>NW_027436569.1:307425-614851 GCF_031877795.1 Strix aluco
AGAATCGCTTTTGTGCAGAAAACAGTAACACTTGTTCAGAAGGAAAGAAAGCACAGAGCCCCAGATTCTATGTTGTCCTGGAGAGCTTGCAGAGCACTGGGGAAAGGCAGGCAGAGAATTCCTTGCTAGCACCTTCTCTGTGCCTGGGAAGCAGAAGTGTTCACATCGCTTCGCAAGAATCGCTTTTGTGCAGAAAACAGTAACACTTGTTCAGAAGGAAAGAAAGCACAGAGCCCCAGATTCTATGTTGTCCTGGAGAGCTTGCAGAGCACTGGGGAAAGGCAGGCAGAGAATTCCCTGCTAGCACCTTCTCTGTGCCTGGGAAGCAGAAGTGTTCACATTGCTTCGCAGAATCGCTTTTGTGCAGAAAACAGTAACACTTGTTCAGAACGAAAGAAAGCACAGAGCCCCAGATTCTATGTTGTCCTGGAGAGCTTGCAGAGCACTGGGGAAAGGCAGGCAGAGAATTCCCTGATAGCACCTTCTCTGTGCCTGTTCACATTGCTTCGCAGAATCGCTTTTGTGCAGAAAACAGTAACACTTGTTCAGAAGGAAAGAAAGCACAGAGCCCCAGATTTGCTGTTGTCCTGGAGAGCTTGCAGAGCACTGGGGAAAGGCAGGCAGAGAATTCCCTGCTAGCACCTTCTCTGTGCCTGTTCACATTGCTTCGCAGAATCGCTTTTGTGCAGAAAACAGTAACACTTGTTCAGAAGGAAAGAAAGCACAGAGCCCCAGATTCTATGTTGTCCTGGAGAGCTTGCAGAGCACTGGGGAAAGGCAGGCAGAGAATTCCCTGCTAGCACCTTCTCTGTGCCTGGGAAGCAGAAGTGTTCACATTCCTTCACAAGAATCGCTTTTGTGCAGAAAACAGTAACACTTGTTCAGAACGAAAGAAAGCACAGAGCCCCAGATTTTATGTTATCCTGGAGAGCTTGCAGAGCACTGGGGAAAGGCAGGCAGAGAATTCATTGCTAGCACCTTCTCTGTGCCTGTTCACATTGCTTCGCAGAATCGCTTTTGTGCAGAAAACACTAACACTTGTTCAGAACTAAAGAAAGCACAGAGCCCCAGATTCTATGTTGTCCTGGAGAGCTTGCAGAGCACTGGGGAAAGGCAGGCAGAGAATTCCTTGCTAGCACCTTCTCTGTGCCTGGGAAGCAGAAGTGTTCACATCGTTTCGCAAGAATCGCTTTTGTGCAGAAAACAGTAACACTTGTTCAGAACGAAAGAAAGCACAGAGCCCCAGATTTTATGTTGTCCTGGAGAGCTTGCAGAGCACTGGGGAAAGGCAGGCAGAGAATTCCCTGCTAGCACCTTCTCTGTGCCTGGGAAGCAGAAGTGTTCACATTGCTTCGCATGAATCGCTTTTGTGCAGAAAACAGTAACACTTGTTCAGAACGAAAGAAAGCACAGAGCCCCAGATTCTATGTTGTCCTGGAGAGCTTGCAGAGCACTGGGGAAAGGCAGGCAGAGAATTCCCTGATAGCACCTTCTCTGTGCCTGGGAAGCAGAAGTGTTCACATTGCTTCGCAGAATCGCTTTTGTGCAGAAAACAGTAACACTTGTTCAGAAGGAAAGAAAGCACAGAGCCCCAGATTTTATGCTGTCCTGGAGAGCTTGCAGAGCACTGGGGAAAGGCAGGCAGAGAATTCCTTGCTAGCACCTTCTCTGTGCCTGGGAAGCAGAAGTGTTCACATTGCTTCGCAAGAATCGCTTTTGTGCAGAAAACAGTAACACTTGTTCAGAACGAAAGAAAGCACAGAGCCCCAGATTTTATGTTGTCCTGGAGAGCTTGCAGAGCACTGGGGAAAGGCAGGCAGAGAATTCCCTGCTAGCACCTTCTCTGTGCCTGTTCACATTGCTTCGCAGAATCGCTTTTGTGCAGAAAACAGTAACACTTGTTCAGAACGAAAGAAAGCACAGAGCCCCAGATTCTATGTTGTCCTGGAGAGCTTGCAGAGCACTGGGGAAAGGCAGGCAGAGAATTCCCTGATAGCACCTTCTCTGTGCCTGTTCACATTGCTTCGCAGAATCGCTTTTGTGCAGAAAACAGTAACACTTGTTCAGAAGGAAAGAAAGCACAGAGCCCCAGATTTTATGTTGCCCTGGAGAGCTTGCAGAGCACTGGGGAAAGGCAGGCAGAGAATTCCCTGATAGCACCTTCTCTGTGCCTGGGAAGCAGAAGTGTTCACATTGCTTCGCAGAATCGCTTTTGTGCAGAAAACAGTAACACTTGTTCAGAAGGAAAGAAAGCACAGAGCCCCAGATTCTATGTTGTCCTGGAGAGCTTGCAGAGCACTGGGGAAAGGCAGGCAGAAAATTCCTTGCTAGCACCTTCTCTGTGCCTGGGAAGCAGAAGTGTTCACATTGCTTCGCAAGAATCGCTTTTGTGCAGAAAACAGTAACACTTGTTCAGAAGGAAAGAAAGCACAGAGCCCCAGATTTTATGTTGTCCTGGAGAGCTTGCAGAGCACTGGGGAAAGGCAGGCAGAGAATTCCCTGCTAGCACCTTCTCTGTGCCTGGGAAGCAGAAGTGTTCACATTGCTTCGCAGAATCGCTTTTGTGCAGAAAACAGTAACACTTGTTCAGAACGAAAGAAAGCACAGAGCCCCAGATTCTATGTTGTCCTGGAGAGCTTGCAGAGCACTGGGGAAAGGCAGGCAGAGAATTCCCTGATAGCACCTTCTCTGTGCCTGTTCACATTGCTTCGCAGAATCGCTTTTGTGCAGAAAACAGTAACACTTGTTCAGAAGGAAAGAAAGCACAGAGCCCCAGATTTGCTGTTGTCCTGGAGAGCTTGCAGAGCACTGGGGAAAGGCAGGCGGAGAATTCCCTGCTAGCACCTTCTCTGTGCCTGTTCACATTGCTTCGCAGAATCGCTTTTGTGCAGAAAACAGTAACACTTGTTCAGAAGGAAAGAAAGCACAGAGCCCCAGATTTGCTGTTGTCCTGGAGAGCTTGCAGAGCACTGGGGAAAGGCAGGCAGAGAATTCCCTGATAGCACCTTCTCTGTGCCTGGGAAGCAGAAGTGTTCACATTCCTTCGCAAGAATCGCTTTTGTGCAGAAAACAGTAACACTTGTTCAGAACGAAAGAAAGCACAGAGCCCCAGATTTTATGTTATCCTGGAGAGCTTGCAGAGCACTGGGGAAAGGCAGGCAGAGAATTCATTGCTAGCACCTTCTCTGTGCCTGGGAAGCAGAAGTGTTCACATTGCTTCGCAGAATCGCTTTTGTGCAGAAAACAGTAACACTTGTTCAGAAGGAAAGAAAGCACAGAGCCCCAGATTTTATGTTGTCCTGGAGAGCTTGCAGAGCACTGGGGAAAGGCAGGCAGAGATTTCCTTGCTAGCACCTTCTCTGTGCCTGGGAAACAGAAGTTTTCACATTGCTTCGCAGAATCGCTTTTGTGCAGAAAACAGTAACACTTGTTCAGAAGGAAAGAAAGCACAGAGCCCCAGATTTTATGTTGTCCTGGAGAGCTTGCAGAGCACTGGGGAAAGGCAGGCAGAGAATTCCCTGCTAGCACCTTCTCTGTGCCTGTTCACATTGCTTCGCAGAATCGCTTTTGTGCAGAAAACAGTAACACTTGTTCAGAACGAAAGAAAGCACAGAGCCCCAGATTCTATGTTGTCCTGGAGAGCTTGCAGAGCACTGGGGAAAGGCAGGCAGAGAATTCCCTGATAGCACCTTCTCTGTGCCTGTTCACATTACTTCGCAGAATCGCTTTTGTGCAGAAAACAGTAACACTTGTTCAGAAGGAAAGAAAGCACAGAGCCCCAGATTTTATGTTGCCCTGGAGAGCTTGCAGAGCACTGGGGAAAGGCAGGCAGAGAATTCCCTGATAGCACCTTCTCTGTGCCTGGGAAGCAGAAGTGTTCACATTGCTTCGCAGAATCGCTTTTGTGCAGAAAACAGTAACACTTGTTCAGAAGGAAAGAAAGCACAGAGCCCCAGATTCTATGTTGTCCTGGAGAGCTTGCAGAGCACTGGGGAAAGGCAGGCAGAGAATTCCTTGCTAGCACCTTCTCTGTGCCTGGGAAGCAGAAGTGTTCACATCGCTTCGCAAGAATCGCTTTTGTGCAGAAAACAGTAACACTTGTTCAGAAGGAAAGAAAGCACAGAGCCCCAGATTCTATGTTGTCCTGGAGAGCTTGCAGAGCACTGGGGAAAGGCAGGCAGAGAATTCCCTGCTAGCACCTTCTCTGTGCCTGGGAAGCAGAAGTGTTCACATTGCTTCGCAGAATCGCTTTTGTGCAGAAAACAGTAACACTTGTTCAGAACGAAAGAAAGCACAGAGCCCCAGATTCTATGTTGTCCTGGAGAGCTTGCAGAGCACTGGGGAAAGGCAGGCAGAGAATTCCCTGATAGCACCTTCTCTGTGCCTGTTCACATTGCTTCGCAGAATCGCTTTTGTGCAGAAAACAGTAACACTTGTTCAGAAGGAAAGAAAGCACAGAGCCCCAGATTTGCTGTTGTCCTGGAGAGCTTGCAGAGCACTGGGGAAAGGCAGGCAGAGAATTCCCTGCTAGCACCTTCTCTGTGCCTGTTCACATTGCTTCGCAGAATCGCTTTTGTGCAGAAAACAGTAACACTTGTTCAGAAGGAAAGAAAGCACAGAGCCCCAGATTCTATGTTGTCCTGGAGAGCTTGCAGAGCACTGGGGAAAGGCAGGCAGAGAATTCCCTGCTAGCACCTTCTCTGTGCCTGGGAAGCAGAAGTGTTCACATTCCTTCACAAGAATCGCTTTTGTGCAGAAAACAGTAACACTTGTTCAGAACGAAAGAAAGCACAGAGCCCCAGATTTTATGTTATCCTGGAGAGCTTGCAGAGCACTGGGGAAAGGCAGGCAGAGAATTCATTGCTAGCACCTTCTCTGTGCCTGTTCACATTGCTTCGCAGAATCGCTTTTGTGCAGAAAACACTAACACTTGTTCAGAACTAAAGAAAGCACAGAGCCCCAGATTCTATGTTGTCCTGGAGAGCTTGCAGAGCACTGGGGAAAGGCAGGCAGAGAATTCCTTGCTAGCACCTTCTCTGTGCCTGGGAAGCAGAAGTGTTCACATCGTTTCGCAAGAATCGCTTTTGTGCAGAAAACAGTAACACTTGTTCAGAAGGAAAGAAAGCACAGAGCCCCAGATTTTATGTTGTCCTGGAGAGCTTGCAGAGCACTGGGGAAAGGCAGGCAGAGAATTCCCTGCTAGCACCTTCTCTGTGCCTGGGAAGCAGAAGTGTTCACATTGCTTCGCATGAATCGCTTTTGTGCAGAAAACAGTAACACTTGTTCAGAACGAAAGAAAGCACAGAGCCCCAGATTCTATGTTGTCCTGGAGAGCTTGCAGAGCACTGGGGAAAGGCAGGCAGAGAATTCCCTGATAGCACCTTCTCTGTGCCTGGGAAGCAGAAGTGTTCACATTGCTTCGCAGAATCGCTTTTGTGCAGAAAACAGTAACACTTGTTCAGAAGGAAAGAAAGCACAGAGCCCCAGATTTTATGCTGTCCTGGAGAGCTTGCAGAGCACTGGGGAAAGGCAGGCAGAGAATTCCTTGCTAGCACCTTCTCTGTGCCTGGGAAGCAGAAGTGTTCACATTGCTTCGCAAGAATCGCTTTTGTGCAGAAAACAGTAACACTTGTTCAGAACGAAAGAAAGCACAGAGCCCCAGATTTTATGTTGTCCTGGAGAGCTTGCAGAGCACTGGGGAAAGGCAGGCAGAGAATTCCCTGCTAGCACCTTCTCTGTGCCTGTTCACATTGCTTCGCAGAATCGCTTTTGTGCAGAAAACAGTAACACTTGTTCAGAACGAAAGAAAGCACAGAGCCCCAGATTCTATGTTGTCCTGGAGAGCTTGCAGAGCACTGGGGAAAGGCAGGCAGAGAATTCCCTGATAGCACCTTCTCTGTGCCTGTTCACATTGCTTCGCAGAATCGCTTTTGTGCAGAAAACAGTAACACTTGTTCAGAAGGAAAGAAAGCACAGAGCCCCAGATTTTATGTTGCCCTGGAGAGCTTGCAGAGCACTGGGGAAAGGCAGGCAGAGAATTCCCTGATAGCACCTTCTCTGTGCCTGGGAAGCAGAAGTGTTCACATTGCTTCGCAGAATCGCTTTTGTGCAGAAAACAGTAACACTTGTTCAGAAGGAAAGAAAGCACAGAGCCCCAGATTCTATGTTGTCCTGGAGAGCTTGCAGAGCACTGGGGAAAGGCAGGCAGAAAATTCCTTGCTAGCACCTTCTCTGTGCCTGGGAAGCAGAAGTGTTCACATTGCTTCGCAAGAATCGCTTTTGTGCAGAAAACAGTAACACTTGTTCAGAAGGAAAGAAAGCACAGAGCCCCAGATTTTATGTTGTCCTGGAGAGCTTGCAGAGCACTGGGGAAAGGCAGGCAGAGAATTCCCTGCTAGCACCTTCTCTGTGCCTGGGAAGCAGAAGTGTTCACATTGCTTCGCAGAATCGCTTTTGTGCAGAAAACAGTAACACTTGTTCAGAACGAAAGAAAGCACAGAGCCCCAGATTCTATGTTGTCCTGGAGAGCTTGCAGAGCACTGGGGAAAGGCAGGCAGAGAATTCCCTGATAGCACCTTCTCTGTGCCTGTTCACATTGCTTCGCAGAATCGCTTTTGTGCAGAAAACAGTAACACTTGTTCAGAAGGAAAGAAAGCACAGAGCCCCAGATTTGCTGTTGTCCTGGAGAGCTTGCAGAGCACTGGGGAAAGGCAGGCGGAGAATTCCCTGCTAGCACCTTCTCTGTGCCTGTTCACATTGCTTCGCAGAATCGCTTTTGTGCAGAAAACAGTAACACTTGTTCAGAAGGAAAGAAAGCACAGAGCCCCAGATTTGCTGTTGTCCTGGAGAGCTTGCAGAGCACTGGGGAAAGGCAGGCAGAGAATTCCCTGATAGCACCTTCTCTGTGCCTGGGAAGCAGAAGTGTTCACATTCCTTCGCAAGAATCGCTTTTGTGCAGAAAACAGTAACACTTGTTCAGAACGAAAGAAAGCACAGAGCCCCAGATTTTATGTTATCCTGGAGAGCTTGCAGAGCACTGGGGAAAGGCAGGCAGAGAATTCATTGCTAGCACCTTCTCTGTGTCTGGGAAGCAGAAGTGTTCACATTGCTTCGCAGAATCGCTTTTGTGCAGAAAACAGTAACACTTGTTCAGAAGGAAAGAAAGCACAGAGCCCCAGATTTTATGTTGTCCTGGAGAGCTTGCAGAGCACTGGGGAAAGGCAGGCAGAGATTTCCTTGCTAGCACCTTCTCTGTGCCTGGGAAACAGACGTTTTCACATTGCTTCGCAGAATCGCTTTTGTGCAGAAAACAGTAACACTTGTTCAGAACGAAAGAAAGCACAGAGCCCCAGATTTTATGTTGTCCTGGAGAGCTTGCAGAGCACTGGGGAAAGGCAGGCAGAGAATTCCTTGCTAGCACCTTCTCTGTGCCTGGGAAGCAGAAGTGTTCACATTCCTTCGCAAGAATCGCTTTTGTGCAGAAAACAGTAACACTTGTTCAGAAGGAAAGAAAGCACAGAGCCCCAGATTTTATGTTGTCCTGGAGAGCTTGCAGAGCACTGGGGAAAGGCAGGCAGAGAATTCCCTGCTAGCACCTTCTCTGTGCCTGTTCACATTGCTTCGCAGAATCGCTTTTGTGCAGAAAACAGTAACACTTGTTCAGAACGAAAGAAAGCACAGAGCCCCAGATTCTATGTTGTCCTGGAGAGCTTGCAGAGCACTGGGGAAAGGCAGGCAGAGAATTCCCTGATAGCACCTTCTCTGTGCCTGGGAAGCAGAAGTGTTCACATTGCTTCGCAGAATCGCTTTTGTGCAGAAAACAGTAACACTTGTTCAGAAGGAAAGAAAGCACAGAGCCCCAGATTCTATGTTGTCCTGGAGAGCTTGCAGAGCACTGGGGAAAGGCAGGCAGAGAATTCCTTGCTAGCACCTTCTCTGTGCCTGGGAAGCAGAAGTGTTCACATCGCTTCGCAAGAATCGCTTTTGTGCAGAAAACAGTAACACTTGTTCAGAAGGAAAGAAAGCACAGAGCCCCAGATTCTATGTTGTCCTGGAGAGCTTGCAGAGCACTGGGGAAAGGCAGGCAGAGAATTCCCTGCTAGCACCTTCTCTGTGCCTGGGAAGCAGAAGTGTTCACATTGCTTCGCAGAATCGCTTTTGTGCAGAAAACAGTAACACTTGTTCAGAACGAAAGAAAGCACAGAGCCCCAGATTCTATGTTGTCCTGGAGAGCTTGCAGAGCACTGGGGAAAGGCAGGCAGAGAATTCCCTGATAGCACCTTCTCTGTGCCTGTTCACATTGCTTCGCAGAATCGCTTTTGTGCAGAAAACAGTAACACTTGTTCAGAAGGAAAGAAAGCACAGAGCCCCAGATTTGCTGTTGTCCTGGAGAGCTTGCAGAGCACTGGGGAAAGGCAGGCAGAGAATTCCCTGCTAGCACCTTCTCTGTGCCTGTTCACATTGCTTCGCAGAATCGCTTTTGTGCAGAAAACAGTAACACTTGTTCAGAAGGAAAGAAAGCACAGAGCCCCAGATTCTATGTTGTCCTGGAGAGCTTGCAGAGCACTGGGGAAAGGCAGGCAGAGAATTCCCTGCTAGCACCTTCTCTGTGCCTGGGAAGCAGAAGTGTTCACATTCCTTCACAAGAATCGCTTTTGTGCAGAAAACAGTAACACTTGTTCAGAACGAAAGAAAGCACAGAGCCCCAGATTTTATGTTATCCTGGAGAGCTTGCAGAGCACTGGGGAAAGGCAGGCAGAGAATTCATTGCTAGCACCTTCTCTGTGCCTGTTCACATTGCTTCGCAGAATCGCTTTTGTGCAGAAAACACTAACACTTGTTCAGAACTAAAGAAAGCACAGAGCCCCAGATTCTATGTTGTCCTGGAGAGCTTGCAGAGCACTGGGGAAAGGCAGGCAGAGAATTCCTTGCTAGCACCTTCTCTGTGCCTGGGAAGCAGAAGTGTTCACATCGTTTCGCAAGAATTGCTTTTGTGCAGAAAACAGTAACACTTGTTCAGAAGGAAAGAAAGCACAGAGCCCCAGATTTTATGTTGTCCTGGAGAGCTTGCAGAGCACTGGGGAAAGGCAGGCAGAGAATTCCCTGCTAGCACCTTCTCTGTGCCTGGGAAGCAGAAGTGTTCACATTGCTTCGCATGAATCGCTTTTGTGCAGAAAACAGTAACACTTGTTCAGAACGAAAGAAAGCACAGAGCCCCAGATTCTATGTTGTCCTGGAGAGCTTGCAGAGCACTGGGGAAAGGCAGGCAGAGAATTCCCTGATAGCACCTTCTCTGTGCCTGGGAAGCAGAAGTGTTCACATTGCTTCGCAGAATCGCTTTTGTGCAGAAAACAGTAACACTTGTTCAGAAGGAAAGAAAGCACAGAGCCCCAGATTTTATGCTGTCCTGGAGAGCTTGCAGAGCACTGGGGAAAGGCAGGCAGAGAATTCCTTGCTAGCACCTTCTCTGTGCCTGGGAAGCAGAAGTGTTCACATTGCTTCGCAAGAATCGCTTTTGTGCAGAAAACAGTAACACTTGTTCAGAACGAAAGAAAGCACAGAGCCCCAGATTTTATGTTGTCCTGGAGAGCTTGCAGAGCACTGGGGAAAGGCAGGCAGAGAATTCCCTGCTAGCACCTTCTCTGTGCCTGTTCACATTGCTTCGCAGAATCGCTTTTGTGCAGAAAACAGTAACACTTGTTCAGAACGAAAGAAAGCACAGAGCCCCAGATTCTATGTTGTCCTGGAGAGCTTGCAGAGCACTGGGGAAAGGCAGGCAGAGAATTCCCTGATAGCACCTTCTCTGTGCCTGTTCACATTGCTTCGCAGAATCGCTTTTGTGCAGAAAACAGTAACACTTGTTCAGAAGGAAAGAAAGCACAGAGCCCCAGATTTTATGTTGCCCTGGAGAGCTTGCAGAGCACTGGGGAAAGGCAGGCAGAGAATTCCCTGATAGCACCTTCTCTGTGCCTGGGAAGCAGAAGTGTTCACATTGCTTCGCAGAATCGCTTTTGTGCAGAAAACAGTAACACTTGTTCAGAAGGAAAGAAAGCACAGAGCCCCAGATTCTATGTTGTCCTGGAGAGCTTGCAGAGCACTGGGGAAAGGCAGGCAGAGAATTCCTTGCTAGCACCTTCTCTGTGCCTGGGAAGCAGAAGTGTTCACATTGCTTCGCAAGAATCGCTTTTGTGCAGAAAACAGTAACACTTGTTCAGAAGGAAAGAAAGCACAGAGCCCCAGATTTTATGTTGTCCTGGAGAGCTTGCAGAGCACTGGGGAAAGGCAGGCAGAGAATTCCCTGCTAGCACCTTCTCTGTGCCTGGGAAGCAGAAGTGTTCACATTGCTTCGCAGAATCGCTTTTGTGCAGAAAACAGTAACACTTGTTCAGAACGAAAGAAAGCACAGAGCCCCAGATTCTATGTTGTCCTGGAGAGCTTGCAGAGCACTGGGGAAAGGCAGGCAGAGAATTCCCTGATAGCACCTTCTCTGTGCCTGTTCACATTGCTTCGCAGAATCGCTTTTGTGCAGAAAACAGTAACACTTGTTCAGAAGGAAAGAAAGCACAGAGCCCCAGATTTGCTGTTGTCCTGGAGAGCTTGCAGAGCACTGGGGAAAGGCAGGCGGAGAATTCCCTGCTAGCACCTTCTCTGTGCCTGTTCACATTGCTTCGCAGAATCGCTTTTGTGCAGAAAACAGTAACACTTGTTCAGAAGGAAAGAAAGCACAGAGCCCCAGATTTGCTGTTGTCCTGGAGAGCTTGCAGAGCACTGGGGAAAGGCAGGCAGAGAATTCCCTGATAGCACCTTCTCTGTGCCTGGGAAGCAGAAGTGTTCACATTCCTTCGCAAGAATCGCTTTTGTGCAGAAAACAGTAACACTTGTTCAGAACGAAAGAAAGCACAGAGCCCCAGATTTTATGTTATCCTGGAGAGCTTGCAGAGCACTGGGGAAAGGCAGGCAGAGAATTCATTGCTAGCACCTTCTCTGTGTCTGGGAAGCAGAAGTGTTCACATTGCTTCGCAGAATCGCTTTTGTGCAGAAAACAGTAACACTTGTTCAGAAGGAAAGAAAGCACAGAGCCCCAGATTTTATGTTGTCCTGGAGAGCTTGCAGAGCACTGGGGAAAGGCAGGCAGAGATTTCCTTGCTAGCACCTTCTCTGTGCCTGGGAAACAGACGTTTTCACATTGCTTCGCAGAATCGCTTTTGTGCAGAAAACAGTAACACTTGTTCAGAACGAAAGAAAGCACAGAGCCCCAGATTTTATGTTGTCCTGGAGAGCTTGCAGAGCACTGGGGAAAGGCAGGCAGAGAATTCCTTGCTAGCACCTTCTCTGTGCCTGGGAAGCAGAAGTGTTCACATTCCTTCGCAAGAATCGCTTTTGTGCAGAAAACAGTAACACTTGTTCAGAAGGAAAGAAAGCACAGAGCCCCAGATTTTATGTTGTCCTGGAGAGCTTGCAGAGCACTGGGGAAAGGCAGGCAGAGAATTCCCTGCTAGCACCTTCTCTGTGCCTGTTCACATTGCTTCGCAGAATCGCTTTTGTGCAGAAAACAGTAACACTTGTTCAGAACGAAAGAAAGCACAGAGCCCCAGATTCTATGTTGTCCTGGAGAGCTTGCAGAGCACTGGGGAAAGGCAGGCAGAGAATTCCCTGATAGCACCTTCTCTGTGCCTGTTCACATTACTTCGCAGAATCGCTTTTGTGCAGAAAACAGTAACACTTGTTCAGAAGGAAAGAAAGCACAGAGCCCCAGATTTTATGTTGCCCTGGAGAGCTTGCAGAGCACTGGGGAAAGGCAGGCAGAGAATTCCCTGATAGCACCTTCTCTGTGCCTGGGAAGCAGAAGTGTTCACATTGCTTCGCAGAATCGCTTTTGTGCAGAAAACAGTAACACTTGTTCAGAAGGAAAGAAAGCACAGAGCCCCAGATTCTATGTTGTCCTGGAGAGCTTGCAGAGCACTGGGGAAAGGCAGGCAGAGAATTCCTTGCTAGCACCTTCTCTGTGCCTGGGAAGCAGAAGTGTTCACATCGCTTCGCAAGAATCGCTTTTGTGCAGAAAACAGTAACACTTGTTCAGAAGGAAAGAAAGCACAGAGCCCCAGATTCTATGTTGTCCTGGAGAGCTTGCAGAGCACTGGGGAAAGGCAGGCAGAGAATTCCCTGCTAGCACCTTCTCTGTGCCTGGGAAGCAGAAGTGTTCACATTGCTTCGCAGAATCGCTTTTGTGCAGAAAACAGTAACACTTGTTCAGAACGAAAGAAAGCACAGAGCCCCAGATTCTATGTTGTCCTGGAGAGCTTGCAGAGCACTGGGGAAAGGCAGGCAGAGAATTCCCTGATAGCACCTTCTCTGTGCCTGTTCACATTGCTTCGCAGAATCGCTTTTGTGCAGAAAACAGTAACACTTGTTCAGAAGGAAAGAAAGCACAGAGCCCCAGATTTGCTGTTGTCCTGGAGAGCTTGCAGAGCACTGGGGAAAGGCAGGCAGAGAATTCCCTGCTAGCACCTTCTCTGTGCCTGTTCACATTCCTTCGCAAGAATCGCTTTTGTGCAGAAAACAGTAACACTTGTTCAGAAGGAAAGAAAGCACAGAGCCCCAGATTCTATGTTGTCCTGGAGAGCTTGCAGAGCACTGGGGAAAGGCAGGCAGAGAATTCCCTGCTAGCACCTTCTCTGTGCCTGGGAAGCAGAAGTGTTCACATTCCTTCACAAGAATCGCTTTTGTGCAGAAAACAGTAACACTTGTTCAGAACGAAAGAAAGCACAGAGCCCCAGATTTTATGTTATCCTGGAGAGCTTGCAGAGCACTGGGGAAAGGCAGGCAGAGAATTCATTGCTAGCACCTTCTCTGTGCCTGTTCACATTGCTTCGCAGAATCGCTTTTGTGCAGAAAACACTAACACTTGTTCAGAACTAAAGAAAGCACAGAGCCCCAGATTCTATGTTGTCCTGGAGAGCTTGCAGAGCACTGGGGAAAGGCAGGCAGAGAATTCCTTGCTAGCACCTTCTCTGTGCCTGGGAAGCAGAAGTGTTCACATCGTTTCGCAAGAATCGCTTTTGTGCAGAAAACAGTAACACTTGTTCAGAAGGAAAGAAAGCACAGAGCCCCAGATTTTATGTTGTCCTGGAGAGCTTGCAGAGCACTGGGGAAAGGCAGGCAGAGAATTCCCTGCTAGCACCTTCTCTGTGCCTGGGAAGCAGAAGTGTTCACATTGCTTCGCATGAATCGCTTTTGTGCAGAAAACAGTAACACTTGTTCAGAACGAAAGAAAGCACAGAGCCCCAGATTCTATGTTGTCCTGGAGAGCTTGCAGAGCACTGGGGAAAGGCAGGCAGAGAATTCCCTGATAGCACCTTCTCTGTGCCTGGGAAGCAGAAGTGTTCACATTGCTTCGCAGAATCGCTTTTGTGCAGAAAACAGTAACACTTGTTCAGAAGGAAAGAAAGCACAGAGCCCCAGATTTTATGCTGTCCTGGAGAGCTTGCAGAGCACTGGGGAAAGGCAGGCAGAGAATTCCTTGCTAGCACCTTCTCTGTGCCTGGGAAGCAGAAGTGTTCACATTGCTTCGCAAGAATCGCTTTTGTGCAGAAAACAGTAACACTTGTTCAGAACGAAAGAAAGCACAGAGCCCCAGATTTTATGTTGTCCTGGAGAGCTTGCAGAGCACTGGGGAAAGGCAGGCAGAGAATTCCCTGCTAGCACCTTCTCTGTGCCTGTTCACATTGCTTCGCAGAATCGCTTTTGTGCAGAAAACAGTAACACTTGTTCAGAACGAAAGAAAGCACAGAGCCCCAGATTCTATGTTGTCCTGGAGAGCTTGCAGAGCACTGGGGAAAGGCAGGCAGAGAATTCCCTGATAGCACCTTCTCTGTGCCTGTTCACATTGCTTCGCAGAATCGCTTTTGTGCAGAAAACAGTAACACTTGTTCAGAAGGAAAGAAAGCACAGAGCCCCAGATTTTATGTTGCCCTGGAGAGCTTGCAGAGCACTGGGGAAAGGCAGGCAGAGAATTCCCTGATAGCACCTTCTCTGTGCCTGGGAAGCAGAAGTGTTCACATTGCTTCGCAGAATCGCTTTTGTGCAGAAAACAGTAACACTTGTTCAGAAGGAAAGAAAGCACAGAGCCCCAGATTCTATGTTGTCCTGGAGAGCTTGCAGAGCACTGGGGAAAGGCAGGCAGAAAATTCCTTGCTAGCACCTTCTCTGTGCCTGGGAAGCAGAAGTGTTCACATTGCTTCGCAAGAATCGCTTTTGTGCAGAAAACAGTAACACTTGTTCAGAAGGAAAGAAAGCACAGAGCCCCAGATTTTATGTTGTCCTGGAGAGCTTGCAGAGCACTGGGGAAAGGCAGGCAGAGAATTCCCTGCTAGCACCTTCTCTGTGCCTGGGAAGCAGAAGTGTTCACATTGCTTCGCAGAATCGCTTTTGTGCAGAAAACAGTAACACTTGTTCAGAACGAAAGAAAGCACAGAGCCCCAGATTCTATGTTGTCCTGGAGAGCTTGCAGAGCACTGGGGAAAGGCAGGCAGAGAATTCCCTGATAGCACCTTCTCTGTGCCTGTTCACATTGCTTCGCAGAATCGCTTTTGTGCAGAAAACAGTAACACTTGTTCAGAAGGAAAGAAAGCACAGAGCCCCAGATTTGCTGTTGTCCTGGAGAGCTTGCAGAGCACTGGGGAAAGGCAGGCGGAGAATTCCCTGCTAGCACCTTCTCTGTGCCTGTTCACATTGCTTCGCAGAATCGCTTTTGTGCAGAAAACAGTAACACTTGTTCAGAAGGAAAGAAAGCACAGAGCCCCAGATTTGCTGTTGTCCTGGAGAGCTTGCAGAGCACTGGGGAAAGGCAGGCAGAGAATTCCCTGATAGCACCTTCTCTGTGCCTGGGAAGCAGAAGTGTTCACATTCCTTCGCAAGAATCGCTTTTGTGCAGAAAACAGTAACACTTGTTCAGAACGAAAGAAAGCACAGAGCCCCAGATTTTATGTTATCCTGGAGAGCTTGCAGAGCACTGGGGAAAGGCAGGCAGAGAATTCATTGCTAGCACCTTCTCTGTGTCTGGGAAGCAGAAGTGTTCACATTGCTTCGCAGAATCGCTTTTGTGCAGAAAACAGTAACACTTGTTCAGAAGGAAAGAAAGCACAGAGCCCCAGATTTTATGTTGTCCTGGAGAGCTTGCAGAGCACTGGGGAAAGGCAGGCAGAGATTTCCTTGCTAGCACCTTCTCTGTGCCTGGGAAACAGACGTTTTCACATTGCTTCGCAGAATCGCTTTTGTGCAGAAAACAGTAACACTTGTTCAGAACGAAAGAAAGCACAGAGCCCCAGATTTTATGTTGTCCTGGAGAGCTTGCAGAGCACTGGGGAAAGGCAGGCAGAGAATTCCTTGCTAGCACCTTCTCTGTGCCTGGGAAGCAGAAGTGTTCACATTCCTTCGCAAGAATCGCTTTTGTGCAGAAAACAGTAACACTTGTTCAGAAGGAAAGAAAGCACAGAGCCCCAGATTTTATGTTGTCCTGGAGAGCTTGCAGAGCACTGGGGAAAGGCAGGCAGAGAATTCCCTGATAGCACCTTCTCTGTGCCTGGGAAGCAGAAGTGTTCACATTGCTTCGCAGAATCGCTTTTGTGCAGAAAACAGTAACACTTGTTCAGAAGGAAAGAAAGCACAGAGCCCCAGATTTTATGCTGTCCTGGAGAGCTTGCAGAGCACTGGGGAAAGGCAGGCAGAGAATTCCTTGCTAGCACCTTCTCTGTGCCTGGGAAGCAGAAGTGTTCACATTGCTTCGCAAGAATCGCTTTTGTGCAGAAAACAGTAACACTTGTTCAGAACGAAAGAAAGCACAGAGCCCCAGATTTTATGTTGTCCTGGAGAGCTTGCAGAGCACTGGGGAAAGGCAGGCAGAGAATTCCCTGCTAGCACCTTCTCTGTGCCTGTTCACATTGCTTCGCAGAATCGCTTTTGTGCAGAAAACAGTAACACTTGTTCAGAACGAAAGAAAGCACAGAGCCCCAGATTCTATGTTGTCCTGGAGAGCTTGCAGAGCACTGGGGAAAGGCAGGCAGAGAATTCCCTGATAGCACCTTCTCTGTGCCTGTTCACATTGCTTCGCAGAATCGCTTTTGTGCAGAAAACAGTAACACTTGTTCAGAAGGAAAGAAAGCACAGAGCCCCAGATTTTATGTTGCCCTGGAGAGCTTGCAGAGCACTGGGGAAAGGCAGGCAGAGAATTCCCTGATAGCACCTTCTCTGTGCCTGGGAAGCAGAAGTGTTCACATTGCTTCGCATGAATCGCTTTTGTGCAGAAAACAGTAACACTTGTTCAGAAGGAAAGAAAGCACAGAGCCCCAGATTCTATGTTGTCCTGGAGAGCTTGCAGAGCACTGGGGAAAGGCAGGCAGAAAATTCCTTGCTAGCACCTTCTCTGTGCCTGGGAAGCAGAAGTGTTCACATTGCTTCGCAAGAATCGCTTTTGTGCAGAAAACAGTAACACTTGTTCAGAAGGAAAGAAAGCACAGAGCCCCAGATTTTATGTTGTCCTGGAGAGCTTGCAGAGCACTGGGGAAAGGCAGGCAGAGAATTCCCTGCTAGCACCTTCTCTGTGCCTGGGAAGCAGAAGTGTTCACATTGCTTCGCAGAATCGCTTTTGTGCAGAAAACAGTAACACTTGTTCAGAACGAAAGAAAGCACAGAGCCCCAGATTCTATGTTGTCCTGGAGAGCTTGCAGAGCACTGGGGAAAGGCAGGCAGAGAATTCCCTGATAGCACCTTCTCTGTGCCTGTTCACATTGCTTCGCAGAATCGCTTTTGTGCAGAAAACAGTAACACTTGTTCAGAAGGAAAGAAAGCACAGAGCCCCAGATTTGCTGTTGTCCTGGAGAGCTTGCAGAGCACTGGGGAAAGGCAGGCGGAGAATTCCCTGCTAGCACCTTCTCTGTGCCTGTTCACATTGCTTCGCAGAATCGCTTTTGTGCAGAAAACAGTAACACTTGTTCAGAAGGAAAGAAAGCACAGAGCCCCAGATTTGCTGTTGTCCTGGAGAGCTTGCAGAGCACTGGGGAAAGGCAGGCAGAGAATTCCCTGATAGCACCTTCTCTGTGCCTGGGAAGCAGAAGTGTTCACATTCCTTCGCAAGAATCGCTTTTGTGCAGAAAACAGTAACACTTGTTCAGAACGAAAGAAAGCACAGAGCCCCAGATTTTATGTTATCCTGGAGAGCTTGCAGAGCACTGGGGAAAGGCAGGCAGAGAATTCATTGCTAGCACCTTCTCTGTGTCTGGGAAGCAGAAGTGTTCACATTGCTTCGCAGAATCGCTTTTGTGCAGAAAACAGTAACACTTGTTCAGAAGGAAAGAAAGCACAGAGCCCCAGATTTTATGTTGTCCTGGAGAGCTTGCAGAGCACTGGGGAAAGGCAGGCAGAGATTTCCTTGCTAGCACCTTCTCTGTGCCTGGGAAACAGACGTTTTCACATTGCTTCGCAGAATCGCTTTTGTGCAGAAAACAGTAACACTTGTTCAGAACGAAAGAAAGCACAGAGCCCCAGATTTTATGTTGTCCTGGAGAGCTTGCAGAGCACTGGGGAAAGGCAGGCAGAGAATTCCTTGCTAGCACCTTCTCTGTGCCTGGGAAGCAGAAGTGTTCACATTCCTTCGCAAGAATCGCTTTTGTGCAGAAAACAGTAACACTTGTTCAGAAGGAAAGAAAGCACAGAGCCCCAGATTTTATGTTGTCCTGGAGAGCTTGCAGAGCACTGGGGAAAGGCAGGCAGAGAATTCCCTGATAGCACCTTCTCTGTGCCTGTTCACATTGCTTCGCAGAATCGCTTTTATGCAGAAAACACTAACACTTGTTCAGAACTAAAGAAAGCACAGAGCCCCAGATTCTATGTTGTCCTGGAGAGCTTGCAGAGCACTGGGGAAAGGCAGGCAGAGAATTCCTTGCTAGCACCTTCTCTGTGCCTGGGAAGCAGAAGTGTTCACATCGCTTCGCAAGAATCGCTTTTGTGCAGAAAACAGTAACACTTGTTCAGAAGGAAAGAAAGCACAGAGCCCCAGATTTTATGTTGTCCTGGAGAGCTTGCAGAGCACTGGGGAAAGGCAGGCAGAGAATTCCCTGCTAGCACCTTCTCTGTGCCTGTTCACATTGCTTCGCAGAATCGCTTTTGTGCAGAAAACAGTAACACTTGTTCAGAACGAAAGAAAGCACAGAGCCCCAGATTTGCTGTTGTCCTGGAGAGCTTGCAGAGCACTGGGGAAAGGCAGGCAGAGAATTCCCTGATAGCACCTTCTCTGTGCCTGTTCACATTGCTTCGCAGAATCGCTTTTGTGCAGAAAACAGTAACACTTGTTCAGAAGGAAAGAAAGCACAGAGCCCCAGATTTTATGTTGCCCTGGAGAGCTTGCAGAGCACTGGGGAAAGGCAGGCAGAGAATTCCCTGATAGCACCTTCTCTGTGCCTGGGAAGCAGAAGTGTTCACATTGCTTCGCAGAATCGCTTTTGTGCAGAAAACAGTAACACTTGTTCAGAAGGAAAGAAAGCACAGAGCCCCAGATTCTATGTTGTCCTGGAGAGCTTGCAGAGCACTGGGGAAAGGCAGGCAGAAAATTCCTTGCTAGCACCTTCTCTGTGCCTGGGAAGCAGAAGTGTTCACATTGCTTCGCAAGAATCGCTTTTGTGCAGAAAACAGTAACACTTGTTCAGAAGGAAAGAAAGCACAGAGCCCCAGATTTTATGTTGTCCTGGAGAGCTTGCAGAGCACTGGGGAAAGGCAGGCAGAGAATTCCCTGCTAGCACCTTCTCTGTGCCTGGGAAGCAGAAGTGTTCACATTGCTTCGCAGAATCGCTTTTGTGCAGAAAACAGTAACACTTGTTCAGAACGAAAGAAAGCACAGAGCCCCAGATTCTATGTTGTCCTGGAGAGCTTGCAGAGCACTGGGGAAAGGCAGGCAGAGAATTCCCTGATAGCACCTTCTCTGTGCCTGTTCACATTGCTTCGCAGAATCGCTTTTGTGCAGAAAACAGTAACACTTGTTCAGAAGGAAAGAAAGCACAGAGCCCCAGATTTGCTGTTGTCCTGGAGAGCTTGCAGAGCACTGGGGAAAGGCAGGCGGAGAATTCCCTGCTAGCACCTTCTCTGTGCCTGTTCACATTGCTTCGCAGAATCGCTTTTGTGCAGAAAACAGTAACACTTGTTCAGAAGGAAAGAAAGCACAGAGCCCCAGATTTGCTGTTGTCCTGGAGAGCTTGCAGAGCACTGGGGAAAGGCAGGCAGAGAATTCCCTGATAGCACCTTCTCTGTGCCTGGGAAGCAGAAGTGTTCACATTCCTTCGCAAGAATCGCTTTTGTGCAGAAAACAGTAACACTTGTTCAGAACGAAAGAAAGCACAGAGCCCCAGATTTTATGTTATCCTGGAGAGCTTGCAGAGCACTGGGGAAAGGCAGGCAGAGAATTCATTGCTAGCACCTTCTCTGTGTCTGGGAAGCAGAAGTGTTCACATTGCTTCGCAGAATCGCTTTTGTGCAGAAAACAGTAACACTTGTTCAGAAGGAAAGAAAGCACAGAGCCCCAGATTTTATGTTGTCCTGGAGAGCTTGCAGAGCACTGGGGAAAGGCAGGCAGAGATTTCCTTGCTAGCACCTTCTCTGTGCCTGGGAAACAGACGTTTTCACATTGCTTCGCAGAATCGCTTTTGTGCAGAAAACAGTAACACTTGTTCAGAACGAAAGAAAGCACAGAGCCCCAGATTTTATGTTGTCCTGGAGAGCTTGCAGAGCACTGGGGAAAGGCAGGCAGAGAATTCCTTGCTAGCACCTTCTCTGTGCCTGGGAAGCAGAAGTGTTCACATTCCTTCGCAAGAATCGCTTTTGTGCAGAAAAC
The DNA here is from genome assembly GCF_031877795.1 of Strix aluco. Taxonomy (NCBI): domain Eukaryota; kingdom Metazoa; phylum Chordata; class Aves; order Strigiformes; family Strigidae; genus Strix; species Strix aluco. Next base: position 327,302 of record NW_027436569.1, read on the forward strand.
AGTAACACTTGTTCAGAAGGAAAGAAAGCACAGAGCCCCAGATTTTATGTTGTCCTGGAGAGCTTGCAGAGCACTGGGGAAAGGCAGGCAGAGAATTCCCTGATAGCACCTTCTCTGTGCCTGTTCACATTGCTTCGCAGAATCGCTTTTATGCAGAAAACACTAACACTTGTTCAGAACTAAAGAAAGCACAGAGCCCCAGATTCTATGTTGTCCTGGAGAGCTTGCAGAGCACTGGGGAAAGGCAGGCAGAGAATTCCTTGCTAGCACCTTCTCTGTGCCTGGGAAGCAGAAGTGTTCACATTGCTTCGCAAGAATCGCTTTTGTGCAGAAAACAGTAACACTTGTTCAGAAGGAAAGAAAGCACAGAGCCCCAGATTTTATGTTGTCCTGGAGAGCTTGCAGAGCACTGGGGAAAGGCAGGCAGAGAATTCCCTGCTAGCACCTTCTCTGTGCCTGGGAAGCAGAAGTGTTCACATTGCTTCGCAGAATCGCTTTTGTGCAGAAAACAGTAACACTTGTTCAGAACGAAAGAAAGCACAGAGCCCCAGATTCTATGTTGTCCTGGAGAGCTTGCAGAGCACTGGGGAAAGGCAGGCAGAGAATTCCCTGATAGCACCTTCTCTGTGCCTGGGAAGCAGAAGTGTTCACATTGCTTCGCAAGAATCGCTTTTGTGCAGAAAACAGTAACACTTGTTCAGAAGGAAAGAAAGCACAGAGCCCCAGATTTTATGTTGTCCTGGAGAGCTTGCAGAGCACTGGGGAAAGGCAGGCAGAGAATTCCCTGCTAGCACCTTCTCTGTGCCTGTTCACATTGCTTCGCAGAATCGCTTTTGTGCAGAAAACAGTAACACTTGTTCAGAACGAAAGAAAGCACAGAGCCCCAGATTTGCTGTTGTCCTGGAGAGCTTGCAGAGCACTGGGGAAAGGCAGGCAGAGAATTCCCTGATAGCACCTTCTCTGTGCCTGGGAAGCAGAAGTGTTCACATTGCTTCGCAGAATCGCTTTTGTGCAGAAAACAGTAACACTTGTTCAGAACGAAAGAAAGCACAGAGCCCCAGATTTTATGTTATCCTGGAGAGCTTGCAGAGCACTGGGGAAAGGCAGGCAGAGAATTCATTGCTAGCACCTTCTCTGTGTCTGGGAAGCAGAAGTGTTCACATTGCTTCGCAGAATCGCTTTTGTGCAGAAAACAGTAACACTTGTTCAGAAGGAAAGAAAGCACAGAGCCCCAGATTTTATGTTGTCCTGGAGAGCTTGCAGAGCACTGGGGAAAGGCAGGCAGAGATTTCCTTGCTAGCACCTTCTCTGTGCCTGGGAAGCAGAAGTGTTCACATTGCTTCGCAGAATCGCTTTTGTGCAGAAAACAATAACACTTGTTCAGAAGGAAAGAAAGCACAGAGCCCCAGATTTTATGTTGTCCTGGAGAGCTTGCAGAGCACTGGGGAAAGGCAGGCAGAGAATTCCCTGATAGCACCTTCTCTGTGCCTGTTCACATTGCTTCGCAGAATCGCTTTTGTGCAGAAAACACTAACACTTGTTCAGAACTAAAGAAAGCACAGAGCCCCAGATTCTATGTTGTCCTGGAGAGCTTGCAGAGCACTGGGGAAAGGCAGGCAGAGAATTCCTTGCTAGCACCTTCTCTGTGCCTGGGAAGCAGAAGTGTTCACATCGCTTCGCAAGAATCGCTTTTGTGCAGAAAACAGTAACACTTGTTCAGAAGGAAAGAAAGCACAGAGCCCCAGATTTTATGTTGTCCTGGAGAGCTTGCAGAGCACTGGGGAAAGGCAGGCAGAGAATTCCCTGCTAGCACCTTCTCTGTGCCTGGGAAGCAGAAGTGTTCACATTGCTTCGCATGAATCGCTTTTGTGCAGAAAACAGTAACACTTGTTCAGAACGAAAGAAAGCACAGAGCCCCAGATTCTATGTTGTCCTGGAGAGCTTGCAGAGCACTGGGGAAAGGCAGGCAGAGAATTCCCTGATAGCACCTTCTCTGTGCCTGGGAAGCAGAAGTGTTCACATTGCTTCGCAAGAATCGCTTTTGTGCAGAAAACAGTAACACTTGTTCAGAACGAAAGAAAGCACAGAGCCCCAGATTTTATGTTGTCCTGGAGAGCTTGCAGAGCACTGGGGAAAGGCAGGCAGAGAATTCCCTGCTAGCACCTTCTCTGTGCCTGTTCACATTGCTTCGCAGAATCGCTTTTGTGCAGAAAACAGTAACACTTGTTCAGAACGAAAGAAAGCACAGAGCCCCAGATTTGCTGTTGTCCTGGAGAGCTTGCAGAGCACTGGGGAAAGGCAGGCAGAGAATTCCCTGATAGCACCTTCTCTGTGCCTGGGAAGCAGAAGTGTTCACATTGCTTCGCAGAATCGCTTTTGTGCAGAAAACAGTAACACTTGTTCAGAAGGAAAGAAAGCACAGAGCCCCAGATTTTATGTTGTCCTGGAGAGCTTGCAGAGCACTGGGGAAAGGCAGGCAGAGAATTCCCTGCTAGCACCTTCTCTGTGCCTGGGAAGCAGAAGTGTTCACATTGCTTCGCAGAATCGCTTTTGTGCAGAAAACAGTAACACTTGTTCAGAACGAAAGAAAGCACAGAGCCCCAGATTCTATGTTGTCCTGGAGAGCTTGCAGAGCACTGGGGAAAGGCAGGCAGAGAATTCCCTGATAGCACCTTCTCTGTGCCTGTTCACATTGCTTCGCAGAATCGCTTTTGTGCAGAAAACAGTAACACTTGTTCAGAAGGAAAGAAAGCACAGAGCCCCAGATTTGCTGTTGTCCTGGAGAGCTTGCAGAGCACTGGGGAAAGGCAGGCGGAGAATTCCCTGCTAGCACCTTCTCTGTGCCTGTTCACATTGCTTCGCAGAATCGCTTTTGTGCAGAAAACAGTAACACTTGTTCAGAAGGAAAGAAAGCACAGAGCCCCAGATTTGCTGTTGTCCTGGAGAGCTTGCAGAGCACTGGGGAAAGGCAGGCAGAGAATTCCCTGATAGCACCTTCTCTGTGCCTGGGAAGCAGAAGTGTTCACATTCCTTCGCAAGAATCGCTTTTGTGCAGAAAACAGTAACACTTGTTCAGAACGAAAGAAAGCACAGAGCCCCAGATTTTATGTTATCCTGGAGAGCTTGCAGAGCACTGGGGAAAGGCAGGCAGAGAATTCATTGCTAGCACCTTCTCTGTGTCTGGGAAGCAGAAGTGTTCACATTGCTTCGCAGAATCGCTTTTGTGCAGAAAACAGTAACACTTGTTCAGAAGGAAAGAAAGCACAGAGCCCCAGATTTTATGTTGTCCTGGAGAGCTTGCAGAGCACTGGGGAAAGGCAGGCAGAGATTTCCTTGCTAGCACCTTCTCTGTGCCTGGGAAACAGACGTTTTCACATTGCTTCGCAGAATCGCTTTTGTGCAGAAAACAGTAACACTTGTTCAGAACGAAAGAAAGCACAGAGCCCCAGATTTTATGTTGTCCTGGAGAGCTTGCAGAGCACTGGGGAAAGGCAGGCAGAGAATTCCTTGCTAGCACCTTCTCTGTGCCTGGGAAGCAGAAGTGTTCACATTCCTTCGCAAGAATCGCTTTTGTGCAGAAAACAGTAACACTTGTTCAGAAGGAAAGAAAGCACAGAGCCCCAGATTTTATGTTGTCCTGGAGAGCTTGCAGAGCACTGGGGAAAGGCAGGCAGAGAATTCCCTGATAGCACCTTCTCTGTGCCTGGGAAGCAGAAGTGTTCACATTGCTTCGCAGAATCGCTTTTGTGCAGAAAACAGTAACACTTGTTCAGAAGGAAAGAAAGCACAGAGCCCCAGATTTTATGCTGTCCTGGAGAGCTTGCAGAGCACTGGGGAAAGGCAGGCAGAGAATTCCTTGCTAGCACCTTCTCTGTGCCTGGGAAGCAGAAGTGTTCACATTGCTTCGCAAGAATCGCTTTTGTGCAGAAAACAGTAACACTTGTTCAGAACGAAAGAAAGCACAGAGCCCCAGATTTTATGTTGTCCTGGAGAGCTTGCAGAGCACTGGGGAAAGGCAGGCAGAGAATTCCCTGCTAGCACCTTCTCTGTGCCTGTTCACATTGCTTCGCAGAATCGCTTTTGTGCAGAAAACAGTAACACTTGTTCAGAACGAAAGAAAGCACAGAGCCCCAGATTCTATGTTGTCCTGGAGAGCTTGCAGAGCACTGGGGAAAGGCAGGCAGAGAATTCCCTGATAGCACCTTCTCTGTGCCTGTTCACATTGCTTCGCAGAATCGCTTTTGTGCAGAAAACAGTAACACTTGTTCAGAAGGAAAGAAAGCACAGAGCCCCAGATTTTATGTTGCCCTGGAGAGCTTGCAGAGCACTGGGGAAAGGCAGGCAGAGAATTCCCTGATAGCACCTTCTCTGTGCCTGGGAAGCAGAAGTGTTCACATTGCTTCGCAGAATCGCTTTTGTGCAGAAAACAGTAACACTTGTTCAGAAGGAAAGAAAGCACAGAGCCCCAGATTCTATGTTGTCCTGGAGAGCTTGCAGAGCACTGGGGAAAGGCAGGCAGAAAATTCCTTGCTAGCACCTTCTCTGTGCCTGGGAAGCAGAAGTGTTCACATTGCTTCGCAAGAATCGCTTTTGTGCAGAAAACAGTAACACTTGTTCAGAAGGAAAGAAAGCACAGAGCCCCAGATTTTATGTTGTCCTGGAGAGCTTGCAGAGCACTGGGGAAAGGCAGGCAGAGAATTCCCTGCTAGCACCTTCTCTGTGCCTGGGAAGCAGAAGTGTTCACATTGCTTCGCAGAATCGCTTTTGTGCAGAAAACAGTAACACTTGTTCAGAACGAAAGAAAGCACAGAGCCCCAGATTCTATGTTGTCCTGGAGAGCTTGCAGAGCACTGGGGAAAGGCAGGCAGAGAATTCCCTGATAGCACCTTCTCTGTGCCTGTTCACATTGCTTCGCAGAATCGCTTTTGTGCAGAAAACAGTAACACTTGTTCAGAAGGAAAGAAAGCACAGAGCCCCAGATTTGCTGTTGTCCTGGAGAGCTTGCAGAGCACTGGGGAAAGGCAGGCGGAGAATTCCCTGCTAGCACCTTCTCTGTGCCTGTTCACATTGCTTCGCAGAATCGCTTTTGTGCAGAAAACAGTAACACTTGTTCAGAAGGAAAGAAAGCACAGAGCCCCAGATTTGCTGTTGTCCTGGAGAGCTTGCAGAGCACTGGGGAAAGGCAGGCAGAGAATTCCCTGATAGCACCTTCTCTGTGCCTGGGAAGCAGAAGTGTTCACATTCCTTCGCAAGAATCGCTTTTGTGCAGAAAACAGTAACACTTGTTCAGAACGAAAGAAAGCACAGAGCCCCAGATTTTATGTTATCCTGGAGAGCTTGCAGAGCACTGGGGAAAGGCAGGCAGAGAATTCATTGCTAGCACCTTCTCTGTGTCTGGGAAGCAGAAGTGTTCACATTGCTTCGCAGAATCGCTTTTGTGCAGAAAACAGTAACACTTGTTCAGAAGGAAAGAAAGCACAGAGCCCCAGATTTTATGTTGTCCTGGAGAGCTTGCAGAGCACTGGGGAAAGGCAGGCAGAGATTTCCTTGCTAGCACCTTCTCTGTGCCTGGGAAACAGACGTTTTCACATTGCTTCGCAGAATCGCTTTTGTGCAGAAAACAGTAACACTTGTTCAGAACGAAAGAAAGCACAGAGCCCCAGATTTTATGTTGTCCTGGAGAGCTTGCAGAGCACTGGGGAAAGGCAGGCAGAGAATTCCTTGCTAGCACCTTCTCTGTGCCTGGGAAGCAGAAGTGTTCACATTCCTTCGCAAGAATCGCTTTTGTGCAGAAAACAGTAACACTTGTTCAGAAGGAAAGAAAGCACAGAGCCCCAGATTTTATGTTGTCCTGGAGAGCTTGCAGAGCACTGGGGAAAGGCAGGCAGAGAATTCCCTGATAGCACCTTCTCTGTGCCTGTTCACATTGCTTCGCAGAATCGCTTTTATGCAGAAAACACTAACACTTGTTCAGAACTAAAGAAAGCACAGAGCCCCAGATTCTATGTTGTCCTGGAGAGCTTGCAGAGCACTGGGGAAAGGCAGGCAGAGAATTCCTTGCTAGCACCTTCTCTGTGCCTGGGAAGCAGAAGTGTTCACATCGCTTCGCAAGAATCGCTTTTGTGCAGAAAACAGTAACACTTGTTCAGAAGGAAAGAAAGCACAGAGCCCCAGATTTTATGTTGTCCTGGAGAGCTTGCAGAGCACTGGGGAAAGGCAGGCAGAGAATTCCCTGCTAGCACCTTCTCTGTGCCTGTTCACATTGCTTCGCAGAATCGCTTTTGTGCAGAAAACAGTAACACTTGTTCAGAACGAAAGAAAGCACAGAGCCCCAGATTTGCTGTTGTCCTGGAGAGCTTGCAGAGCACTGGGGAAAGGCAGGCAGAGAATTCCCTGATAGCACCTTCTCTGTGCCTGTTCACATTGCTTCGCAGAATCGCTTTTGTGCAGAAAACAGTAACACTTGTTCAGAAGGAAAGAAAGCACAGAGCCCCAGATTTTATGTTGCCCTGGAGAGCTTGCAGAGCACTGGGGAAAGGCAGGCAGAGAATTCCCTGATAGCACCTTCTCTGTGCCTGGGAAGCAGAAGTGTTCACATTGCTTCGCAGAATCGCTTTTGTGCAGAAAACAGTAACACTTGTTCAGAAGGAAAGAAAGCACAGAGCCCCAGATTCTATGTTGTCCTGGAGAGCTTGCAGAGCACTGGGGAAAGGCAGGCAGAAAATTCCTTGCTAGCACCTTCTCTGTGCCTGGGAAGCAGAAGTGTTCACATTGCTTCGCAAGAATCGCTTTTGTGCAGAAAACAGTAACACTTGTTCAGAAGGAAAGAAAGCACAGAGCCCCAGATTTTATGTTGTCCTGGAGAGCTTGCAGAGCACTGGGGAAAGGCAGGCAGAGAATTCCCTGCTAGCACCTTCTCTGTGCCTGGGAAGCAGAAGTGTTCACATTGCTTCGCAGAATCGCTTTTGTGCAGAAAACAGTAACACTTGTTCAGAACGAAAGAAAGCACAGAGCCCCAGATTCTATGTTGTCCTGGAGAGCTTGCAGAGCACTGGGGAAAGGCAGGCAGAGAATTCCCTGATAGCACCTTCTCTGTGCCTGTTCACATTGCTTCGCAGAATCGCTTTTGTGCAGAAAACAGTAACACTTGTTCAGAAGGAAAGAAAGCACAGAGCCCCAGATTTGCTGTTGTCCTGGAGAGCTTGCAGAGCACTGGGGAAAGGCAGGCGGAGAATTCCCTGCTAGCACCTTCTCTGTGCCTGTTCACATTGCTTCGCAGAATCGCTTTTGTGCAGAAAACAGTAACACTTGTTCAGAAGGAAAGAAAGCACAGAGCCCCAGATTTGCTGTTGTCCTGGAGAGCTTGCAGAGCACTGGGGAAAGGCAGGCAGAGAATTCCCTGATAGCACCTTCTCTGTGCCTGGGAAGCAGAAGTGTTCACATTCCTTCGCAAGAATCGCTTTTGTGCAGAAAACAGTAACACTTGTTCAGAACGAAAGAAAGCACAGAGCCCCAGATTTTATGTTATCCTGGAGAGCTTGCAGAGCACTGGGGAAAGGCAGGCAGAGAATTCATTGCTAGCACCTTCTCTGTGTCTGGGAAGCAGAAGTGTTCACATTGCTTCGCAGAATCGCTTTTGTGCAGAAAACAGTAACACTTGTTCAGAAGGAAAGAAAGCACAGAGCCCCAGATTTTATGTTGTCCTGGAGAGCTTGCAGAGCACTGGGGAAAGGCAGGCAGAGATTTCCTTGCTAGCACCTTCTCTGTGCCTGGGAAACAGACGTTTTCACATTGCTTCGCAGAATCGCTTTTGTGCAGAAAACAGTAACACTTGTTCAGAACGAAAGAAAGCACAGAGCCCCAGATTTTATGTTGTCCTGGAGAGCTTGCAGAGCACTGGGGAAAGGCAGGCAGAGAATTCCTTGCTAGCACCTTCTCTGTGCCTGGGAAGCAGAAGTGTTCACATTCCTTCGCAAGAATCGCTTTTGTGCAGAAAACAGTAACACTTGTTCAGAAGGAAAGAAAGCACAGAGCCCCAGATTTTATGTTGTCCTGGAGAGCTTGCAGAGCACTGGGGAAAGGCAGGCAGAGAATTCCCTGATAGCACCTTCTCTGTGCCTGTTCACATTGCTTCGCAGAATCGCTTTTATGCAGAAAACACTAACACTTGTTCAGAACTAAAGAAAGCACAGAGCCCCAGATTCTATGTTGTCCTGGAGAGCTTGCAGAGCACTGGGGAAAGGCAGGCAGAGAATTCCTTGCTAGCACCTTCTCTGTGCCTGGGAAGCAGAAGTGTTCACATTGCTTCGCAAGAATCGCTTTTGTGCAGAAAACAGTAACACTTGTTCAGAAGGAAAGAAAGCACAGAGCCCCAGATTTTATGTTGTCCTGGAGAGCTTGCAGAGCACTGGGGAAAGGCAGGCAGAGAATTCCCTGCTAGCACCTTCTCTGTGCCTGGGAAGCAGAAGTGTTCACATTGCTTCGCAGAATCGCTTTTGTGCAGAAAACAGTAACACTTGTTCAGAACGAAAGAAAGCACAGAGCCCCAGATTCTATGTTGTCCTGGAGAGCTTGCAGAGCACTGGGGAAAGGCAGGCAGAGAATTCCCTGATAGCACCTTCTCTGTGCCTGGGAAGCAGAAGTGTTCACATTGCTTCGCAAGAATCGCTTTTGTGCAGAAAACAGTAACACTTGTTCAGAAGGAAAGAAAGCACAGAGCCCCAGATTTTATGTTGTCCTGGAGAGCTTGCAGAGCACTGGGGAAAGGCAGGCAGAGAATTCCCTGCTAGCACCTTCTCTGTGCCTGTTCACATTGCTTCGCAGAATCGCTTTTGTGCAGAAAACAGTAACACTTGTTCAGAACGAAAGAAAGCACAGAGCCCCAGATTTGCTGTTGTCCTGGAGAGCTTGCAGAGCACTGGGGAAAGGCAGGCAGAGAATTCCCTGATAGCACCTTCTCTGTGCCTGGGAAGCAGAAGTGTTCACATTGCTTCGCAGAATCGCTTTTGTGCAGAAAACAGTAACACTTGTTCAGAACGAAAGAAAGCACAGAGCCCCAGATTTTATGTTATCCTGGAGAGCTTGCAGAGCACTGGGGAAAGGCAGGCAGAGAATTCATTGCTAGCACCTTCTCTGTGTCTGGGAAGCAGAAGTGTTCACATTGCTTCGCAGAATCGCTTTTGTGCAGAAAACAGTAACACTTGTTCAGAAGGAAAGAAAGCACAGAGCCCCAGATTTTATGTTGTCCTGGAGAGCTTGCAGAGCACTGGGGAAAGGCAGGCAGAGATTTCCTTGCTAGCACCTTCTCTGTGCCTGGGAAGCAGAAGTGTTCACATTGCTTCGCAGAATCGCTTTTGTGCAGAAAACAATAACACTTGTTCAGAAGGAAAGAAAGCACAGAGCCCCAGATTTTATGTTGTCCTGGAGAGCTTGCAGAGCACTGGGGAAAGGCAGGCAGAGAATTCCCTGATAGCACCTTCTCTGTGCCTGTTCACATTGCTTCGCAGAATCGCTTTTGTGCAGAAAACACTAACACTTGTTCAGAACTAAAGAAAGCACAGAGCCCCAGATTCTATGTTGTCCTGGAGAGCTTGCAGAGCACTGGGGAAAGGCAGGCAGAGAATTCCTTGCTAGCACCTTCTCTGTGCCTGGGAAGCAGAAGTGTTCACATCGCTTCGCAAGAATCGCTTTTGTGCAGAAAACAGTAACACTTGTTCAGAAGGAAAGAAAGCACAGAGCCCCAGATTTTATGTTGTCCTGGAGAGCTTGCAGAGCACTGGGGAAAGGCAGGCAGAGAATTCCCTGCTAGCACCTTCTCTGTGCCTGGGAAGCAGAAGTGTTCACATTGCTTCGCATGAATCGCTTTTGTGCAGAAAACAGTAACACTTGTTCAGAACGAAAGAAAGCACAGAGCCCCAGATTCTATGTTGTCCTGGAGAGCTTGCAGAGCACTGGGGAAAGGCAGGCAGAGAATTCCCTGATAGCACCTTCTCTGTGCCTGGGAAGCAGAAGTGTTCACATTGCTTCGCAAGAATCGCTTTTGTGCAGAAAACAGTAACACTTGTTCAGAACGAAAGAAAGCACAGAGCCCCAGATTTTATGTTGTCCTGGAGAGCTTGCAGAGCACTGGGGAAAGGCAGGCAGAGAATTCCCTGCTAGCACCTTCTCTGTGCCTGTTCACATTGCTTCGCAGAATCGCTTTTGTGCAGAAAACAGTAACACTTGTTCAGAACGAAAGAAAGCACAGAGCCCCAGATTTGCTGTTGTCCTGGAGAGCTTGCAGAGCACTGGGGAAAGGCAGGCAGAGAATTCCCTGATAGCACCTTCTCTGTGCCTGGGAAGCAGAAGTGTTCACATTGCTTCGCAGAATCGCTTTTGTGCAGAAAACAGTAACACTTGTTCAGAAGGAAAGAAAGCACAGAGCCCCAGATTTTATGTTGTCCTGGAGAGCTTGCAGAGCACTGGGGAAAGGCAGGCAGAGAATTCCCTGCTAGCACCTTCTCTGTGCCTGGGAAGCAGAAGTGTTCACATTGCTTCGCATGAATCGCTTTTGTGCAGAAAACAGTAACACTTGTTCAGAACGAAAGAAAGCACAGAGCCCCAGATTCTATGTTGTCCTGGAGAGCTTGCAGAGCACTGGGGAAAGGCAGGCAGAGAATTCCCTGCTAGCACCTTCTCTGTGCCTGTTCACATTGCTTCGCAGAATCGCTTTTGTGCAGAAAACAGTAACACTTGTTCAGAACGAAAGAAAGCACAGAGCCCCAGATTTGCTGTTGTCCTGGAGAGCTTGCAGAGCACTGGGGAAAGGCAGGCAGAGAATTCCCTGATAGCACCTTCTCTGTGCCTGGGAAGCAGAAGTGTTCACATTGCTTCGCAGAATCGCTTTTGTGCAGAAAACACTAACACTTGTTCAGAACGAAAGAAAGCACAGAGCCCCAGATTTTATGTTATCCTGGAGAGCTTGCAGAGCACTGGGGAAAGGCAGGCAGAGAATTCATTGCTAGCACCTTCTCTGTGTCTGGGAAGCAGAAGTGTTCACATTGCTTCGCAGAATCGCTTTTGTGCAGAAAACAGTAACACTTGTTCAGAAGGAAAGAAAGCACAGAGCCCCAGATTTTATGTTGTCCTGGAGAGCTTGCAGAGCACTGGGGAAAGGCAGGCAGAGATTTCCTTGCTAGCACCTTCTCTGTGCCTGGGAAGCAGAAGTTTTCACATTGCTTCGCAGAATCGCTTTTGTGCAGAAAACAGTAACACTTGTTCAGAACGAAAGAAAGCACAGAGCCCCAGATTTTATGTTGTCCTGGAGAGCTTGCAGAGCACTGGGGAAAGGCAGGCAGAGAATTCCTTGCTAGCACCTTCTCTGTGCCTGGGAAGCAGAAGTGTTCACATTCCTTCGCAAGAATCGCTTTTGTGCAGAAAACAGTAACACTTGTTCAGAAGGAAAGAAAGCACAGAGCCCCAGATTTTATGTTGTCCTGGAGAGCTTGCAGAGCACTGGGGAAAGGCAGGCAGAGAATTCCCTGATAGCACCTTCTCTGTGCCTGTTCACATTGCTTCGCAAGAATCGCTTTTGTGCAGAAAACACTAACACTTGTTCAGAACTAAAGAAAGCACAGAGCCCCAGATTCTATGTTGTCCTGGAGAGCTTGCAGAGCACTGGGGAAAGGCAGGCAGAGAATTCCTTGCTAGCACCTTCTCTGTGCCTGGGAAGCAGAAGTGTTCACATTGCTTCGCATGAATCGCTTTTGTGCAGAAAACAGTAACACTTGTTCAGAACGAAAGAAAGCACAGAGCCCCAGATTCTATGTTGTCCTGGAGAGCTTGCAGAGCACTGGGGAAAGGCAGGCAGAGAATTCCCTGATAGCACCTTCTCTGTGCCTGGGAAGCAGAAGTGTTCACATTGCTTCGCAAGAATCGCTTTTGTGCAGAAAACAGTAACACTTGTTCAGAAGGAAAGAAAGCACAGAGCCCCAGATTTTATGTTGTCCTGGAGAGCTTGCAGAGCACTGGGGAAAGGCAGGCAGAGAATTCCCTGCTAGCACCTTCTCTGCGCCTGTTCACATTGCTTCGCAGAATCGCTTTTGTGCAGAAAACAGTAACACTTGTTCAGAACGAAAGAAAGCACAGAGCCCCAGATTTGCTGTTGTCCTGGAGAGCTTGCAGAGCACTGGGGAAAGGCAGGCAGAGAATTCCCTGATAGCACCTTCTCTGTGCCTGGGAAGCAGAAGTGTTCACATTGCTTCGCAGAATCGCTTTTGTGCAGAAAACAGTAACACTTGTTCAGAACGAAAGAAAGCACAGAGCCCCAGATTCTATGTTGTCCTGGAGAGCTTGCAGAGCACTGGGGAAAGGCAGGCAGAGAATTCCCTGATAGCACCTTCTCTGTGCCTGTTCACATTGCTTCGCAGAATCGCTTTTGTGCAGAAAACAGTAACACTTGTTCAGAAGGAAAGAAAGCACAGAGCCCCAGATTTTATGTTGCCCTGGAGAGCTTGCAGAGCACTGGGGAAAGGCAGGCAGAGAATTCCCTGATAGCACCTTCTCTGTGCCTGGGAAGCAGAAGTGTTCACATTGCTTCGCAGAATCGATTTTGTGCAGAAAACAGTAACACTTGTTCAGAAGGAAAGAAAGCACAGAGCCCCAGATTCTATGTTGTCCTGGAGAGCTTGCAGAGCACTGGGGAAAGGCAGGCAGAGAATTCCTTGCTAGCACCTTCTCTGTGCCTGGGAAGCAGAAGTGTTCTCATAGCTTCGCAAGAATCGCTTTTGTGCAGAAAACAGTAACACTTGTTCAGAAGGAAAGAAAGCACAGAGCCCCAGATTTTATGTTGTCCTGGAGAGCTTGCAGAGCACTGGGGAAAGGCAGGCAGAAAATTCCCTGCTAGCACCTTCTCTGTGCCTGGGAAGCAGAAGTGTTCACATTGCTTCGCAGAATCGCTTTTGTGCAGAAAACAGTAACACTTGTTCAGAACGAAAGAAAGCACAGAGCCCCAGATTCTATGTTGTCCTGGAGAGCTTGCAGAGCACTGGGGAAAGGCAGGCAGAGAATTCCCTGCTAGCACCTTCTCTGTGCCTGTTCACATTGCTTCGCAGAATCGCTTTTGTGCAGAAAACAGTAACACTTGTTCAGAACGAAAGAAAGCACAGAGCCCCAGATTCTATGTTGTCCTGGAGAGCTTGCAGAGCACTGGGGAAAGGCAGGCAGAGAATTCCCTGCTAGCACCTTCTCTGTGCCTGTTCACATTGCTTCGCAGAATCGCTTTTGTGCAGAAAACAGTAACACTTGTTCAGAACGAAAGAAAGCACAGAGCCCCAGATTCTATGTTGTCCTGGAGAGCTTGCAGAGCACTGGGGAAAGGCAGGCAGAGAATTCCCTGATAGCACCTTCTCTGTGCCTGGGAAGCAGAAGTGTTCACATTCCTTCGCAAGAATCGCTTTTGTGCAGAAAACAGTAACACTTGTTCAGAACGAAAGAAAGCACAGAGCCCCAGATTCTATGTTGTCCTGGAGAGCTTGCAGAGCACTGGGGAAAGGCAGGCAGAGAATTCCTTGCTAGCACCTTCTCTGTGCCTGGGAAGCAGAAGTGTTCACATTGCTTCGCAGAATCGCTTTTGTGCAGAAAACAGTAACACTTGTTCAGAACGAAAGAAAGCACAGAGCCCCAGATTCTATGTTGTCCTGGAGAGCTTGCAGAGCACTGGGGAAAGGCAGGCAGAGAATTCCCTGATAGCACCTTCTCTGTGCCTGGGAAGCAGAAGTGTTCACATTGCTTCGCAAGAATCGCTTTTGTGCAGAAAACAGTAACACTTGTTCAGAACGAAAGAAAGCACAGAGCCCCAGATTTTATGTTGTCCTGGAGAGCTTGCAGAGCACTGGGGAAAGGCAGGCAGAGAATTCCCTGCTAGCACCTTCTCTGTGCCTGTTCACATTGCTTCGCAGAATCGCTTTTGTGCAGAAAACAGTAACACTTGTTCAGAACGAAAGAAAGCACAGAGCCCCAGATTTGCTGTTGTCCTGGAGAGCTTGCAGAGCACTGGGGAAAGGCAGGCAGAGAATTCCCTGATAGCACCTTCTCTGTGCCTGGGAAGCAGAAGTGTTCACATTGCTTCGCAGAATCGCTTTTGTGCAGAAAACAGTAACACTTGTTCAGAAGGAAAGAAAGCACAGAGCCCCAGATTTTATGTTGTCCTGGAGAGCTTGCAGAGCACTGGGGAAAGGCAGGCAGAGAATTCCCTGCTAGCACCTTCTCTGTGCCTGGGAAGCAGAAGTGTTCACATTGCTTCGCATGAATCGCTTTTGTGCAGAAAACAGTAACACTTGTTCAGAACGAAAGAAAGCACAGAGCCCCAGATTCTATGTTGTCCTGGAGAGCTTGCAGAGCACTGGGGAAAGGCAGGCAGAGAATTCCCTGCTAGCACCTTCTCTGTGCCTGTTCACATTGCTTCGCAAGAATCGCTTTTGTGCAGAAAACAGTAACACTTGTTCAGAACGAAAGAAAGCACAGAGCCCCAGATTTGCTGTTGTCCTGGAGAGCTTGCAGAGCACTGGGGAAAGGCAGGCAGAGAATTCCCTGATAGCACCTTCTCTGTGCCTGGGAAGCAGAAGTGTTCACATTGCTTCGCAGAATCGCTTTTGTGCAGAAAACACTAACACTTGTTCAGAACGAAAGAAAGCACAGAGCCCCAGATTTTATGTTATCCTGGAGAGCTTGCAGAGCACTGGGGAAAGGCAGGCAGAGAATTCATTGCTAGCACCTTCTCTGTGTCTGGGAAGCAGAAGTGTTCACATTGCTTCGCAGAATCGCTTTTGTGCAGAAAACAGTAACACTTGTTCAGAAGGAAAGAAAGCACAGAGCCCCAGATTTTATGTTGTCCTGGAGAGCTTGCAGAGCACTGGGGAAAGGCAGGCAGAGATTTCCTTGCTAGCACCTTCTCTGTGCCTGGGAAGCAGAAGTTTTCACATTGCTTCGCAGAATCGCTTTTGTGCAGAAAACAGTAACACTTGTTCAGAACGAAAGAAAGCACAGAGCCCCAGATTTTATGTTGTCCTGGAGAGCTTGCAGAGCACTGGGGAAAGGCAGGCAGAGAATTCCTTGCTAGCACCTTCTCTGTGCCTGGGAAGCAGAAGTGTTCACATTCCTTCGCAAGAATCGCTTTTGTGCAGAAAACAGTAACACTTGTTCAGAAGGAAAGAAAGCACAGAGCCCCAGATTTTATGTTGTCCTGGAGAGCTTGCAGAGCACTGGGGAAAGGCAGGCAGAGAATTCCCTGATAGCACCTTCTCTGTGCCTGTTCACATTGCTTCGCAAGAATCGCTTTTGTGCAGAAAACACTAACACTTGTTCAGAACTAAAGAAAGCACAGAGCCCCAGATTCTATGTTGTCCTGGAGAGCTTGCAGAGCACTGGGGAAAGGCAGGCAGAGAATTCCTTGCTAGCACCTTCTCTGTGCCTGGGAAGCAGAAGTGTTCACATTGCTTCGCATGAATCGCTTTTGTGCAGAAAACAGTAACACTTGTTCAGAACGAAAGAAAGCACAGAGCCCCAGATTCTATGTTGTCCTGGAGAGCTTGCAGAGCACTGGGGAAAGGCAGGCAGAGAATTCCCTGATAGCACCTTCTCTGTGCCTGGGAAGCAGAAGTGTTCACATTGCTTCGCAAGAATCGCTTTTGTGCAGAAAACAGTAACACTTGTTCAGAAGGAAAGAAAGCACAGAGCCCCAGATTTTATGTTGTCCTGGAGAGCTTGCAGAGCACTGGGGAAAGGCAGGCAGAGAATTCCCTGCTAGCACCTTCTCTGCGCCTGTTCACATTGCTTCGCAGAATCGCTTTTGTGCAGAAAACAGTAACACTTGTTCAGAACGAAAGAAAGCACAGAGCCCCAGATTTGCTGTTGTCCTGGAGAGCTTGCAGAGCACTGGGGAAAGGCAGGCAGAGAATTCCCTGATAGCACCTTCTCTGTGCCTGGGAAGCAGAAGTGTTCACATTGCTTCGCAGAATCGCTTTTGTGCAGAAAACAGTAACACTTGTTCAGAACGAAAGAAAGCACAGAGCCCCAGATTCTATGTTGTCCTGGAGAGCTTGCAGAGCACTGGGGAAAGGCAGGCAGAGAATTCCCTGATAGCACCTTCTCTGTGCCTGTTCACATTGCTTCGCAGAATCGCTTTTGTGCAGAAAACAGTAACACTTGTTCAGAAGGAAAGAAAGCACAGAGCCCCAGATTTTATGTTGCCCTGGAGAGCTTGCAGAGCACTGGGGAAAGGCAGGCAGAGAATTCCCTGATAGCACCTTCTCTGTGCCTGGGAAGCAGAAGTGTTCACATTGCTTCGCAGAATCGATTTTGTGCAGAAAACAGTAACACTTGTTCAGAAGGAAAGAAAGCACAGAGCCCCAGATTCTATGTTGTCCTGGAGAGCTTGCAGAGCACTGGGGAAAGGCAGGCAGAGAATTCCTTGCTAGCACCTTCTCTGTGCCTGGGAAGCAGAAGTGTTCTCATAGCTTCGCAAGAATCGCTTTTGTGCAGAAAACAGTAACACTTGTTCAGAAGGAAAGAAAGCACAGAGCCCCAGATTTTATGTTGTCCTGGAGAGCTTGCAGAGCACTGGGGAAAGGCAGGCAGAAAATTCCCTGCTAGCACCTTCTCTGTGCCTGGGAAGCAGAAGTGTTCACATTGCTTCGCAGAATCGCTTTTGTGCAGAAAACAGTAACACTTGTTCAGAACGAAAGAAAGCACAGAGCCCCAGATTCTATGTTGTCCTGGAGAGCTTGCAGAGCACTGGGGAAAGGCAGGCAGAGAATTCCCTGCTAGCACCTTCTCTGTGCCTGTTCACATTGCTTCGCAGAATCGCTTTTGTGCAGAAAACAGTAACACTTGTTCAGAACGAAAGAAAGCACAGAGCCCCAGATTCTATGTTGTCCTGGAGAGCTTGCAGAGCACTGGGGAAAGGCAGGCAGAGAATTCCCTGCTAGCACCTTCTCTGTGCCTGTTCACATTGCTTCGCAGAATCGCTTTTGTGCAGAAAACAGTAACACTTGTTCAGAACGAAAGAAAGCACAGAGCCCCAGATTCTATGTTGTCCTGGAGAGCTTGCAGAGCACTGGGGAAAGGCAGGCAGAGAATTCCTTGCTAGCACCTTCTCTGTGTCTGGGAAGCAGAAGTGTTCACATTGCTTCGCAGAATCGCTTTTGTGCAGAAAACAGTAACACTTGTTCAGAACGAAAGAAAGCACAGAGCCCCAGATTCTATGTTGTCCTGGAGAGCTTGCAGAGCACTGGGGAAAGGCAGGCAGAGAATTCCCTGATAGCACCTTCTCTGTGCCTGGGAAGCAGAAGTGTTCACATTGCTTCGCAAGAATCGCTTTTGTGCAGAAAACAGTAACACTTGTTCAGAACGAAAGAAAGCACAGAGCCCCAGATTTTATGTTGTCCTGGAGAGCTTGCAGAGCACTGGGGAAAGGCAGGCAGAGAATTCCCTGCTAGCACCTTCTCTGTGCCTGTTCACATTGCTTCGCAGAATCGCTTTTGTGCAGAAAACAGTAACACTTGTTCAGAACGAAAGAAAGCACAGAGCCCCAGATTTGCTGTTGTCCTGGAGAGCTTGCAGAGCACTGGGGAAAGGCAGGCAGAGAATTCCCTGATAGCACCTTCTCTGTGCCTGGGAAGCAGAAGTGTTCACATTGCTTCGCAGAATCGCTTTTGTGCAGAAAACAGTAACACTTGTTCAGAAGGAAAGAAAGCACAGAGCCCCAGATTTTATGTTGTCCTGGAGAGCTTGCAGAGCACTGGGGAAAGGCAGGCAGAGAATTCCCTGCTAGCACCTTCTCTGTGCCTGGGAAGCAGAAGTGTTCACATTGCTTCGCATGAATCGCTTTTGTGCAGAAAACAGTAACACTTGTTCAGAACGAAAGAAAGCACAGAGCCCCAGATTCTATGTTGTCCTGGAGAGCTTGCAGAGCACTGGGGAAAGGCAGGCAGAGAATTCCCTGCTAGCACCTTCTCTGTGCCTGTTCACATTGCTTCGCAGAATCGCTTTTGTGCAGAAAACAGTAACACTTGTTCAGAACGAAAGAAAGCACAGAGCCCCAGATTTGCTGTTGTCCTGGAGAGCTTGCAGAGCACTGGGGAAAGGCAGGCAGAGAATTCCCTGATAGCACCTTCTCTGTGCCTGGGAAGCAGAAGTGTTCACATTGCTTCGCAGAATCGCTTTTGTGCAGAAAACACTAACACTTGTTCAGAACGAAAGAAAGCACAGAGCCCCAGATTTTATGTTATCCTGGAGAGCTTGCAGAGCACTGGGGAAAGGCAGGCAGAGAATTCATTGCTAGCACCTTCTCTGTGTCTGGGAAGCAGAAGTGTTCACATTGCTTCGCAGAATCGCTTTTGTGCAGAAAACAGTAACACTTGTTCAGAAGGAAAGAAAGCACAGAGCCCCAGATTTTATGTTGTCCTGGAGAGCTTGCAGAGCACTGGGGAAAGGCAGGCAGAGATTTCCTTGCTAGCACCTTCTCTGTGCCTGGGAAGCAGAAGTTTTCACATTGCTTCGCAGAATCGCTTTTGTGCAGAAAACAGTAACACTTGTTCAGAACGAAAGAAAGCACAGAGCCCCAGATTTTATGTTGTCCTGGAGAGCTTGCAGAGCACTGGGGAAAGGCAGGCAGAGAATTCCTTGCTAGCACCTTCTCTGTGCCTGGGAAGCAGAAGTGTTCACATTCCTTCGCAAGAATCGCTTTTGTGCAGAAAACAGTAACACTTGTTCAGAAGGAAAGAAAGCACAGAGCCCCAGATTTTATGTTGTCCTGGAGAGCTTGCAGAGCACTGGGGAAAGGCAGGCAGAGAATTCCCTGATAGCACCTTCTCTGTGCCTGTTCACATTGCTTCGCAAGAATCGCTTTTGTGCAGAAAACACTAACACTTGTTCAGAACTAAAGAAAGCACAGAGCCCCAGATTCTATGTTGTCCTGGAGAGCTTGCAGAGCACTGGGGAAAGGCAGGCAGAGAATTCCTTGCTAGCACCTTCTCTGTGCCTGGGAAGCAGAAGTGTTCACATTGCTTCGCATGAATCGCTTTTGTGCAGAAAACAGTAACACTTGTTCAGAACGAAAGAAAGCACAGAGCCCCAGATTCTATGTTGTCCTGGAGAGCTTGCAGAGCACTGGGGAAAGGCAGGCAGAGAATTCCCTGATAGCACCTTCTCTGTGCCTGGGAAGCAGAAGTGTTCACATTGCTTCGCAAGAATCGCTTTTGTGCAGAAAACAGTAACACTTGTTCAGAAGGAAAGAAAGCACAGAGCCCCAGATTTTATGTTGTCCTGGAGAGCTTGCAGAGCACTGGGGAAAGGCAGGCAGAGAATTCCCTGCTAGCACCTTCTCTGCGCCTGTTCACATTGCTTCGCAGAATCGCTTTTGTGCAGAAAACAGTAACACTTGTTCAGAACGAAAGAAAGCACAGAGCCCCAGATTTGCTGTTGTCCTGGAGAGCTTGCAGAGCACTGGGGAAAGGCAGGCAGAGAATTCCCTGATAGCACCTTCTCTGTGCCTGGGAAGCAGAAGTGTTCACATTGCTTCGCAGAATCGCTTTTGTGCAGAAAACAGTAACACTTGTTCAGAACGAAAGAAAGCACAGAGCCCCAGATTCTATGTTGTCCTGGAGAGCTTGCAGAGCACTGGGGAAAGGCAGGCAGAGAATTCCCTGATAGCACCTTCTCTGTGCCTGTTCACATTGCTTCGCAGAATCGCTTTTGTGCAGAAAACAGTAACACTTGTTCAGAAGGAAAGAAAGCACAGAGCCCCAGATTTTATGTTGCCCTGGAGAGCTTGCAGAGCACTGGGGAAAGGCAGGCAGAGAATTCCCTGATAGCACCTTCTCTGTGCCTGGGAAGCAGAAGTGTTCACATTGCTTCGCAGAATCGATTTTGTGCAGAAAACAGTAACACTTGTTCAGAAGGAAAGAAAGCACAGAGCCCCAGATTCTATGTTGTCCTGGAGAGCTTGCAGAGCACTGGGGAAAGGCAGGCAGAGAATTCCTTGCTAGCACCTTCTCTGTGCCTGGGAAGCAGAAGTGTTCTCATAGCTTCGCAAGAATCGCTTTTGTGCAGAAAACAGTAACACTTGTTCAGAAGGAAAGAAAGCACAGAGCCCCAGATTTTATGTTGTCCTGGAGAGCTTGCAGAGCACTGGGGAAAGGCAGGCAGAAAATTCCCTGCTAGCACCTTCTCTGTGCCTGGGAAGCAGAAGTGTTCACATTGCTTCGCAGAATCGCTTTTGTGCAGAAAACAGTAACACTTGTTCAGAACGAAAGAAAGCACAGAGCCCCAGATTCTATGTTGTCCTGGAGAGCTTGCAGAGCACTGGGGAAAGGCAGGCAGAGAATTCCCTGCTAGCACCTTCTCTGTGCCTGTTCACATTGCTTCGCAGAATCGCTTTTGTGCAGAAAACAGTAACACTTGTTCAGAACGAAAGAAAGCACAGAGCCCCAGATTTGCTGTTGTCCTGGAGAGCTTGCAGAGCACTGGGGAAAGGCAGGCAGAGAATTCCCTGATAGCACCTTCTCTGTGCCTGGGAAGCAGAAGTGTTCACATTGCTTCGCAGAATCGCTTTTGTGCAGAAAACACTAACACTTGTTCAGAACGAAAGAAAGCACAGAGCCCCAGATTTTATGTTATCCTGGAGAGCTTGCAGAGCACTGGGGAAAGGCAGGCAGAGAATTCATTGCTAGCACCTTCTCTGTGTCTGGGAAGCAGAAGTGTTCACATTGCTTCGCAGAATCGCTTTTGTGCAGAAAACAGTAACACTTGTTCAGAAGGAAAGAAAGCACAGAGCCCCAGATTTTATGTTGTCCTGGAGAGCTTGCAGAGCACTGGGGAAAGGCAGGCAGAGATTTCCTTGCTAGCACCTTCTCTGTGCCTGGGAAGCAGAAGTTTTCACATTGCTTCGCAGAATCGCTTTTGTGCAGAAAACAGTAACACTTGTTCAGAACGAAAGAAAGCACAGAGCCCCAGATTTTATGTTGTCCTGGAGAGCTTGCAGAGCACTGGGGAAAGGCAGGCAGAGAATTCCTTGCTAGCACCTTCTCTGTGCCTGGGAAGCAGAAGTGTTCACATTCCTTCGCAAGAATCGCTTTTGTGCAGAAAACAGTAACACTTGTTCAGAAGGAAAGAAAGCACAGAGCCCCAGATTTTATGTTGTCCTGGAGAGCTTGCAGAGCACTGGGGAAAGGCAGGCAGAGAATTCCCTGATAGCACCTTCTCTGTGCCTGTTCACATTGCTTCGCAAGAATCGCTTTTGTGCAGAAAACACTAACACTTGTTCAGAACTAAAGAAAGCACAGAGCCCCAGATTCTATGTTGTCCTGGAGAGCTTGCAGAGCACTGGGGAAAGGCAGGCAGAGAATTCCTTGCTAGCACCTTCTCTGTGCCTGGGAAGCAGAAGTGTTCACATTGCTTCGCATGAATCGCTTTTGTGCAGAAAACAGTAACACTTGTTCAGAACGAAAGAAAGCACAGAGCCCCAGATTCTATGTTGTCCTGGAGAGCTTGCAGAGCACTGGGGAAAGGCAGGCAGAGAATTCCCTGATAGCACCTTCTCTGTGCCTGGGAAGCAGAAGTGTTCACATTGCTTCGCAAGAATCGCTTTTGTGCAGAAAACAGTAACACTTGTTCAGAAGGAAAGAAAGCACAGAGCCCCAGATTTTATGTTGTCCTGGAGAGCTTGCAGAGCACTGGGGAAAGGCAGGCAGAGAATTCCCTGCTAGCACCTTCTCTGCGCCTGTTCACATTGCTTCGCAGAATCGCTTTTGTGCAGAAAACAGTAACACTTGTTCAGAACGAAAGAAAGCACAGAGCCCCAGATTTGCTGTTGTCCTGGAGAGCTTGCAGAGCACTGGGGAAAGGCAGGCAGAGAATTCCCTGATAGCACCTTCTCTGTGCCTGGGAAGCAGAAGTGTTCACATTGCTTCGCAGAATCGCTTTTGTGCAGAAAACAGTAACACTTGTTCAGAACGAAAGAAAGCACAGAGCCCCAGATTCTATGTTGTCCTGGAGAGCTTGCAGAGCACTGGGGAAAGGCAGGCAGAGAATTCCCTGATAGCACCTTCTCTGTGCCTGTTCACATTGCTTCGCAGAATCGCTTTTGTGCAGAAAACAGTAACACTTGTTCAGAAGGAAAGAAAGCACAGAGCCCCAGATTTTATGTTGCCCTGGAGAGCTTGCAGAGCACTGGGGAAAGGCAGGCAGAGAATTCCCTGATAGCACCTTCTCTGTGCCTGGGAAGCAGAAGTGTTCACATTGCTTCGCAGAATCGATTTTGTGCAGAAAACAGTAACACTTGTTCAGAAGGAAAGAAAGCACAGAGCCCCAGATTCTATGTTGTCCTGGAGAGCTTGCAGAGCACTGGGGAAAGGCAGGCAGAGAATTCCTTGCTAGCACCTTCTCTGTGCCTGGGAAGCAGAAGTGTTCTCATAGCTTCGCAAGAATCGCTTTTGTGCAGAAAACAGTAACACTTGTTCAGAAGGAAAGAAAGCACAGAGCCCCAGATTTTATGTTGTCCTGGAGAGCTTGCAGAGCACTGGGGAAAGGCAGGCAGAAAATTCCCTGCTAGCACCTTCTCTGTGCCTGGGAAGCAGAAGTGTTCACATTGCTTCGCAGAATCGCTTTTGTGCAGAAAACAGTAACACTTGTTCAGAACGAAAGAAAGCACAGAGCCCCAGATTCTATGTTGTCCTGGAGAGCTTGCAGAGCACTGGGGAAAGGCAGGCAGAGAATTCCCTGCTAGCACCTTCTCTGTGCCTGTTCACATTGCTTCGCAGAATCGCTTTTGTGCAGAAAACAGTAACACTTGTTCAGAACGAAAGAAAGCACAGAGCCCCAGATTCTATGTTGTCCTGGAGAGCTTGCAGAGCACTGGGGAAAGGCAGGCAGAGAATTCCCTGCTAGCACCTTCTCTGTGCCTGTTCACATTGCTTCGCAGAATCGCTTTTGTGCAGAAAACAGTAACACTTGTTCAGAACGAAAGAAAGCACAGAGCCCCAGATTCTATGTTGTCCTGGAGAGCTTGCAGAGCACTGGGGAAAGGCAGGCAGAGAATTCCCTGATAGCACCTTCTCTGTGCCTGGGAAGCAGAAGTGTTCACATTCCTTCGCAAGAATCGCTTTTGTGCAGAAAACAGTAACACTTGTTCAGAACGAAAGAAAGCACAGAGCCCCAGATTCTATGTTGTCCTGGAGAGCTTGCAGAGCACTGGGGAAAGGCAGGCAGAGAATTCCTTGCTAGCACCTTCTCTGTGTCTGGGAAGCAGAAGTGTTCACATTGCTTCGCAGAATCGCTTTTGTGCAGAAAACAGTAACACTTGTTCAGAAGGAAAGAAAGCACAGAGCCCCAGATTTTATGTTGTCCTGGAGAGCTTGCAGAGCACTGGGGAAAGGCAGGCAGAGATTTCCTTGCTAGCACCTTCTCTGTGCCTGGGAAACAGAAGTTTTCACATTGCTTCGCAGAATCGCTTTTGTGCAGAAAACAGTAACACTTGTTCAGAACGAAAGAAAGCACAGAGCCCCAGATTTTATGTTGTCCTGGAGAGCTTGCAGAGCACTGGGGAAAGGCAGGCAGAGAATTCCTTGCTAGCACCTTCTCTGTGCCTGGGAAGCAGAAGTGTTCACATTCCTTCGCAAGAATCGCTTTTGTGCAGAAAACAGTAACACTTGTTCAGAAGGAAAGAAAGCACAGAGCCCCAGATTTTATGTTGTCCTGGAGAGCTTGCAGAGCACTGGGGAAAGGCAGGCAGAGAATTCCCTGATAGCACCTTCTCTGTGCCTGTTCACATTGCTTCGCAGAATCGCTTTTATGCAGAAAACACTAACACTTGTTCAGAACTAAAGAAAGCACAGAGCCCCAGATTCTATGTTGTCCTGGAGAGCTTGCAGAGCACTGGGGAAAGGCAGGCAGAGAATTCCTTGCTAGCACCTTCTCTGTGCCTGGGAAGCAGAAGTGTTCACATCGCTTCGCAAGAATCGCTTTTGTGCAGAAAACAGTAACACTTGTTCAGAAGGAAAGAAAGCACAGAGCCCCAGATTTTATGTTGTCCTGGAGAGCTTGCAGAGCACTGGGGAAAGGCAGGCAGAGAATTCCCTGCTAGCACCTTCTCTGTGCCTGGGAAGCAGAAGTGTTCACATTGCTTCGCATGAATCGCTTTTGTGCAGAAAACAGTAACACTTGTTCAGAACGAAAGAAAGCACAGAGCCCCAGATTCTATGTTGTCCTGGAGAGCTTGCAGAGCACTGGGGAAAGGCAGGCAGAGAATTCCCTGATAGCACCTTCTCTGTGCCTGGGAAGCAGAAGTGTTCACATTGCTTCGCAAGAATCGCTTTTGTGCAGAAAACAGTAACACTTGTTCAGAAGGAAAGAAAGCACAGAGCCCCAGATTTTATGTTGTCCTGGAGAGCTTGCAGAGCACTGGGGAAAGGCAGGCAGAGAATTCCCTGCTAGCACCTTCTCTGTGCCTGTTCACATTGCTTCGCAGAATCGCTTTTGTGCAGAAAACAGTAACACTTGTTCAGAACGAAAGAAAGCACAGAGCCCCAGATTTGCTGTTGTCCTGGAGAGCTTGCAGAGCACTGGGGAAAGGCAGGCAGAGAATTCCCTGATAGCACCTTCTCTGTGCCTGGGAAGCAGAAGTGTTCACATTGCTTCGCAGAATCGCTTTTGTGCAGAAAACAGTAACACTTGTTCAGAACGAAAGAAAGCACAGAGCCCCAGATTTTATGTTATCCTGGAGAGCTTGCAGAGCACTGGGGAAAGGCAGGCAGAGAATTCATTGCTAGCACCTTCTCTGTGTCTGGGAAGCAGAAGTGTTCACATTGCTTCGCAGAATCGCTTTTGTGCAGAAAACAGTAACACTTGTTCAGAAGGAAAGAAAGCACAGAGCCCCAGATTTTATGTTGTCCTGGAGAGCTTGCAGAGCACTGGGGAAAGGCAGGCAGAGATTTCCTTGCTAGCACCTTCTGTGTGCCTGGGAAGCAGAAGTGTTCACATTGCTTCGCAGAATCGCTTTTGTGCAGAAAACAGTAACACTTGTTCAGAAGGAAAGAAAGCACAGAGCCCCAGATTTTATGTTGTCCTGGAGAGCTTGCAGAGCACTGGGGAAAGGCAGGCAGAGAATTCCTTGCTAGCACCTTCTCTGTGCCTGGGAAGCAGAAGTGTTCACATTGCTTCGCAAGAATCGCTTTTGTGCAGAAAACAATAACACTTGTTCAGAAGGAAAGAAAGCACAGAGCCCCAGATTTTATGTTGTCCTGGAGAGCTTGCAGAGCACTGGGGAAAGGCAGGCAGAGAATTCCCTGATAGCACCTTCTCTGTGCCTGTTCACATTGCTTCGCAGAATCGCTTTTGTGCAGAAAACACTAACACTTGTTCAGAACTAAAGAAAGCACAGAGCCCCAGATTCTATGTTGTCCTGGAGAGCTTGCAGAGCACTGGGGAAAGGCAGGCAGAGAATTCCTTGCTAGCACCTTCTCTGTGCCTGGGAAGCAGAAGTGTTCACATCGCTTCGCAAGAATCGCTTTTGTGCAGAAAACAGTAACACTTGTTCAGAAGGAAAGAAAGCACAGAGCCCCAGATTTTATGTTGTCCTGGAGAGCTTGCAGAGCACTGGGGAAAGGCAGGCAGAGAATTCCCTGCTAGCACCTTCTCTGTGCCTGGGAAGCAGAAGTGTTCACATTGCTTCGCATGAATCGCTTTTGTGCAGAAAACAGTAACACTTGTTCAGAACGAAAGAAAGCACAGAGCCCCAGATTCTATGTTGTCCTGGAGAGCTTGCAGAGCACTGGGGAAAGGCAGGCAGAGAATTCCCTGATAGCACCTTCTCTGTGCCTGGGAAGCAGAAGTGTTCACATTGCTTCGCAAGAATCGCTTTTGTGCAGAAAACAGTAACACTTGTTCAGAACGAAAGAAAGCACAGAGCCCCAGATTTTATGTTGTCCTGGAGAGCTTGCAGAGCACTGGGGAAAGGCAGGCAGAGAATTCCCTGCTAGCACCTTCTCTGTGCCTGTTCACATTGCTTCGCAGAATCGCTTTTGTGCAGAAAACAGTAACACTTGTTCAGAACGAAAGAAAGCACAGAGCCCCAGATTTGCTGTTGTCCTGGAGAGCTTGCAGAGCACTGGGGAAAGGCAGGCAGAGAATTCCCTGATAGCACCTTCTCTGTGCCTGGGAAGCAGAAGTGTTCACATTGCTTCGCAGAATCGCTTTTGTGCAGAAAACAGTAACACTTGTTCAGAAGGAAAGAAAGCACAGAGCCCCAGATTTTATGTTGTCCTGGAGAGCTTGCAGAGCACTGGGGAAAGGCAGGCAGAGAATTCCCTGCTAGCACCTTCTCTGTGCCTGGGAAGCAGAAGTGTTCACATTGCTTCGCATGAATCGCTTTTGTGCAGAAAACAGTAACACTTGTTCAGAACGAAAGAAAGCACAGAGCCCCAGATTCTATGTTGTCCTGGAGAGCTTGCAGAGCACTGGGGAAAGGCAGGCAGAGAATTCCCTGCTAGCACCTTCTCTGTGCCTGTTCACATTGCTTCGCAGAATCGCTTTTGTGCAGAAAACAGTAACACTTGTTCAGAACGAAAGAAAGCACAGAGCCCCAGATTTGCTGTTGTCCTGGAGAGCTTGCAGAGCACTGGGGAAAGGCAGGCAGAGAATTCCCTGATAGCACCTTCTCTGTGCCTGGGAAGCAGAAGTGTTCACATTGCTTCGCAGAATCGCTTTTGTGCAGAAAACACTAACACTTGTTCAGAACGAAAGAAAGCACAGAGCCCCAGATTTTATGTTATCCTGGAGAGCTTGCAGAGCACTGGGGAAAGGCAGGCAGAGAATTCATTGCTAGCACCTTCTCTGTGTCTGGGAAGCAGAAATGTTCACATTGCTTCGCAGAATCGCTTTTGTGCAGAAAACAGTAACACTTGTTCAGAAGGAAAGAAAGCACAGAGCCCCAGATTTTATGTTGTCCTGGAGAGCTTGCAGAGCACTGGGGAAAGGCAGGCAGAGATTTCCTTGCTAGCACCTTCTCTGTGCCTGGGAAGCAGAAGTTTTCACATTGCTTCGCAGAATCGCTTTTGTGCAGAAAACAGTAACACTTGTTCAGAACGAAAGAAAGCACAGAGCCCCAGATTTTATGTTGTCCTGGAGAGCTTGCAGAGCACTGGGGAAAGGCAGGCAGAGAATTCCTTGCTAGCACCTTCTCTGTGCCTGGGAAGCAGAAGTGTTCACATTCCTTCGCAAGAATCGCTTTTGTGCAGAAAACAGTAACACTTGTTCAGAAGGAAAGAAAGCACAGAGCCCCAGATTTTATGTTGTCCTGGAGAGCTTGCAGAGCACTGGGGAAAGGCAGGCAGAGAATTCCCTGATAGCACCTTCTCTGTGCCTGTTCACATTGCTTCGCAGAATCGCTTTTGTGCAGAAAACACTAACACTTGTTCAGAACTAAAGAAAGCACAGAGCCCCAGATTCTATGTTGTCCTGGAGAGCTTGCAGAGCACTGGGGAAAGGCAGGCAGAGAATTCCTTGCTAGCACCTTCTCTGTGCCTGGGAAGCAGAAGTGTTCACATTGCTTCGCATGAATCGCTTTTGTGCAGAAAACAGTAACACTTGTTCAGAACGAAAGAAAGCACAGAGCCCCAGATTCTATGTTGTCCTGGAGAGCTTGCAGAGCACTGGGGAAAGGCAGGCAGAGAATTCCCTGATAGCACCTTCTCTGTGCCTGGGAAGCAGAAGTGTTCACATTGCTTCGCAAGAATCGCTTTTGTGCAGAAAACAGTAACACTTGTTCAGAAGGAAAGAAAGCACAGAGCCCCAGATTTTATGTTGTCCTGGAGAGCTTGCAGAGCACTGGGGAAAGGCAGGCAGAGAATTCCCTGCTAGCACCTTCTCTGCGCCTGTTCACATTGCTTCGCAGAATCGCTTTTGTGCAGAAAACAGTAACACTTGTTCAGAACGAAAGAAAGCACAGAGCCCCAGATTTGCTGTTGTCCTGGAGAGCTTGCAGAGCACTGGGGAAAGGCAGGCAGAGAATTCCCTGATAGCACCTTCTCTGTGCCTGGGAAGCAGAAGTGTTCACATTGCTTCGCAGAATCGCTTTTGTGCAGAAAACAGTAACACTTGTTCAGAACGAAAGAAAGCACAGAGCCCCAGATTCTATGTTGTCCTGGAGAGCTTGCAGAGCACTGGGGAAAGGCAGGCAGAGAATTCCCTGATAGCACCTTCTCTGTGCCTGTTCACATTGCTTCGCAGAATCGCTTTTGTGCAGAAAACAGTAACACTTGTTCAGAAGGAAAGAAAGCACAGAGCCCCAGATTTTATGTTGCCCTGGAGAGCTTGCAGAGCACTGGGGAAAGGCAGGCAGAGAATTCCCTGATAGCACCTTCTCTGTGCCTGGGAAGCAGAAGTGTTCACATTGCTTCGCAGAATCGATTTTGTGCAGAAAACAGTAACACTTGTTCAGAAGGAAAGAAAGCACAGAGCCCCAGATTCTATGTTGTCCTGGAGAGCTTGCAGAGCACTGGGGAAAGGCAGGCAGAGAATTCCTTGCTAGCACCTTCTCTGTGCCTGGGAAGCAGAAGTGTTCTCATAGCTTCGCAAGAATCGCTTTTGTGCAGAAAACAGTAACACTTGTTCAGAAGGAAAGAAAGCACAGAGCCCCAGATTTTATGTTGTCCTGGAGAGCTTGCAGAGCACTGGGGAAAGGCAGGCAGAAAATTCCCTGCTAGCACCTTCTCTGTGCCTGGGAAGCAGAAGTGTTCACATTGCTTCGCAGAATCGCTTTTGTGCAGAAAACAGTAACACTTGTTCAGAACGAAAGAAAGCACAGAGCCCCAGATTCTATGTTGTCCTGGAGAGCTTGCAGAGCACTGGGGAAAGGCAGGCAGAGAATTCCCTGCTAGCACCTTCTCTGTGCCTGTTCACATTGCTTCGCAGAATCGCTTTTGTGCAGAAAACAGTAACACTTGTTCAGAACGAAAGAAAGCACAGAGCCCCAGATTCTATGTTGTCCTGGAGAGCTTGCAGAGCACTGGGGAAAGGCAGGCAGAGAATTCCCTGATAGCACCTTCTCTGTGCCTGGGAAGCAGAAGTGTTCACATTCCTTCGCAAGAATCGCTTTTGTGCAGAAAACAGTAACACTTGTTCAGAACGAAAGAAAGCACAGAGCCCCAGATTCTATGTTGTCCTGGAGAGCTTGCAGAGCACTGGGGAAAGGCAGGCAGAGAATTCCTTGCTAGCACCTTCTCTGTGCCTGGGAAGCAGAAGTGTTCACATCGCTTCGCAAGAATCGCTTTTGTGCAGAAAACACTAACACATGTTCAGAAGGAAAGAAAGCACAGAGCCCCAGATTTTATGTTGTCCTGGAGAGCTTGCAGAGCACTGGGGAAAGGCAGGCAGAGAATTCCCTGCTAGCACCTTCTCTGTGCCTGGGAAGCAGAAGTGTTCACATTGCTTCGCAGAATCGCTTTTGTGCAGAAAACAGTAACACTTGTTCAGAACGAAAGAAAGCACAGAGCCCCAGATTCTATGTTGTCCTGGAGAGCTTGCAGAGCACTGGGGAAAGGCAGGCAGAGAATTCCCTGATAGCACCTTCTCTGTGCCTGTTCACATTGCTTCGCAGAATCGCTTTTGTGCAGAAAACAGTAACACTTGTTCAGAACGAAAGAAAGCACAGAGCCCCAGATTCTATGTTGTCCTGGAGAGCTTGCAGAGCACTGGGGAAAGGCAGGCAGAGAATTCCCTGATAGCACCTTCTCTGTGCCTGGGAAGCAGAAGTGTTCACATTGCTTCGCAGAATCGCTTTTGTGCAGAAAACAGTAACAGTTGTTCAGAAGGAAAGAAAGCACAGAGCCCCAGATTTTATGTTGTCCTGCAGAGCTTGCAGAGCACTGGGGAAAGGCAGGCAGAGACTTCCCTGCTAGCACCTTCTCTGTGCCTGGGAAGCAGAAGTGTTCACATTGCTTCGCAAGAATCGCTTTTGTGCAGAAAACAATAACAGTTGTTCAGAAGGAAAGAAAGCACAGAGCCCCAGATTTTATGTTGTCCTGGAGAGCTTGCAGAGCACTGGGGAAAGGCAGGCAGAGAATTCCCTGATAGCACCTTCTCTGTGCCTGGGAAGCAGAAGTGTTCACATTGCTTCGCAGAATCGCTTTTGTGCAGAAAACAGTAACACTTGTTCAGAAGGAAAGAAAGCACAGAGCCCCAGATTTTATGTTGTCCTGGAGAGCTTGCAGAGCACTGGGGAAAGGCAGGCAGAGAATTTTCTGATAGCACCTTCTCTGTGCCTGTTCACATTGCTTCGCAGAATCGCTTTTGTGCAGAAAACAGTAACACTTGTTCAGAACGAAAGAAAGCACAGAGCCCCAGATTCTATGTTGTCCTGGAGAGCTTGCAGAGCACTGGGGAAAGGCAGGCAGAGAATTCCTTGCTAGCACCTTCTCTGTGCCTGGGAAGCAGAAGTGTTCACATCGCTTCGCAAGAATCGCTTTTGTGCAGAAAACAGTAACACTTGTTCAGAAGGAAAGAAAGCACAGAGCCCCAGATTTTATGTTGTCCTGGAGAGCTTGCAGAGCACTGGGGAAAGGCAGGCAGAGAATTCCCTGCTAGCACCTTCTCTGTGCCTGGGAAGCAGAAGTGTTCACATTGCTTCGCAGAATCGCTTTTGTGCAGAAAACAGTAACACTTGTTCAGAACGAAAGAAAGCACAGAGCCCCAGATTCTATGTTGTCCTGGAGAGCTTGCAGAGCACTGGGGAAAGGCAGGCAGAGAATTCCCTGATAGCACCTTCTCTGTGCCTGTTCACATTGCTTCGCAGAATCGCTTTTGTGCAGAAAACATTAACACTTGTTCAGAACGAAAGAAAGCACAGAGCCCCAGATTCTATGTTGTCCTGGAGAGCTTGCAGAGCACTGGGGAAAGGCAGGCAGAGAATTCCCTGATAGCACCTTCTCTGTGCCTGGGAAGCAGAAGTGTTCACATTGCTTCGCAGAATCGCTTTTGTGCAGAAAACAGTAACAGTTGTTCAGAAGGAAAGAAAGCACAGAGCCCCAGATTTTACGTTGTCCTGCAGAGCTTGCAGAGCACTGGGGAAAGGCAGGCAGAGACTTCCCTGCTAGCACCTTCTCTGTGCCTGGGAAGCAGAAGTGTTCACATTGCTTCGCAAGAATCGCTTTTGTGCAGAAAACAATAACAGTTGTTCAGAAGGAAAGAAAGCACAGAGCCCCAGATTTTATGTTGTCCTGGAGAGCTTGCAGAGCACTGGGGAAAGGCAGGCAGAGAATTCCCTGCTAGCACCTTCTCTGTGCCTGGGAAGCAGAAGTGTTCACATTGCTTCGCAGAATCGCTTTTGTGCAGAAAACAGTAACACTTGTTCAGAAGGAAAGAAAGCACAGAGCCCCAGATTTTATGTTGTCCTGGAGAGCTTGCAGAGCACTGGGGAAAGGCAGGCAGAGAATTTTCTGATAGCACCTTCTCTGTGCCTGTTCACATTGCTTCGCAGAATCGCTTTTGTGCAGAAAACAGTAACACTTGTTCAGAACGAAAGAAAGCACAGAGCCCCAGATTTTATGTTGTCCTGGAGAGCTTGCAGAGCACTGGGGAAAGGCAGGCAGAAAATTCCTTGCTAGCACCTTCTCTGTGCCTGGGAAGCAGAAGTGTTCACATTGCTTCGCAGAATCGCTTTTGTGCAGAAAACAGTAACACTTGTTCAGAAGGAAAGAAAGCACAGAGCCCCAGATTTTATGTTGTCCTGGAGAGCTTGCAGAGCACTGGGGAAAGGCAGGCAGAGAATTCCCTGCTAGCACCTTCTCTGTGCCTGGGAAGCAGAAGTGTTCACATTGCTTCGCAAGAATCGCTTCTGTGCAGAAAACAATAACACTTGTTCAGAAGGAAAGAAAGCACAGAGCCCCAGATTTTATGTTGCCCTGGAGAGCTTGCAGAGCACTGGGGAAAGGCAGGCAGAGAATTCCCTGATAGCACCTTCTCTGTGCCTGTTCACATTGCTTCGCAGAATCGCTTTTGTGCAGAAAACAGTAACACTTGTTCAGAACGAAAGAAAGCACAGAGCCCCAGATTCTATGTTGTCCTGGAGAGCTTGCAGAGCACTGGGGAAAGGCAGGCAGAGAATTCCCTGATAGCACCTTCTCTGTGCCTGGGAAGCAGAAGTGTTCACATTGCTTCGCAAGAATCGCTTTTGTGCAGAAAACAGTAACAGTTGTTCAGAAGGAAAGAAAGCACAGAGCCCCAGATTTTATGTTGTCCTGGAGAGCTTGCAGAGCACTGGGGAAAGGCAGGCAGAGAATTCCCTGATAGCACCTTCTGTGTGCCTGGGAAGCAGAAGTGTTCACATTGCTTCGCAGAATCGCTTTTGTGCAGAAAACAGTAACACTTGTTCAGAACGAAAGAAAGCACAGAGCCCCAGATTCTATGTTGTCCTGGAGAGCTTGCAGAGCACTGGGGAAAGGCAGGCAGAGAATTCCCTGCTAGCAGCTTCTCTGTGCCTGGGAAGCAGAAGTGTTCACATTGCTTCGCAAGAATCGCTTTTGTGCAGAAAACACTAACACTTGTTCAGAACGAAAGAAAGCACAGAGCCCCAGATTCTATGTTGTCCTGGAGAGCTTGCAGAGCACTGGGGAAAGGCAGGCAGAGAATTCCCTGATAGCACCTTCTCTGTGCCTGTTCACATTGCTTCGCAGAATCGCTTTTGTGCAGAAAACAGTAACACTTGTTCAGAAGGAAAGAAAGCACAGAGCCCCAGATTTGCTGTTGTCCTGGAGAGCTTGCA
Source organism: Strix aluco (assembly GCF_031877795.1). Classification (NCBI taxonomy): domain Eukaryota; kingdom Metazoa; phylum Chordata; class Aves; order Strigiformes; family Strigidae; genus Strix; species Strix aluco. The sequence goes on from NW_027436569.1 coordinate 360,093, forward strand.
GAGCACTGGGGAAAGGCAGGCAGAGAATTCCCTGCTAGCACCTTCTCTGTGCCTGTTCACATTGCTTCGCAGAATCGCTTTTGTGCAGAAAACAGTAACACTTGTTCAGAAGGAAAGAAAGCACAGAGCCCCAGATTCTATGTTGTCCTGGAGAGCTTGCAGAGCACTGGGGAAAGGCAGGCAGAGAATTCCCTGATAGCACCTTCTCTGTGCCTGGGAAGCAGAAGTGTTCACATTCCTTCGCAAGAATCGCTTTTGTGCAGAAAACAGTAACACTTGTTCAGAAGGAAAGAAAGCACAGAGCCCCAGATTTTATGTTGTCCTGGAGAGCTTGCAGAGCACTGGGGAAAGGCAGGCAGAGAATTCCCTGATAGCACCTTCTCTGTGCCTGTTCACATTGCTTCGCAGAATCGCTTTTGTGCAGAAAACACTAACACTTGTTCAGAACTAAAGAAAGCACAGAGCCCCAGATTCTATGTTGTCCTGGAGAGCTTGCAGAGCACTGGGGAAAGGCAGGCAGAGAATTCCTTGCTAGCACCTTCTCTGTGCCTGGGAAGCAGAAGTGTTCACATCGCTTCGCAAGAATCGCTTTTGTGCAGAAAACAGTAACACTTGTTCAGAAGGAAAGAAAGCACAGAGCCCCAGATTTTATGTTGTCCTGGAGAGCTTGCAGAGCACTGGGGAAAGGCAGGCAGAGAATTCCCTGCTAGCACCTTCTCTGTGCCTGGGAAGCAGAAGTGTTCACATTGCTTCGCATGAATCGCTTTTGTGCAGAAAACAGTAACACTTGTTCAGAACGAAAGAAAGCACAGAGCCCCAGATTCTATGTTGTCCTGGAGAGCTTGCAGAGCACTGGGGAAAGGCAGGCAGAGAATTCCCTGCTAGCACCTTCTCTGTGCCTGGGAAGCAGAAGTGTTCACATTGCTTCGCAGAATCGCTTTTGTGCAGAAAACAGTAACACTTGTTCAGAACGAAAGAAAGCACAGAGCCCCAGATTTTATGCTGTCCTGGAGAGCTTGCAGAGCACTGGGGAAAGGCAGGCAGAGAATTCCTTGCTAGCACCTTCTCTGTGCCTGGGAAGCAGAAGTGTTCACATTGCTTCGCAAGAATCGCTTTTGTGCAGAAAACAGTAACACTTGTTCAGAACGAAAGAAAGCACAGAGCCCCAGATTTTATGTTGTCCTGGAGAGCTTGCAGAGCACTGGGGAAAGGCAGGCAGAGAATTCCCTGATAGCACCTTCTCTGTGCCTGTTCACATTGCTTCGCAGAATCGCTTTTGTGCAGAAAACAGTAACACTTGTTCAGAAGGAAAGAAAGCACAGAGCCCCAGATTTTATGTTGCCCTGGAGAGCTTGCAGAGCACTGGGGAAAGGCAGGCAGAGAATTCCCTGATAGCACCTTCTCTGTGCCTGGGAAGCAGAAGTGTTCACATTGCTTCGCAGAATCGATTTTGTGCAGAAAACAGTAACACTTGTTCAGAAGGAAAGAAAGCACAGAGCCCCAGATTCTATGTTGTCCTGGAGAGCTTGCAGAGCACTGGGGAAAGGCAGGCAGAGAATTCCTTGCTAGCACCTTCTCTGTGCCTGGGAAGCAGAAGTGTTCTCATAGCTTCGCAAGAATCGCTTTTGTGCAGAAAACAGTAACACTTGTTCAGAAGGAAAGAAAGCACAGAGCCCCAGATTTTATGTTGTCCTGGAGAGCTTGCAGAGCACTGGGGAAAGGCAGGCAGAAAATTCCCTGCTAGCACCTTCTCTGTGCCTGGGAAGCAGAAGTGTTCACATTGCTTCGCAGAATCGCTTTTGTGCAGAAAACAGTAACACTTGTTCAGAACGAAAGAAAGCACAGAGCCCCAGATTCTATGTTGTCCTGGAGAGCTTGCAGAGCACTGGGGAAAGGCAGGCAGAGAATTCCCTGCTAGCACCTTCTCTGTGCCTGTTCACATTGCTTCGCAGAATCGCTTTTGTGCAGAAAACAGTAACACTTGTTCAGAACGAAAGAAAGCACAGAGCCCCAGATTCTATGTTGTCCTGGAGAGCTTGCAGAGCACTGGGGAAAGGCAGGCAGAGAATTCCCTGCTAGCACCTTCTCTGTGCCTGTTCACATTGCTTCGCAGAATCGCTTTTGTGCAGAAAACAGTAACACTTGTTCAGAACGAAAGAAAGCACAGAGCCCCAGATTCTATGTTGTCCTGGAGAGCTTGCAGAGCACTGGGGAAAGGCAGGCAGAGAATTCCCTGATAGCACCTTCTCTGTGCCTGGGAAGCAGAAGTGTTCACATTCCTTCGCAAGAATCGCTTTTGTGCAGAAAACAGTAACACTTGTTCAGAACGAAAGAAAGCACAGAGCCCCAGATTCTATGTTGTCCTGGAGAGCTTGCAGAGCACTGGGGAAAGGCAGGCAGAGAATTCCTTGCTAGCACCTTCTCTGTGCCTGGGAAGCAGAAGTGTTCACATCGCTTCGCAAGAATCGCTTTTGTGCAGAAAACAGTAACACATGTTCAGAAGGAAAGAAAGCACAGAGCCCCAGATTTTATGTTGTCCTGGAGAGCTTGCAGAGCACTGGGGAAAGGCAGGCAGAGAATTCCCTGCTAGCACCTTCTCTGTGCCTGGGAAGCAGAAGTGTTCACATTGCTTCGCAGAATCGCTTTTGTGCAGAAAACAGTAACACTTGTTCAGAACGAAAGAAAGCACAGAGCCCCAGATTCTATGTTGTCCTGGAGAGCTTGCAGAGCACTGGGGAAAGGCAGGCAGAGAATTCCCTGATAGCACCTTCTCTGTGCCTGTTCACATTGCTTCGCAGAATCGCTTTTGTGCAGAAAACAGTAACACTTGTTCAGAACGAAAGAAAGCACAGAGCCCCAGATTCTATGTTGTCCTGGAGAGCTTGCAGAGCACTGGGGAAAGGCAGGCAGAGAATTCCCTGATAGCACCTTCTCTGTGCCTGGGAAGCAGAAGTGTTCACATTGCTTCGCAGAATCGCTTTTGTGCAGAAAACAGTAACAGTTGTTCAGAAGGAAAGAAAGCACAGAGCCCCAGATTTTATGTTGTCCTGCAGAGCTTGCAGAGCACTGGGGAAAGGCAGGCAGAGACTTCCCTGCTAGCACCTTCTCTGTGCCTGGGAAGCAGAAGTGTTCACATTGCTTCGCAAGAATCGCTTTTGTGCAGAAAACAATAACAGTTGTTCAGAAGGAAAGAAAGCACAGAGCCCCAGATTTTATGTTGTCCTGGAGAGCTTGCAGAGCACTGGGGAAAGGCAGGCAGAGAATTCCCTGATAGCACCTTCTCTGTGCCTGGGAAGCAGAAGTGTTCACATTGCTTCGCAGAATCGCTTTTGTGCAGAAAACAGTAACACTTGTTCAGAAGGAAAGAAAGCACAGAGCCCCAGATTTTATGTTGTCCTGGAGAGCTTGCAGAGCACTGGGGAAAGGCAGGCAGAGAATTTTCTGATAGCACCTTCTCTGTGCCTGTTCACATTGCTTCGCAGAATCGCTTTTGTGCAGAAAACAGTAACACTTGTTCAGAACGAAAGAAAGCACAGAGCCCCAGATTCTATGTTGTCCTGGAGAGCTTGCAGAGCACTGGGGAAAGGCAGGCAGAGAATTCCTTGCTAGCACCTTCTCTGTGCCTGGGAAGCAGAAGTGTTCACATCGCTTCGCAAGAATCGCTTTTGTGCAGAAAACAGTAACACTTGTTCAGAAGGAAAGAAAGCACAGAGCCCCAGATTTTATGTTGTCCTGGAGAGCTTGCAGAGCACTGGGGAAAGGCAGGCAGAGAATTCCCTGCTAGCACCTTCTCTGTGCCTGGGAAGCAGAAGTGTTCACATTGCTTCGCAGAATCGCTTTTGTGCAGAAAACAGTAACACTTGTTCAGAACGAAAGAAAGCACAGAGCCCCAGATTCTATGTTGTCCTGGAGAGCTTGCAGAGCACTGGGGAAAGGCAGGCAGAGAATTCCCTGATAGCACCTTCTCTGTGCCTGTTCACATTGCTTCGCAGAATCGCTTTTGTGCAGAAAACAGTAACACTTGTTCAGAACGAAAGAAAGCACAGAGCCCCAGATTCTATGTTGTCCTGGAGAGCTTGCAGAGCACTGGGGAAAGGCAGGCAGAGAATTCCCTGATAGCACCTTCTCTGTGCCTGGGAAGCAGAAGTGTTCACATTGCTTCGCAGAATCGCTTTTGTGCAGAAAACAGTAACAGTTGTTCAGAAGGAAAGAAAGCACAGAGCCCCAGATTTTATGTTGTCCTGCAGAGCTTGCAGAGCACTGGGGAAAGGCAGGCAGAGACTTCCCTGCTAGCACCTTCTCTGTGCCTGGGAAGCAGAAGTGTTCACATTGCTTCGCAAGAATCGCTTTTGTGCAGAAAACAATAACAGTTGTTCAGAAGGAAAGAAAGCACAGAGCCCCAGATTTTATGTTGTCCTGGAGAGCTTGCAGAGCACTGGGGAAAGGCAGGCAGAGAATTCCCTGCTAGCACCTTCTCTGTGCCTGGGAAGCAGAAGTGTTCACATTGCTTCGCAGAATCGCTTTTGTGCAGAAAACAGTAACACTTGTTCAGAAGGAAAGAAAGCACAGAGCCCCAGATTTTATGTTGTCCTGGAGAGCTTGCAGAGCACTGGGGAAAGGCAGGCAGAGAATTTTCTGATAGCACCTTCTCTGTGCCTGTTCACATTGCTTCGCAGAATCGCTTTTGTGCAGAAAACAGTAACACTTGTTCAGAACGAAAGAAAGCACAGAGCCCCAGATTTTATGTTGTCCTGGAGAGCTTGCAGAGCACTGGGGAAAGGCAGGCAGAAAATTCCTTGCTAGCACCTTCTCTGTGCCTGGGAAGCAGAAGTGTTCACATTGCTTCGCAGAATCGCTTTTGTGCAGAAAACAGTAACACTTGTTCAGAACGAAAGAAAGCACAGAGCCCCAGATTTTATGTTGTCCTGGAGAGCTTGCAGAGCACTGGGGAAAGGCAGGCAGAGAATTCCCTGCTAGCACCTTCTCTGTGCCTGGGAAGCAGAAGTGTTCACATTGCTTCGCAAGAATCGCTTCTGTGCAGAAAACAATAACACTTGTTCAGAAGGAAAGAAAGCACAGAGCCCCAGATTTTATGTTGCCCTGGAGAGCTTGCAGAGCACTGGGGAAAGGCAGGCAGAGAATTCCCTGATAGCACCTTCTCTGTGCCTGGGAAGCAGAAGTGTTCACATTGCTTCGCAGAATCGCTTTTGTGCAGAAAACAGTAAAACTTGTTCAGAACTAAAGAAAGCACAGAGCCCCAGATTTGCTGTTGTCCTGGAGAGCTTGCAGAGCACTGGGGAAAGGCAGGCAGAGAATTCCCTGCTAGCACCTTCTCTGTGCCTGGGAAGCAGAAGTGTTCACATTGCTTCGCAAGAATCGCTTTTGTGCAGAAAACACTAACACTTGTTCAGAAGGAAAGAAAGCACAGAGCCCCAGATTTTATGTTGTCCTGGAGAGCTTGCAGAGCACTGGGGAAAGGCAGGCAGAGAATTCCCTGATAGCACCTTCTCTGTGCCTGTTCACATTGCTTCGCAGAATCGCTTTTGTGCAGAAAACAGTAACACTTGTTCAGAACGAAAGAAAGCACAGAGCCCCAGATTCTATGTTGTCCTGGAGAGCTTGCAGAGCACTGGGGAAAGGCAGGCAGAGAATTCCCTGATAGCACCTTCTCTGTGCCTGGGAAGCAGAAGTGTTCACATTGCTTCGCAAGAATCGCTTTTGTGCAGAAAACAGTAACAGTTGTTCAGAAGGAAAGAAAGCACAGAGCCCCAGATTTTATGTTGTCCTGGAGAGCTTGCAGAGCACTGGGGAAAGGCAGGCAGAGAATTCCCTGATAGCACCTTCTGTGTGCCTGGGAAGCAGAAGTGTTCACATTGCTTCGCAGAATCGCTTTTGTGCAGAAAACAGTAACACTTGTTCAGAACGAAAGAAAGCACAGAGCCCCAGATTCTATGTTGTCCTGGAGAGCTTGCAGAGCACTGGGGAAAGGCAGGCAGAGAATTCCCTGCTAGCACATTCTCTGTGCCTGGGAAGCAGAAGTGTTCACATTGCTTCGCAAGAATCGCTTTTGTGCAGAAAACAGTAACACTTGTTCAGAACGAAAGAAAGCACAGAGCCCCAGATTCTATGTTGTCCTGGAGAGCTTGCAGAGCACTGGGGAAAGGCAGGCAGAGAATTCCCTGATAGCACCTTCTCTGTGCCTGTTCACATTGCTTCGCAGAATCGCTTTTGTGCAGAAAACAGTAACACTTGTTCAGAAGGAAAGAAAGCACAGAGCCCCAGATTTGCTGTTGTCCTGGAGAGCTTGCAGAGCACTGGGGAAAGGCAGGCAGAGAATTCCCTGCTAGCACCTTCTCTGTGCCTGTTCACATTGCTTCGCAGAATCGCTTTTGTGCAGAAAACAGTAACACTTGTTCAGAAGGAAAGAAAGCACAGAGCCCCAGATTCTATGTTGTCCTGGAGAGCTTGCAGAGCACTGGGGAAAGGCAGGCAGAGAATTCCCTGATAGCACCTTCTCTGTGCCTGGGAAGCAGAAGTGTTCACATTCCTTCGCAAGAATCGCTTTTGTGCAGAAAACAGTAACACTTGTTCAGAAGGAAAGAAAGCACAGAGCCCCAGATTTTATGTTGTCCTGGAGAGCTTGCAGAGCACTGGGGAAAGGCAGGCAGAGAATTCCTTGCTAGCACCTTCTCTGTGCCTGGGAAGCAGAAGTGTTCACATCGCTTCGCAAGAATCGCTTTTGTGCAGAAAACAGTAACACTTGTTCAGAAGGAAAGAAAGCACAGAGCCCCAGATTTTATGTTGTCCTGGAGAGCTTGCAGAGCACTGGGGAAAGGCAGGCAGAGAATTCCCTGCTAGCACCTTCTCTGTGCCTGGGAAGCAGAAGTGTTCACATTGCTTCGCATGAATCGCTTTTGTGCAGAAAACAGTAACACTTGTTCAGAACGAAAGAAAGCACAGAGCCCCAGATTCTATGTTGTCCTGGAGAGCTTGCAGAGCACTGGGGAAAGGCAGGCAGAGAATTCCCTGCTAGCACCTTCTCTGTGCCTGGGAAGCAGAAGTGTTCACATTGCTTCGCAGAATCGCTTTTGTGCAGAAAACAGTAACACATGTTCAGAAGGAAAGAAAGCACAGAGCCCCAGATTTTATGCTGTCCTGGAGAGCTTGCAGAGCACTGGGGAAAGGCAGGCAGAGAATTCCTTGCTAGCACCTTCTCTGTGCCTGGGAAGCAGAAGTGTTCACATTGCTTCGCAAGAATCGCTTTTGTGCAGAAAACAGTAACACTTGTTCAGAACGAAAGAAAGCACAGAGCCCCAGATTTTATGTTGTCCTGGAGAGCTTGCAGAGCACTGGGGAAAGGCAGGCAGAGAATTCCCTGATAGCACCTTCTCTGTGCCTGTTCACATTGCTTCGCAGAATCGCTTTTGTGCAGAAAACAGTAACACTTGTTCAGAACGAAAGAAAGCACAGAGCCCCAGATTCTATGTTGTCCCGGAGAGCTTGCAGAGCACTGGGGAAAGGCAGGCAGAGAATTCCCTGATAGCACCTTCTCTGTGCCTGTTCACATTGCTTCGCAGAATCGCTTTTGTGCAGAAAACAGTAACACTTGTTCAGAAGGAAAGAAAGCACAGAGCCCCAGATTTTATGTTGCCCTGGAGAGCTTGCAGAGCACTGGGGAAAGGCAGGCAGAGAATTCCCTGATAGCACCTTCTCTGTGCCTGGGAAGCAGAAGTGTTCACATTGCTTCGCAGAATCGCTTTTGTGCAGAAAACAGTAACACTTGTTCAGAAGGAAAGAAAGCACAGAGCCCCAGATTCTATGTTGTCCTGGAGAGCTTGCAGAGCACTGGGGAAAGGCAGGCAGAAAATTCCTTGCTAGCACCTTCTCTGTGCCTGGGAAGCAGAAGTGTTCACATTGCTTCGCAAGAATCGCTTTTGTGCAGAAAACACTAACACTTGTTCAGAAGGAAAGAAAGCACAGAGCCCCAGATTTTATGTTGTCCTGGAGAGCTTGCAGAGCACTGGGGAAAGGCAGGCAGAGAATTCCCTGCTAGCACCTTCTCTGTGCCTGGGAAGCAGAAGTGTTCACATTGCTTCGCAGAATCGCTTTTGTGCAGAAAACAGTAACACTTGTTCAGAACGAAAGAAAGCACAGAGCCCCAGATTCTATGTTGTCCTGGAGAGCTTGCAGAGCACTGGGGAAAGGCAGGCAGAGAATTCCCTGATAGCACCTTCTCTGTGCCTGTTCACATTGCTTCGCAGAATCGCTTTTGTGCAGAAAACAGTAACACTTGTTCAGAAGGAAAGAAAGCACAGAGCCCCAGATTTGCTGTTGTCCTGGAGAGCTTGCAGAGCACTGGGGAAAGGCAGGCAGAGAATTCCCTGCTAGCACCTTCTCTGTGCCTGTTCACATTGCTTCGCAGAATCGCTTTTGTGCAGAAAACAGTAACACTTGTTCAGAAGGAAAGAAAGCACAGAGCCCCAGATTCTATGTTGTCCTGGAGAGCTTGCAGAGCACTGGGGAAAGGCAGGCAGAGAATTCCCTGATAGCACCTTCTCTGTGCCTGGGAAGCAGAAGTGTTCACATTCCTTCGCAAGAATCGCTTTTGTGCAGAAAACAGTAACACTTGTTCAGAACGAAAGAAAGCACAGAGCCCCAGATTTTATGTTATCCTGGAGAGCTTGCAGAGCACTGGGGAAAGGCAGGCAGAGAATTCATTGCTAGCACCTTCTCTGTGTCTGGGAAGCAGAAGTGTTCACATTGCTTCGCAAGAATCGCTTTTGTGCAGAAAACAGTAACACTTGTTCAGAAGGAAAGAAAGCACAGAGCCCCAGATTTTATGTTGTCCTGGAGAGCTTGCAGAGCACTGGGGAAAGGCAGGCAGAGATTTCCTTGCTAGCACCTTCTCTGTGCCTGGGAAACAGAAGTTTTCACATTGCTTCGCAGAATCGCTTTTGTGCAGAAAACAGTAACACTTGTTCAGAACGAAAGAAAGCACAGAGCCCCAGATTTTATGTTGTCCTGGAGAGCTTGCAGAGCACTGGGGAAAGGCAGGCAGAGAATTCCTTGCTAGCACCTTCTCTGTGCCTGGGAAGCAGAAGTGTTCACATTCCTTCGCAAGAATCGCTTTTGTGCAGAAAACAGTAACACTTGTTCAGAAGGAAAGAAAGCACAGAGCCCCAGATTTTATGTTGTCCTGGAGAGCTTGCAGAGCACTGGGGAAAGGCAGGCAGAGAATTCCCTGATAGCACCTTCTCTGTGCCTGTTCACATTGCTTCGCAGAATCGCTTTTGTGCAGAAAACACTAACACTTGTTCAGAACTAAAGAAAGCACAGAGCCCCAGATTCTATGTTGTCCTGGAGAGCTTGCAGAGCACTGGGGAAAGGCAGGCAGAGAATTCCTTGCTAGCACCTTCTCTGTGCCTGGGAAGCAGAAGTGTTCACATCGCTTCGCAAGAATCGCTTTTGTGCAGAAAACAGTAACACTTGTTCAGAAGGAAAGAAAGCACAGAGCCCCAGATTTTATGTTGTCCTGGAGAGCTTGCAGAGCACTGGGGAAAGGCAGGCAGAGAATTCCCTGCTAGCACCTTCTCTGTGCCTGGGAAGCAGAAGTGTTCACATTGCTTCGCATGAATCGCTTTTGTGCAGAAAACAGTAACACTTGTTCAGAACGAAAGAAAGCACAGAGCCCCAGATTCTATGTTGTCCTGGAGAGCTTGCAGAGCACTGGGGAAAGGCAGGCAGAGAATTCCCTGATAGCACCTTCTCTGTGCCTGGGAAGCAGAAGTGTTCACATTGCTTCGCAAGAATCGCTTTTGTGCAGAAAACAGTAACACTTGTTCAGAAGGAAAGAAAGCACAGAGCCCCAGATTTTATGTTGTCCTGGAGAGCTTGCAGAGCACTGGGGAAAGGCAGGCAGAGAATTCCCTGCTAGCACCTTCTCTGTGCCTGTTCACATTGCTTCGCAGAATCGCTTTTGTGCAGAAAACAGTAACACTTGTTCAGAACGAAAGAAAGCACAGAGCCCCAGATTTGCTGTTGTCCTGGAGAGCTTGCAGAGCACTGGGGAAAGGCAGGCAGAGAATTCCCTGATAGCACCTTCTCTGTGCCTGGGAAGCAGAAGTGTTCACATTGCTTCGCAGAATCGCTTTTGTGCAGAAAACAGTAACACTTGTTCAGAACGAAAGAAAGCACAGAGCCCCAGATTTTATGTTATCCTGGAGAGCTTGCAGAGCACTGGGGAAAGGCAGGCAGAGAATTCATTGCTAGCACCTTCTCTGTGTCTGGGAAGCAGAAGTGTTCACATTGCTTCGCAGAATCGCTTTTGTGCAGAAAACAGTAACACTTGTTCAGAAGGAAAGAAAGCACAGAGCCCCAGATTTTATGTTGTCCTGGAGAGCTTGCAGAGCACTGGGGAAAGGCAGGCAGAGATTTCCTTGCTAGCACCTTCTCTGTGCCTGGGAAGCAGAAGTGTTCACATTGCTTCGCAGAATCGCTTTTGTGCAGAAAACAGTAACACTTGTTCAGAAGGAAAGAAAGCACAGAGCCCCAGATTTTATGTTGTCCTGGAGAGCTTGCAGAGCACTGGGGAAAGGCAGGCAGAGAATTCCTTGCTAGCACCTTCTCTGTGCCTGGGAAGCAGAAGTGTTCACATCGCTTCGCAAGAATCGCTTTTGTGCAGAAAACAGTAACACTTGTTCAGAAGGAAAGAAAGCACAGAGCCCCAGATTTTATGTTGTCCTGGAGAGCTTGCAGAGCACTGGGGAAAGGCAGGCAGAGAATTCCCTGATAGCACCTTCTCTGTGCCTGTTCACATTGCTTCGCAGAATCGCTTTTGTGCAGAAAACACTAACACTTGTTCAGAACTAAAGAAAGCACAGAGCCCCAGATTCTATGTTGTCCTGGAGAGCTTGCAGAGCACTGGGGAAAGGCAGGCAGAGAATTCCTTGCTAGCACCTTCTCTGTGCCTGGGAAGCAGAAGTGTTCACATCGCTTCGCAAGAATCGCTTTTGTGCAGAAAACAGTAACACTTGTTCAGAAGGAAAGAAAGCACAGAGCCCCAGATTTTATGTTGTCCTGGAGAGCTTGCAGAGCACTGGGGAAAGGCAGGCAGAGAATTCCCTGCTAGCACCTTCTCTGTGCCTGGGAAGCAGAAGTGTTCACATTGCTTCGCATGAATCGCTTTTGTGCAGAAAACAGTAACACTTGTTCAGAACGAAAGAAAGCACAGAGCCCCAGATTCTATGTTGTCCTGGAGAGCTTGCAGAGCACTGGGGAAAGGCAGGCAGAGAATTCCCTGATAGCACCTTCTCTGTGCCTGGGAAGCAGAAGTGTTCACATTGCTTCGCAAGAATCGCTTTTGTGCAGAAAACAGTAACACTTGTTCAGAACGAAAGAAAGCACAGAGCCCCAGATTTTATGTTGTCCTGGAGAGCTTGCAGAGCACTGGGGAAAGGCAGGCAGAGAATTCCCTGCTAGCACCTTCTCTGTGCCTGTTCACATTGCTTCGCAGAATCGCTTTTGTGCAGAAAACACTAACACTTGTTCAGAACGAAAGAAAGCACAGAGCCCCAGATTCTATGTTGTCCTGGAGAGCTTGCAGAGCACTGGGGAAAGGCAGGCAGAGAATTCCCTGATAGCACCTTCTCTGTGCCTGGGAAGCAGAAGTGTTCACATTGCTTCGCAGAATCGCTTTTGTGCAGAAAACAGTAACACTTGTTCAGAAGGAAAGAAAGCACAGAGCCCCAGATTTTATGTTGTCCTGGAGAGCTTGCAGAGCACTGGGGAAAGGCAGGCAGAGAATTCCCTGCTAGCACCTTCTCTGTGCCTGGGAAGCAGAAGTGTTCACATTGCTTCGCATGAATCGCTTTTGTGCAGAAAACAGTAACACTTGTTCAGAACGAAAGAAAGCACAGAGCCCCAGATTCTATGTTGTCCTGGAGAGCTTGCAGAGCACTGGGGAAAGGCAGGCAGAGAATTCCCTGCTAGCACCTTCTCTGTGCCTGTTCACATTGCTTCGCAGAATCGCTTTTGTGCAGAAAACAGTAACACTTGTTCAGAACGAAAGAAAGCACAGAGCCCCAGATTTGCTGTTGTCCTGGAGAGCTTGCAGAGCACTGGGGAAAGGCAGGCAGAGAATTCCCTGATAGCACCTTCTCTGTGCCTGGGAAGCAGAAGTGTTCACATTGCTTCGCAGAATCGCTTTTGTGCAGAAAACAGTAACACTTGTTCAGAACGAAAGAAAGCACAGAGCCCCAGATTTTATGTTATCCTGGAGAGCTTGCAGAGCACTGGGGAAAGGCAGGCAGAGAATTCATTGCTAGCACCTTCTCTGTGTCTGGGAAGCAGAAGTGTTCACATTGCTTCGCAGAATCGCTTTTGTGCAGAAAACAGTAACACTTGTTCAGAAGGAAAGAAAGCACAGAGCCCCAGATTTTATGTTGTCCTGGAGAGCTTGCAGAGCACTGGGGAAAGGCAGGCAGAGATTTCCTTGCTAGCACCTTCTCTGTGCCTGGGAAGCAGAAGTTTTCACATTGCTTCGCAGAATCGCTTTTGTGCAGAAAACAGTAACACTTGTTCAGAACGAAAGAAAGCACAGAGCCCCAGATTTTATGTTGTCCTGGAGAGCTTGCAGAGCACTGGGGAAAGGCAGGCAGAGAATTCCTTGCTAGCACCTTCTCTGTGCCTGGGAAGCAGAAGTGTTCACATTCCTTCGCAAGAATCGCTTTTGTGCAGAAAACAGTAACACTTGTTCAGAAGGAAAGAAAGCACAGAGCCCCAGATTTTATGTTGTCCTGGAGAGCTTGCAGAGCACTGGGGAAAGGCAGGCAGAGAATTCCCTGATAGCACCTTCTCTGTGCCTGTTCACATTGCTTCGCAGAATCGCTTTTGTGCAGAAAACACTAACACTTGTTCAGAACTAAAGAAAGCACAGAGCCCCAGATTCTATGTTGTCCTGGAGAGCTTGCAGAGCACTGGGGAAAGGCAGGCAGAGAATTCCTTGCTAGCACCTTCTCTGTGCCTGGGAAGCAGAAGTGTTCACATTGCTTCGCATGAATCGCTTTTGTGCAGAAAACAGTAACACTTGTTCAGAACGAAAGAAAGCACAGAGCCCCAGATTCTATGTTGTCCTGGAGAGCTTGCAGAGCACTGGGGAAAGGCAGGCAGAGAATTCCCTGATAGCACCTTCTCTGTGCCTGGGAAGCAGAAGTGTTCACATTGCTTCGCAAGAATCGCTTTTGTGCAGAAAACAGTAACACTTGTTCAGAAGGAAAGAAAGCACAGAGCCCCAGATTTTATGTTGTCCTGGAGAGCTTGCAGAGCACTGGGGAAAGGCAGGCAGAGAATTCCCTGCTAGCACCTTCTCTGTGCCTGTTCACATTGCTTCGCAGAATCGCTTTTGTGCAGAAAACAGTAACACTTGTTCAGAACGAAAGAAAGCACAGAGCCCCAGATTTGCTGTTGTCCTGGAGAGCTTGCAGAGCACTGGGGAAAGGCAGGCAGAGAATTCCCTGATAGCACCTTCTCTGTGCCTGGGAAGCAGAAGTGTTCACATTGCTTCGCAGAATCGCTTTTGTGCAGAAAACAGTAACACTTGTTCAGAACGAAAGAAAGCACAGAGCCCCAGATTCTATGTTGTCCTGGAGAGCTTGCAGAGCACTGGGGAAAGGCAGGCAGAGAATTCCCTGATAGCACCTTCTCTGTGCCTGTTCACATTGCTTCGCAGAATCGCTTTTGTGCAGAAAACAGTAACACTTGTTCAGAAGGAAAGAAAGCACAGAGCCCCAGATTTTATGTTGCCCTGGAGAGCTTGCAGAGCACTGGGGAAAGGCAGGCAGAGAATTCCCTGATAGCACCTTCTCTGTGCCTGGGAAGCAGAAGTGTTCACATTGCTTCGCAGAATCGATTTTGTGCAGAAAACAGTAACACTTGTTCAGAAGGAAAGAAAGCACAGAGCCCCAGATTCTATGTTGTCCTGGAGAGCTTGCAGAGCACTGGGGAAAGGCAGGCAGAGAATTCCCTGATAGCACCTTCTCTGTGCCTGGGAAGCAGAAGTGTTCACATTGCTTCGCAAGAATCGCTTTTGTGCAGAAAACAGTAACACTTGTTCAGAAGGAAAGAAAGCACAGAGCCCCAGATTTTATGTTGTCCTGGAGAGCTTGCAGAGCACTGGGGAAAGGCAGGCAGAGAATTCCCTGCTAGCACCTTCTCTGTGCCTGTTCACATTGCTTCGCAGAATCGCTTTTGTGCAGAAAACAGTAACACTTGTTCAGAACGAAAGAAAGCACAGAGCCCCAGATTTGCTGTTGTCCTGGAGAGCTTGCAGAGCACTGGGGAAAGGCAGGCAGAGAATTCCCTGATAGCACCTTCTCTGTGCCTGGGAAGCAGAAGTGTTCACATTGCTTCGCAGAATCGCTTTTGTGCAGAAAACAGTAACACTTGTTCAGAACGAAAGAAAGCACAGAGCCCCAGATTCTATGTTGTCCTGGAGAGCTTGCAGAGCACTGGGGAAAGGCAGGCAGAGAATTCCCTGATAGCACCTTCTCTGTGCCTGTTCACATTGCTTCGCAGAATCGCTTTTGTGCAGAAAACAGTAACACTTGTTCAGAAGGAAAGAAAGCACAGAGCCCCAGATTTTATGTTGCCCTGGAGAGCTTGCAGAGCACTGGGGAAAGGCAGGCAGAGAATTCCCTGATAGCACCTTCTCTGTGCCTGGGAAGCAGAAGTGTTCACATTGCTTCGCAGAATCGATTTTGTGCAGAAAACAGTAACACTTGTTCAGAAGGAAAGAAAGCACAGAGCCCCAGATTCTATGTTGTCCTGGAGAGCTTGCAGAGCACTGGGGAAAGGCAGGCAGAGAATTCCTTGCTAGCACCTTCTCTGTGCCTGGGAAGCAGAAGTGTTCTCATAGCTTCGCAAGAATCGCTTTTGTGCAGAAAACAGTAACACTTGTTCAGAAGGAAAGAAAGCACAGAGCCCCAGATTTTATGTTGTCCTGGAGAGCTTGCAGAGCACTGGGGAAAGGCAGGCAGAAAATTCCCTGCTAGCACCTTCTCTGTGCCTGGGAAGCAGAAGTGTTCACATTGCTTCGCAGAATCGCTTTTGTGCAGAAAACAGTAACACTTGTTCAGAACGAAAGAAAGCACAGAGCCCCAGATTCTATGTTGTCCTGGAGAGCTTGCAGAGCACTGGGGAAAGGCAGGCAGAGAATTCCCTGCTAGCACCTTCTCTGTGCCTGTTCACATTGCTTCGCAGAATCGCTTTTGTGCAGAAAACAGTAACACTTGTTCAGAACGAAAGAAAGCACAGAGCCCCAGATTCTATGTTGTCCTGGAGAGCTTGCAGAGCACTGGGGAAAGGCAGGCAGAGAATTCCCTGCTAGCACCTTCTCTGTGCCTGTTCACATTGCTTCGCAGAATCGCTTTTGTGCAGAAAACAGTAACACTTGTTCAGAACGAAAGAAAGCACAGAGCCCCAGATTCTATGTTGTCCTGGAGAGCTTGCAGAGCACTGGGGAAAGGCAGGCAGAGAATTCCCTGCTAGCACCTTCTCTGTGCCTGGGAAGCAGAAGTGTTCACATTGCTTCGCAGAATCGCTTTTGTGCAGAAAACAGTAACACTTGTTCAGAACGAAAGAAAGCACAGAGCCCCAGATTCTATGTTGTCCTGGAGAGCTTGCAGAGCACTGGGGAAAGGCAGGCAGAGAATTCCCTGCTAGCACCTTCTCTGTGCCTGTTCACATTGCTTCGCAGAATCGCTTTTGTGCAGAAAACAGTAACACTTGTTCAGAACGAAAGAAAGCACAGAGCCCCAGATTCTATGTTGTCCTGGAGAGCTTGCAGAGCACTGGGGAAAGGCAGGCAGAGAATTCCCTGATAGCACCTTCTCTGTGCCTGGGAAGCAGAAGTGTTCACATTGCTTCGCAGAATCGCTTTTGTGCAGAAAACAGTAACAGTTGTTCAGAAGGAAAGAAAGCACAGAGCCCCAGATTTTATGTTGTCCTGCAGCGCTTGCAGAGCACTGGGGAAAGGCAGGCAGAGACTTCCCTGCTAGCACCTTCTCTGTGCCTGGGAAGCAGAAGTGTTCACATTGCTTCGCAAGAATCGCTTTTGTGCAGAAAACAATAACAGTTGTTCAGAAGGAAAGAAAGCACAGAGCCCCAGATTTTATGTTGTCCTGGAGAGCTTGCAGAGCACTGGGGAAAGGCAGGCAGAGAATTCCCTGATAGCACCTTCTCTGTGCCTGGGAAGCAGAAGTGTTCACATTGCTTCGCAGAATCGCTTTTGTGCAGAAAACAGTAACACTTGTTCAGAACGAAAGAAAGCACAGAGCCCCAGATTTTATGTTGTCCTGGAGAGCTTGCAGAGCACTGGGGAAAGGCAGGCAGAGAATTCCCTGATAGCACCTTCTCTGTGCCTGTTCACATTGCTTCGCAGAATCGCTTTTGTGCAGAAAACAGTAACACTTGTTCAGAACGAAAGAAAGCACAGAGCCCCAGATTTTATGTTGTCCTGGAGAGCTTGCAGAGCACTGGGGAAAGGCAGGCAGAAAATTCCTTGCTAGCACCTTCTCTGTGCCTGGGAAGCAGAAGTGTTCACATTGCTTCGCAGAATCGCTTTTGTGCAGAAAACAGTAACACTTGTTCAGAAGGAAAGAAAGCACAGAGCCCCAGATTTTATGTTGTCCTGGAGAGCTTGCAGAGCACTGGGGAAAGGCAGGCAGAGAATTCCCTGCTAGCACCTTCTCTGTGCCTGGGAAGCAGAAGTGTTCACATTGCTTCGCAAGAATCGCTTCTGTGCAGAAAACAATAACACTTGTTCAGAAGGAAAGAAAGCACAGAGCCCCAGATTTTATGTTGCCCTGGAGAGCTTGCAGAGCACTGGGGAAAGGCAGGCAGAGAATTCCCTGCTAGCACCTTCTCTGTGCCTGGGAAGCAGAAGTGTTCACATTGCTTCGCAGAATCGCTTTTGTGCAGAAAACAGTAATACTTGTTCAGAACTAAAGAAAGCACAGAGCCCCAGATTCTATGTTGTCCTGGAGAGCTTGCAGAGCACTGGGGAAAGGCAGGCAGAGAATTCCCTGCTAGCACCTTCTCTGTGCCTGGGAAGCAGAAGTGTTCACATTGCTTCGCAAGAATCGCTTTTGTGCAGAAAACACTAACACTTGTTCAGAAGGAAAGAAAGCACAGAGCCCCAGATTTTATGTTGTCCTGGAGAGCTTGCAGAGCACTGGGGAAAGGCAGGCAGAGAATTCCCTGATAGCACCTTCTCTGTGCCTGTTCACATTGCTTCGCAGAATCGCTTTTGTGCAGAAAACAGTAACACTTGTTCAGAACGAAAGAAAGCACAGAGCCCCAGATTCTATGTTGTCCTGGAGAGCTTGCAGAGCACTGGGGAAAGGCAGGCAGAGAATTCCCTGATAGCACCTTCTCTGTGCCTGGGAAGCAGAAGTGTTCACATTGCTTCGCAAGAATCGCTTTTGTGCAGAAAACAGTAACAGTTGTTCAGAAGGAAAGAAAGCACAGAGCCCCAGATTTTATGTTGTCCTGGAGAGCTTGCAGAGCACTGGGGAAAGGCAGGCAGAGAATTCCCTGATAGCACCTTCTGTGTGCCTGGGAAGCAGAAGTGTTCACATTGCTTCGCAGAATCGCTTTTGTGCAGAAAACAGTAACACTTGTTCAGAACGAAAGAAAGCACAGAGCCCCAGATTCTATGTTGTCCTGGAGAGCTTGCAGAGCACTGGGGAAAGGCAGGCAGAGAATTCCCTGATAGCACCTTCTCTGTGCCTGGGAAGCAGAAGTGTTCACATTGCTTCGCAAGAATCGCTTTTGTGCAGAAAACAGTAACACTTGTTCAGAACGAAAGAAAGCACAGAGCCCCAGATTTTATGTTGTCCTGGAGAGCTTGCAGAGCACTGGGGAAAGGCAGGCAGAGAATTCCCTGATAGCACCTTCTCTGTGCCTGTTCACATTGCTTCGCAGAATCGCTTTTGTGCAGAAAACAGTAACACTTGTTCAGAAGGAAAGAAAGCACAGAGCCCCAGATTTGCTGTTGTCCTGGAGAGCTTGCAGAGCACTGGGGAAAGGCAGGCAGAGAATTCCCTGCTAGCACCTTCTCTGTGCCTGTTCACATTGCTTCGCAGAATCGCTTTTGTGCAGAAAACAGTAACACTTGTTCAGAAGGAAAGAAAGCACAGAGCCCCAGATTCTATGTTGTCCTGGAGAGCTTGCAGAGCACTGGGGAAAGGCAGGCAGAGAATTCCCTGATAGCACCTTCTCTGTGCCTGGGAAGCAGAAGTGTTCACATTGCTTCGCAGAATCGCTTTTGTGCAGAAAACAGTAACACTTGTTCAGAAGGAAAGAAATCACAGAGCCCCAGATTTTATGTTGTCCTGGAGAGCTTGCAGAGCACTGGGGAAAGGCAGGCAGAGAATTCCTTGCTAGCACCTTCTCTGTGCCTGGGAAGCAGAAGTGTTCACATTGCTTCGCAGAATCGCTTTTGTGCAGAAAACAGTAACACTTGTTCAGAAGGAAAGAAAGCACAGAGCCCCAGATTTTATGTTGTCCTGGAGAGCTTGCAGAGCACTGGGGAAAGGCAGGCAGAGATTTCCTTGCTAGCACCTTCTCTGTGCCTGTTCACATTGCTTCGCAGAATCGCTTTTGTGCAGAAAACAGTAACACTTGTTCAGAACGAAAGAAAGCACAGAGCCCCA
The DNA here is from genome assembly GCF_031877795.1 of Strix aluco. NCBI lineage: Eukaryota > Metazoa > Chordata > Aves > Strigiformes > Strigidae > Strix > Strix aluco. The sequence goes on from NW_027436569.1 coordinate 378,803, forward strand.
GATTTTATGTTGTCCTGGAGAGCTTGCAGAGCACTGGGGAAAGGCAGGCAGAAAATTCCTTGCTAGCACCTTCTCTGTGCCTGGGAAGCAGAAGTGTTCACATTGCTTCGCAGAATCGCTTTTGTGCAGAAAACAGTAACACTTGTTCAGAAGGAAAGAAAGCACAGAGCCCCAGATTTTATGTTGTCCTGGAGAGCTTGCAGAGCACTGGGGAAAGGCAGGCAGAGAATTCCCTGCTAGCACCTTCTCTGTGCCTGGGAAGCAGAAGTGTTCACATTGCTTCGCAGAATCGCTTTTGTGCAGAAAACAGTAACACTTGTTCAGAAGGAAAGAAAGCACAGAGCCCCAGATTTTATGTTGTCCTGGAGAGCTTGCAGAGCACTGGGGAAAGGCAGGCAGAGATTTCCTTGCTAGCACCTTCTCTGTGCCTGTTCACATTGCTTCGCAGAATCGCTTTTGTGCAGAAAACAGTAACACTTGTTCAGAACGAAAGAAAGCACAGAGCCCCAGATTTTATGTTGTCCTGGAGAGCTTGCAGAGCACTGGGGAAAGGCAGGCAGAAAATTCCTTGCTAGCACCTTCTCTGTGCCTGGGAAGCAGAAGTGTTCACATTGCTTCGCAGAATCGCTTTTGTGCAGAAAACAGTAACACTTGTTCAGAAGGAAAGAAAGCACAGAGCCCCAGATTTTATGTTGTCCTGGAGAGCTTGCAGAGCACTGGGGAAAGGCAGGCAGAGAATTCCCTGCTAGCACCTTCTCTGTGCCTGTTCACATTGCTTCGCAGAATCGCTTTTGTGCAGAAAACAGTAACACTTGTTCAGAACGAAAGAAAGCACAGAGCCCCAGATTCTATGTTGTCCTGGAGAGCTTGCAGAGCACTGGGGAAAGGCAGGCAGAGAATTCCCTGATAGCACCTTCTCTGTGCCTGGGAAGCAGAAGTGTTCACATTGCTTCGCAGAATCGCTTTTGTGCAGAAAACAGTAACAGTTGTTCAGAAGGAAAGAAAGCACAGAGCCCCAGATTTTATGTTGTCCTGCAGAGCTTGCAGAGCACTGGGGAAAGGCAGGCAGAGACTTCCCTGCTAGCACCTTCTCTGTGCCTGGGAAGCAGAAGTGTTCACATTGCTTCGCAAGAATCGCTTTTGTGCAGAAAACAATAACAGTTGTTCAGAAGGAAAGAAAGCACAGAGCCCCAGATTTTATGTTGTCCTGGAGAGCTTGCAGAGCACTGGGGAAAGGCAGGCAGAGAATTCCCTGATAGCACCTTCTCTGTGCCTGGGAAGCAGAAGTGTTCACATTGCTTCGCAGAATCGCTTTTGTGCAGAAAACAGTAACACTTGTTCAGAACGAAAGAAAGCACAGAGCCCCAGATTTTATGTTGTCCTGGAGAGCTTGCAGAGCACTGGGGAAAGGCAGGCAGAGAATTCCCTGCTAGCACCTTCTCTGTGCCTGTTCACATTGCTTCGCAGAATCGCTTTTGTGCAGAAAACAGTAACACTTGTTCAGAACGAAAGAAAGCACAGAGCCCCAGATTTTATGTTGTCCTGGAGAGCTTGCAGAGCACTGGGGAAAGGCAGGCAGAAAATTCCTTGCTAGCACCTTCTCTGTGCCTGGGAAGCAGAAGTGTTCACATTGCTTCGCAGAATCGCTTTTGTGCAGAAAACAGTAACACTTGTTCAGAAGGAAAGAAAGCACAGAGCCCCAGATTTTATGTTGTCCTGGAGAGCTTGCAGAGCACTGGGGAAAGGCAGGCAGAGAATTCCCTGCTAGCACCTTCTCTGTGCCTGGGAAGCAGAAGTGTTCACATTGCTTCGCAAGAATCGCTTCTGTGCAGAAAACAATAACACTTGTTCAGAAGGAAAGAAAGCACAGAGCCCCAGATTTTATGTTGCCCTGGAGAGCTTGCAGAGCACTGGGGAAAGGCAGGCAGAGAATTCCCTGCTAGCACCTTCTCTGTGCCTGGGAAGCAGAAGTGTTCACATTGCTTCGCAGAATCGCTTTTGTGCAGAAAACAGTAACACTTGTTCAGAACTAAAGAAAGCACAGAGCCCCAGATTCTATGTTGTCCTGGAGAGCTTGCAGAGCACTGGGGAAAGGCAGGCAGAGAATTCCCTGCTAGCACCTTCTCTGTGCCTGGGAAGCAGAAGTGTTCACATTGCTTCGCAAGAATCGCTTTTGTGCAGAAAACAGTAACACTTGTTCAGAAGGAAAGAAAGCACAGAGCCCCAGATTTTATGTTGTCCTGGAGAGCTTGCAGAGCACTGGGGAAAGGCAGGCAGAGAATTCCCTGATAGCACCTTCTCTGTGCCTGTTCACATTGCTTCGCAGAATCGCTTTTGTGCAGAAAACAGTAACACTTGTTCAGAACGAAAGAAAGCACAGAGCCCCAGATTCTATGTTGTCCTGGAGAGCTTGCAGAGCACTGGGGAAAGGCAGGCAGAGAATTCCCTGCTAGCACCTTCTCTGTGCCTGGGAAGCAGAAGTGTTCACATTGCTTCGCAAGAATCGCTTTTGTGCAGAAAACAGTAACAGTTGTTCAGAAGGAAAGAAAGCACAGAGCCCCAGATTTTATGTTGTCCTGGAGAGCTTGCAGAGCACTGGGGAAAGGCAGGCAGAGAATTCCCTGATAGCACCTTCTGTGTGCCTGGGAAGCAGAAGTGTTCACATTGCTTCGCAGAATCGCTTTTGTGCAGAAAACAGTAACACTTGTTCAGAACGAAAGAAAGCACAGAGCCCCAGATTCTATGTTGTCCTGGAGAGCTTGCAGAGCACTGGGGAAAGGCAGGCAGAGAATTCCCTGCTAGCACCTTCTCTGTGCCTGGGAAGCAGAAGTGTTCACATTGCTTCGCAAGAATCGCTTTTGTGCAGAAAACAGTAACACTTGTTCAGAACGAAAGAAAGCACAGAGCCCCAGATTCTATGTTGTCCTGGAGAGCTTGCAGAGCACTGGGGAAAGGCAGGCAGAGAATTCCCTGATAGCACCTTCTCTGTGCCTGTTCACATTGCTTCGCAGAATCGCTTTTGTGCAGAAAACAGTAACACTTGTTCAGAAGGAAAGAAAGCACAGAGCCCCAGATTTGCTGTTGTCCTGGAGAGCTTGCAGAGCACTGGGGAAAGGCAGGCAGAGAATTCCTTGCTAGCACCTTCTCTGTGCCTGTTCACATTGCTTCGCAGAATCGCTTTTGTGCAGAAAACAGTAACACTTGTTCAGAAGGAAAGAAAGCACAGAGCCCCAGATTCTATGTTGTCCTGGAGAGCTTGCAGAGCACTGGGGAAAGGCAGGCAGAGAATTCCCTGATAGCACCTTCTCTGTGCCTGGGAAGCAGAAGTGTTCACATTGCTTCGCAGAATCGCTTTTGTGCAGAAAACAGTAACACTTGTTCAGAAGGAAAGAAAGCACAGAGCCCCAGATTTTATGTTGTCCTGGAGAGCTTGCAGAGCACTGGGGAAAGGCAGGCAGAGAATTCCCTGCTAGCACCTTCTCTGTGCCTGTTCACATTGCTTCGCAGAATCGCTTTTGTGCAGAAAACAGTAACACTTGTTCAGAAGGAAAGAAAGCACAGAGCCCCAGATTTGCTGTTGTCCTGGAGAGCTTGCAGAGCACTGGGGAAAGGCAGGCAGAGAATTCCTTGCTAGCACCTTCTCTGTGCCTGTTCACATTGCTTCGCAGAATCGCTTTTGTGCAGAAAACAGTAACACTTGTTCAGAAGGAAAGAAAGCACAGAGCCCCAGATTCTATGTTGTCCTGGAGAGCTTGCAGAGCACTGGGGAAAGGCAGGCAGAGAATTCCCTGATAGCACCTTCTCTGTGCCTGGGAAGCAGAAGTGTTCACATTGCTTCGCAGAATCGCTTTTGTGCAGAAAACAGTAACACTTGTTCAGAAGGAAAGAAAGCACAGAGCCCCAGATTTTATGTTGTCCTGGAGAGCTTGCAGAGCACTGGGGAAAGGCAGGCAGAGAATTCCTTGCTAGCACCTTCTCTGTGCCTGGGAAGCAGAAGTGTTCACATTGCTTCGCAGAATCGCTTTTGTGCAGAAAACAGTAACACTTGTTCAGAAGGAAAGAAAGCACAGAGCCCCAGATTTTATGTTGTCCTGGAGAGCTTGCAGAGCACTGGGGAAAGGCAGGCAGAGATTTCCTTGCTAGCACCTTCTCTGTGCCTGTTCACATTGCTTCGCAGAATCGCTTTTGTGCAGAAAACAGTAACACTTGTTCAGAACGAAAGAAAGCACAGAGCCCCAGATTTTATGTTGTCCTGGAGAGCTTGCAGAGCACTGGGGAAAGGCAGGCAGAAAATTCCTTGCTAGCACCTTCTCTGTGCCTGGGAAGCAGAAGTGTTCACATTGCTTCGCAGAATCGCTTTTGTGCAGAAAACAGTAACACTTGTTCAGAAGGAAAGAAAGCACAGAGCCCCAGATTTTATGTTGTCCTGGAGAGCTTGCAGAGCACTGGGGAAAGGCAGGCAGAGAATTCCCTGCTAGCACCTTCTCTGTGCCTGGGAAGCAGAAGTGTTCACATTGCTTCGCAAGAATCGCTTCTGTGCAGAAAACAATAACACTTGTTCAGAAGGAAAGAAAGCACAGAGCCCCAGATTTTATGTTGCCCTGGAGAGCTTGCAGAGCACTGGGGAAAGGCAGGCAGAGAATTCCCTGCTAGCACCTTCTCTGTGCCTGGGAAGCAGAAGTGTTCACATTGCTTCGCAGAATCGCTTTTGTGCAGAAAACAGTAACACTTGTTCAGAACTAAAGAAAGCACAGAGCCCCAGATTCTATGTTGTCCTGGAGAGCTTGCAGAGCACTGGGGAAAGGCAGGCAGAGAATTCCCTGCTAGCACCTTCTCTGTGCCTGGGAAGCAGAAGTGTTCACATTGCTTCGCAAGAATCGCTTTTGTGCAGAAAACACTAACACTTGTTCAGAAGGAAAGAAAGCACAGAGCCCCAGATTTTATGTTGTCCTGGAGAGCTTGCAGAGCACTGGGGAAAGGCAGGCAGAGAATTCCCTGATAGCACCTTCTCTGTGCCTGTTCACATTGCTTCGCAGAATCGCTTTTGTGCAGAAAACAGTAACACTTGTTCAGAACGAAAGAAAGCACAGAGCCCCAGATTCTATGTTGTCCTGGAGAGCTTGCAGAGCACTGGGGAAAGGCAGGCAGAGAATTCCCTGATAGCACCTTCTCTGTGCCTGGGAAGCAGAAGTGTTCAAATTGCTTCGCAAGAATCGCTTTTGTGCAGAAAACAGTAACAGTTGTTCAGAAGGAAAGAAAGCACAGAGCCCCAGATTTTATGTTGTCCTGGAGAGCTTGCAGAGCACTGGGGAAAGGCAGGCAGAGAATTCCCTGATAGCACCTTCTGTGTGCCTGGGAAGCAGAAGTGTTCACATTGCTTCGCAGAATCGCTTTTGTGCAGAAAACAGTAACACTTGTTCAGAACGAAAGAAAGCACAGAGCCCCAGATTCTATGTTGTCCTGGAGAGCTTGCAGAGCACTGGGGAAAGGCAGGCAGAGAATTCCCTGCTAGCACCTTCTCTGTGCCTGGGAAGCAGAAGTGTTCACATTGCTTCGCAAGAATCGCTTTTGTGCAGAAAACAGTAACACTTGTTCAGAACGAAAGAAAGCACAGAGCCCCAGATTCTATGTTGTCCTGGAGAGCTTGCAGAGCACTGGGGAAAGGCAGGCAGAGAATTCCCTGATAGCACCTTCTCTGTGCCTGTTCACATTGCTTCGCAGAATCGCTTTTGTGCAGAAAACAGTAACACTTGTTCAGAAGGAAAGAAAGCACAGAGCCCCAGATTCTATGTTGTCCTGGAGAGCTTGCAGAGCACTGGGGAAAGGCAGGCAGAGAATTCCCTGCTAGCACCTTCTCTGTGCCTGTTCACATTGCTTCGCAGAATCGCTTTTGTGCAGAAAACAGTAACACTTGTTCAGAAGGAAAGAAAGCACAGAGCCCCAGATTCTATGTTGTCCTGGAGAGCTTGCAGAGCACTGGGGAAAGGCAGGCAGAGAATTCCCTGATAGCACCTTCTCTGTGCCTGGGAAGCAGAAGTGTTCACATTGCTTCGCAGAATCGCTTTTGTGCAGAAAACAGTAACACTTGTTCAGAAGGAAAGAAAGCACAGAGCCCCAGATTTTATGTTGTCCTGGAGAGCTTGCAGAGCACTGGGGAAAGGCAGGCAGAGAATTCCTTGCTAGCACCTTCTCTGTGCCTGGGAAGCAGAAGTGTTCACATTGCTTCGCAGAATCGCTTTTGTGCAGAAAACAGTAACACTTGTTCAGAAGGAAAGAAAGCACAGAGCCCCAGATTTTATGTTGTCCTGGAGAGCTTGCAGAGCACTGGGGAAAGGCAGGCAGAGATTTCCTTGCTAGCACCTTCTCTGTGCCTGGGAAGCAGAAGTTTTCACATTGCTTCGCAGAATCGCTTTTGTGCAGAAAACAGTAACACTTGTTCAGAAGGAAAGAAAGCACAGAGCCCCAGATTTTATGTTGTCCTGGAGAGCTTGCAGAGCACTGGGGAAAGGCAGGCAGAGAATTCCTTGCTAGCACCTTCTCTGTGCCTGGGAAGCAGAAGTGTTCACATTCCTTCGCAAGAATCGCTTTTGTGCAGAAAACAGTAACACTTGTTCAGAAGGAAAGAAAGCACAGAGCCCCAGATTTTATGTTGTCCTGGAGAGCTTGCAGAGCACTGGGGAAAGGCAGGCAGAGAATTCCCTGATAGCACCTTCTCTGTGCCTGTTCACATTGCTTCACAGAATCGCTTTTGTGCAGAAAACACTAACACTTGTTCAGAAATAAAGAAAGCACAGAGCCCCAGATTCTATGTTGTCCTGGAGAGCTTGCAGAGCACTGGGGAAAGGCAGGCAGAGAATTCCTTGCTAGCACCTTCTCTGTGCCTGGGAAGCAGAAGTGTTCACATCGCTTCGCAAGAAACGCTTTTGTGCAGAAAACAGTAACACTTGTTCAGAAGGAAAGAAAGCACAGAGCCCCAGATTTTATGTTGTCCTGGAGAGCTTGCAGAGCACTGGGGAAAGGCAGGCAGAGAATTCCCTGCTAGCACCTTCTCTGTGCCTGGGAAGCAGAAGTGGTCACATTGCTTCGCATGAATCGCTTTTGTGCAGAAAACAGTAACACTTGTTCAGAACGAAAGAAAGCACAGAGCCCCAGATTCTATGTTGTCCTGGAGAGCTTGCAGAGCACTGGGGAAAGGCAGGCAGAGAATTCATTGCTAGCACCTTCTCTGTGCCTGGGAAGCAGAAGTGTTCACATTGCTTCGCAAGAATCGCTTTTGTGCAGAAAACAGTAACACTTGTTCAGAAGGAAAGAAAGCACAGAGCCCCAGATTTTATGTTGTCCTGGAGAGCTTGCAGAGCACTGGGGAAAGGCAGGCAGAGAATTCCTTGCTAGCACCTTCTCTGTGCCTGGGAAGCAGAAGTGTTCACATTCCTTCGCAAGAATCGCTTTTGTGCAGAAAACAGTAACACTTGTTCAGAAGGAAAGAAAGCACAGAGCCCCAGATTTTATGTTGTCCTGGAGAGCTTGCAGAGCACTGGGGAAAGGCAGGCAGAGAATTCCCTGATAGCACCTTCTCTGTGCCTGTTCACATTGCTTCGCAGAATCGCTTTTGTGCAGAAAACACTAACACTTGTTCAGAACTAAAGAAAGCACAGAGCCCCAGATTCTATGTTGTCCTGGAGAGCTTGCAGAGCACTGGGGAAAGGCAGGCAGAGAATTCCTTGCTAGCACCTTCTCTGTGCCTGGGAAGCAGAAGTGTTCACATCGCTTCGCAAGAATCGCTTTTGTGCAGAAAACAGTAACACTTGTTCAGAAGGAAAGAAAGCACAGAGCCCCAGATTTTATGTTGTCCTGGAGAGCTTGCAGAGCACTGGGGAAAGGCAGGCAGAGAATTCCCTGCTAGCACCTTCTCTGTGCCTGGGAAGCAGAAGTGTTCACATTGCTTCGCATGAATCGCTTTTGTGCAGAAAACAGTAACACTTGTTCAGAAGGAAAGAAAGCACAGAGCCCCAGATTTTATGTTGTCCTGGAGAGCTTGCAGAGCACTGGGGAAAGGCAGGCAGAGAATTCCTTGCTAGCACCTTCTCTGTGCCTGGGAAGCAGAAGTTTTCACATTGCTTCGCAGAATCGCTTTTGTGCAGAAAACAGTAACACTTGTTCAGAAGGAAAGAAAGCACAGAGCCCCAGATTCTATGTTGTCCTGGAGAGCTTGCAGAGCACTGGGGAAAGGCAGGCAGAGACTTCCCTGATAGCGCCTTCTCTGTGCCTGGGAAGCAGAAGTGTTCACATTGCTTCGCAAGAATCGCTTTTTTGCAGAAAACAATAACAGTTGTTCAGAAGGAAAGAAAGCACAGAGCCCCAGATTTTATGTTGTCCTGGAGAGCTTACAGAGCACTGGGGAAAGGCAGGCAGAGAATTCCCTGATAGCACCTTCTCTGTGCCTGTTCACATTGCTTCGCAGAATCGCTTTTGTGCAGAAAACAGTAACACTTGTTCAGAAGGAAAGAAAGCACAGAGCCCCAGATTTTATGTTGTCCTGGAGAGCTTGCAGAGCACTGGGGAAAGGCAGGCAGAAAATTCCTTGCTAGCACCTTCTCTGTGCCTGGGAAGCAGAAGTGTTCACATTGCTTCGCAGAATCGCTTTTGTGCAGAAAACAGTAACACTTGTTCAGAAGGAAAGAAAGCACAGAGCCCCAGATTTTATGTTGTCCTGGAGAGCTTGCAGAGCACTGGGGAAAGGCAGGCAGAGAATTCCTTGCTAGCACCTTCTCTGTGCCTGGGAAGCAGAAGTGTTCACATTGCTTCGCAGAATCGCTTTTGTGCAGAAAACAGTAACACTTGTTCAGAAGGAAAGAAAGCACAGAGCCCCAGATTTTATGTTGTCCTGGAGAGCTTGCAGAGCACTGGGGAAAGGCAGGCAGAGAATTCCCTGATAGCACCTTCTCTGTGCCTGTTCACATTGCTTCGCAGAATCGCTTTTGTGCAGAAAACACTAACACTTGTTCAGAACTAAAGAAAGCACAGAGCCCCAGATTCTATGTTGTCCTGGAGAGCTTGCAGAGCACTGGGGAAAGGCAGGCAGAGAATTCCTTGCTAGCACCTTCTCTGTGCCTGGGAAGCAGAAGTGTTCACATCGCTTCGCAAGAATCGCTTTTGTGCAGAAAACAGTAACACTTGTTCAGAAGGAAAGAAAGCACAGAGCCCCAGATTTTATGTTGTCCTGGAGAGCTTGCAGAGCACTGGGGAAAGGCAGGCAGAGAATTCCCTGCTAGCACCTTCTCTGTGCCTGGGAAGCAGAAGTGTTCACATTGCTTCGCATGAATCGCTTTTGTGCAGAAAACAGTAACACTTGTTCAGAAGGAAAGAAAGCACAGAGCCCCAGATTTTATGTTGTCCTGGAGAGCTTGCAGAGCACTGGGGAAAGGCAGGCAGAGAATTCCTTGCTAGCACCTTCTCTGTGCCTGGGAAGCAGAAGTTTTCACATTGCTTCGCAGAATCGCTTTTGTGCAGAAAACAGTAACACTTGTTCAGAAGGAAAGAAAGCACAGAGCCCCAGATTCTATGTTGTCCTGGAGAGCTTGCAGAGCACTGGGGAAAGGCAGGCAGAGAATTCCCTGATAGCACCTTCTCTGTGCCTGTTCACATTGCTTCGCAGAATCGCTTTTGTGCAGAAAACACTAACACTTGTGCAGAACTAAAGAAAGCACAGAGCCCCAGATTCTATGTTGTCCTGGAGAGCTTGCAGAGCACTGGGGAAAGGCAGGCAGAGAATTCCTTGCTAGCACCTTCTCTGTGCCTGGGAAGCAGAAGTGTTCACATTGCTTCGCAAGAATCGCTTTTGTGCAGAAAACAGTAACACTTGTTCAGAACGAAAGAAAGCACAGAGCCCCAGATTCTATGTTGTCCTGGAGAGCTTGCAGAGCACTGGGGAAAGGCAGGCAGAGAATTCCCTGCTAGCACCTTCTCTGTGCCTGGGAAGCAGAAGTGTTCACATTGCTTCGCAAGAATCGCTTTTTTGCAGAAAACAATAACAGTTGTTCAGAAGGAAAGAAAGCACAGAGCCCCAGATTCTATGTTGTCCTGGAGAGCTTGCAGAGCACTGGGGAAAGGCAGGCAGAGAATTCCCTGCTAGCACCTTCTCTGTGCCTGGGAAGCAGAAGTGTTCACATTGCTTCGCAGAATCGCTTTTGTGCAGAAAACAGTAACAGTTGTTCAGAAGGAAAGAAAGCACAGAGCCCCAGATTTTATGTTGTCCTGGAGAGCTTGCAGAGCACTGGGGAAAGGCAGGCAGAGACTTCCCTGATAGCGCCTTCTCTGTGCCTGGGAAGCAGAAGTGTTCACATTGCTTCGCAAGAATCGCTTTTTTGCAGAAAACAATAACAGTTCTTCAGAAGGAAAGAAAGCACAGAGCCCCAGATTTTATGTTGTCCTGGAGAGCTTACAGAGCACTGGGGAAAGGCAGGCAGAGAATTCCCTGATAGCACCTTCTCTGTGCCTGTTCACATTGCTTCGCAGAATCGCTTTTGTGCAGAAAACAGTAACACTTGTTCAGAAGGAAAGAAAGCACAGAGCCCCAGATTTTATGTTGTCCTGGAGAGCTTGCAGAGCACTGGGGAAAGGCAGGCAGAAAATTCCTTGCTAGCACCTTCTCTGTGCCTGGGAAGCAGAAGTGTTCACATTGCTTCGCAGAATCGCTTTTGTGCAGAAAACAGTAACACTTGTTCAGAAGGAAAGAAAGCACAGAGCCCCAGATTTTATGTTGTCCTGGAGAGCTTGCAGAGCACTGGGGAAAGGCAGGCAGAGAATTCCTTGCTAGCACCTTCTCTGTGCCTGGGAAGCAGAAGTGTTCACATTGCTTCGCAGAATCGCTTTTGTGCAGAAAACAGTAACACTTGTTCAGAAGGAAAGAAAGCACAGAGCCCCAGATTTTATGTTGTCCTGGAGAGCTTGCAGAGCACTGGGGAAAGGCAGGCAGAGAATTCCCTGATAGCACCTTCTCTGTGCCTGTTCACATTGCTTCGCAGAATCGCTTTTGTGCAGAAAACACTAACACTTGTTCAGAACTAAAGAAAGCACAGAGCCCCAGATTCTATGTTGTCCTGGAGAGCTTGCAGAGCACTGGGGAAAGGCAGGCAGAGAATTCCTTGCTAGCACCTTCTCTGTGCCTGGGAAGCAGAAGTGTTCACATCGCTTCGCAAGAATCGCTTTTGTGCAGAAAACAGTAACACTTGTTCAGAAGGAAAGAAAGCACAGAGCCCCAGATTTTATGTTGTCCTGGAGAGCTTGCAGAGCACTGGGGAAAGGCAGGCAGAGAATTCCCTGCTAGCACCTTCTCTGTGCCTGGGAAGCAGAAGTGTTCACATTGCTTCGCATGAATCGCTTTTGTGCAGAAAACAGTAACACTTGTTCAGAAGGAAAGAAAGCACAGAGCCCCAGATTTTATGTTGTCCTGGAGAGCTTGCAGAGCACTGGGGAAAGGCAGGCAGAGAATTCCTTGCTAGCACCTTCTCTGTGCCTGGGAAGCAGAAGTTTTCACATTGCTTCGCAGAATCGCTTTTGTGCAGAAAACAGTAACACTTGTTCAGAAGGAAAGAAAGCACAGAGCCCCAGATTCTATGTTGTCCTGGAGAGCTTGCAGAGCACTGGGGAAAGGCAGGCAGAGAATTCCCTGATAGCACCTTCTCTGTGCCTGTTCACATTGCTTCGCAGAATCGCTTTTGTGCAGAAAACAGTAACACTTGTTCAGAAGGAAAGAAAGCACAGAGCCCCAGATTTTATGTTGTCCTGGAGAGCTTGCAGAGCACTGGGGAAAGGCAGGCAGAAAATTCCTTGCTAGCACCTTCTCTGTGCCTGGGAAGCAGAAGTGTTCACATTGCTTCGCAGAATCGCTTTTGTGCAGAAAACAGTAACACTTGTTCAGAAGGAAAGAAAGCACAGAGCCCCAGATTTTATGTTGTCCTGGAGAGCTTGCAGAGCACTGGGGAAAGGCAGGCAGAGAATTCCTTGCTAGCACCTTCTCTGTGCCTGGGAAGCAGAAGTGTTCACATTGCTTCGCAGAATCGCTTTTGTGCAGAAAACAGTAACACTTGTTCAGAAGGAAAGAAAGCACAGAGCCCCAGATTTTATGTTGTCCTGGAGAGCTTACAGAGCACTGGGGAAAGGCAGGCAGAGAATTCCCTGATAGCACCTTCTCTGTGCCTGGGAAGCAGAAGTGTTCACATTGCTTTGCAGAATCGCTTTTGTGCAGAAAACAGTAACACTTGTTCAGAACGAAAGAAAGCACAGAGCCCCAGATTCTATGTTGTCCTGGAGAGCTTGCAGAGCACTGGGGAAAGGCAGGCAGAGAATTCCCTGCTAGCACCTTCTCTGTGCCTGGGAAGCAGAAGTGTTCACATTGCTTCGCAGAATTGCTTTTGTGCAGAAAACACTAACACTTGTTCAGAAGGAAAGAAAGCACAGAGCCCCAGATTTTATGTTGTCCTGGAGAGCTTGCAGAGCACTGGGGAAAGGCAGGCAGAGAATTCCTTGCTAGCACCTTCTCTGTGCCTGGGAAGCAGAAGTGTTCACATTGCTTCGCAAGAATCGCTTTTGTGCAGAAAACAGTAACACTTGTTCAGAACGAAAGAAAGCACAGAGCCCCAGATTCTATGTTGTCCTGGAGAGCTTGCAGAGCACTGGGGAAAGGCAGGCAGAGAATTCCCTGCTAGCACCTTCTCTGTGCCTGGGAAGCAGAAGTGTTCACATTGCTTCGCAAGAATCGCTTTTGTGCAGAAAACACTAACACTTGTTCAGAACGAAAGAAAGCACAGAGCCCCAGATTCTATGTTGTCCTGGAGAGCTTGCAGAGCACTGGGGAAAGGCAGGCAGAGAATTCCCTGCTAGCACCTTCTCTGTGCCTGGGAAGCAGAAGTGTTCACATTGCTTCGCAGAATCGCTTTTGTGCAGAAAACAGTAACACTTGTTCAGAAGGAAAGAAAGCACAGAGCCCCAGATTTTATGTTGTCCTGGAGAGCTTGCAGAGCACTGGGGAAAGGCAGGCAGAGAATTCCCTGCTAGCACCTTCTCTGTGCCTGTTCACATTGCTTCGCAGAATCGCTTTTGTGCAGAAAACAGTAACACTTGTTCAGAACGAAAGAAAGCACAGAGCCCCAGATTCTATGTTGTCCTGGAGAGCTTGCAGAGCACTGGGGAAAGGCAGGCAGAGAATTCCCTGCTAGCACCTTCTCTGTGCCTGGGAAGCAGAAGTTTTCACATTGCTTCGCAGAATCGCTTTTGTGCAGAAAACAGTAACACTTGTTCAGAAGGAAAGAAAGCACAGAGCCCCAGATTTTATGTTGTCCTGGAGAGCTTGCAGAGCACTGGGGAAAGGCAGGCAGAGAATTCCCTGCTAGCACCTTCTCTGTGACTGGGAAGCAGAAGTGTTCACATTGCTTCGCAAGAATCGCTTTTGTGCAGAAAACACTAACACTTGTTCAGAAGGAAAGAAAGCACAGAGCCCCAGAATTTATGTTGTCCTGGAGAGCTTGCAGAGCACTGGGGAAAGGCAGGCAGAGAATTCCCTGCTAGCACCTTCTCTGTGCCTGTTCACATTGCTTCGCAGAATCGCTTTTGTGCAGAAAACAGTAACACTTGTTCAGAAGGAAAGAAAGCACAGAGCCCCAGATTTTATGTTGTCCTGGAGAGCTTGCAGAGCACTGGGGAAAGGCAGGCAGAGAATTCCCTGCTAGCACCTTCTCTGTGCCTGGGAAGCAGAAGTGTTCACATTGCTTCGCAGAATCGCTTTTGTGCAGAAAACAGTAATACTTGTTCAGAACGAAAGAAAGCACAGAGCCCCAGATTCTATGTTGTCCTGGAGAGCTTGCAGAGCACTGGGGAAAGGCAGGCAGAGAATTCCCTGATAGCACCTTCTCTGTGCCTGGGAAGCAGAAGTGTTCACATTGCTTCGCAAGAATCGCTTTTGTGCAGAAAACAGTAACACTTGTTCAGAAGGAAAGAAAGCACAGAGCCCCAGATTTTATGTTGTCCTGGAGAGCTTGCAGAGCACTGGGGAAAGGCAGGCAGAGAATTCCCTGCTAGCACCTTCTCTGTGCCTGTTCACATTGCTTCGCAGAATCGCTTTTGTGCAGAAAACAGTAACACTTGTTCAGAACGAAAGAAAGCACAGAGCCCCAGATTTGCTGTTGTCCTGGAGAGCTTGCAGAGCACTGGGGAAAGGCAGGCAGAGAATTCCCTGATAGCACCTTCTCTGTACCTGGGAAGCAGAAGTGTTCACATTGCTTCGCAGAATCGCTTTTGTGCAGAAAACAGTAACACTTGTTCAGAACGAAAGAAAGCACAGAGCCCCAGATTCTATGTTGTCCTGGAGAGCTTGCAGAGCACTGGGGAAAGGCAGGCAGAGAATTCCCTGATAGCACCTTCTCTGTGCCTGTTCACATTGCTTCGCAGAATCGCTTTTGTGCAGAAAACAGTAACACTTGTTCAGAAGGAAAGAAAGCACAGAGCCCCAGATTTTATGTTGCCCTGGAGAGCTTGCAGAGCACTGGGGAAAGGCAGGCAGAGAATTCCCTGATAGCACCTTCTCTGTGCCTGGGAAGCAGAAGTGTTCACATTGCTTCGCAGAATCGATTTTGTGCAGAAAACAGTAACACTTGTTCAGAAGGAAAGAAAGCACAGAGCCCCAGATTCTATGTTGTCCTGGAGAGCTTGCAGAGCACTGGGGAAAGGCAGGCAGAGAATTCCTTGCTAGCACCTTCTCTGTGCCTGGGAAGCAGAAGTGTTCACATCGCTTCGCAAGAATCGCTTTTGTGCAGAAAACAGTAACACTTGTTCAGAAGGAAAGAAAGCACAGAGCCCCAGATTTTATGTTGTCCTGGAGAGCTTGCAGAGCACTGGGGAAAGGCAGGCAGAGAATTCCCTGCTAGCACCTTCTCTGTGCCTGGGAAGCAGAAGTGTTCACATTGCTTCGCATGAATCGCTTTTGTGCAGAAAACAGTAACACTTGTTCAGAACGAAAGAAAGCACAGAGCCCCAGATTCTATGTTGTCCTGGAGAGCTTGCAGAGCACTGGGGAAAGGCAGGCAGAGAATTCCCTGATAGCACCTTCTCTGTGCCTGTTCACATTGCTTCGCAGAATCGCTTTTGTGCAGAAAACAGTAACACTTGTTCAGAAGGAAAGAAAGCACAGAGCCCCAGATTTTATGTTGTCCTGGAGAGCTTGCAGAGCACTGGGGAAAGGCAGGCAGAGAATTCCCTGCTAGCACCTTCTCTGTGCCTGGGAAGCAGAAGTGTTCACATTGCTTCGCAGAATCGCTTTTGTGCAGAAAACAGTAATACTTGTTCAGAACGAAAGAAAGCACAGAGCCCCAGATTCTATGTTGTCCTGGAGAGCTTGCAGAGCACTGGGGAAAGGCAGGCAGAGAATTCCCTGATAGCACCTTCTCTGTGCCTGGGAAGCAGAAGTGTTCACATTGCTTCGCAAGAATCGCTTTTGTGCAGAAAACAGTAACACTTGTTCAGAACGAAAGAAAGCACAGAGCCCCAGATTCTATGTTGTCCTGGAGAGCTTGCAGAGCACTGGGGAAAGGCAGGCAGAGAATTCCCTGATAGCACCTTCTCTGTGCCTGTTCACATTGCTTCGCAGAATCGCTTTTGTGCAGAAAACAGTAACACTTGTTCAGAACGAAAGAAAGCACAGAGCCCCAGATTTGCTGTTGTCCTGGAGAGCTTGCAGAGCACTGGGGAAAGGCAGGCAGAGAATTCCCTGATAGCACCTTCTCTGTGCCTGGGAAGCAGAAGTGTTCACATTGCTTCGCAGAATCGCTTTTGTGCAGAAAACAGTAACACTTGTTCAGAACGAAAGAAAGCACAGAGCCCCAGATTCTATGTTGTCCTGGAGAGCTTGCAGAGCACTGGGGAAAGGCAGGCAGAGAATTCCCTGATAGCACCTTCTCTGTGCCTGTTCACATTGCTTCGCAGAATCGCTTTTGTGCAGAAAACAGTAACACTTGTTCAGAAGGAAAGAAAGCACAGAGCCCCAGATTTTATGTTGCCCTGGAGAGCTTGCAGAGCACTGGGGAAAGGCAGGCAGAGAATTCCCTGATAGCACCTTCTCTGTGCCTGGGAAGCAGAAGTGTTCACATTGCTTCGCAGAATCGCTTTTGTGCAGAAAACACTAACACTTGTTCAGAACTAAAGAAAGCACAGAGCCCCAGATTCTATGTTGTCCTGGAGAGCTTGCAGAGCACTGGGGAAAGGCAGGCAGAGAATTCCTTGCTAGCACCTTCTCTGTGCCTGGGAAGCAGAAGTGTTCACATCGCTTCGCAAGAATCGCTTTTGTGCAGAAAACAGTAACACTTGTTCAGAAGGAAAGAAAGCACAGAGCCCCAGATTTTATGTTGTCCTGGAGAGCTTGCAGAGCACTGGGGAAAGGCAGGCAGAGAATTCCCTGCTAGCACCTTCTCTGTGCCTGGGAAGCAGAAGTGTTCACATTGCTTCGCATGAATCGCTTTTGTGCATAAAACAGTAACACTTGTTCAGAACGAAAGAAAGCACAGAGCCCCAGATTCTATGTTGTCCTGGAGAGCTTGCAGAGCACTGGGGAAAGGCAGGCAGAGAATTCCCTGCTAGCACCTTCTCTGTGCCTGTTCACATTGCTTCGCAGAATCGCTTTTGTGCAGAAAACAGTAACACTTGTTCAGAACGAAAGAAAGCACAGAGCCCCAGATTTGCTGTTGTCCTGGAGAGCTTGCAGAGCACTGGGGAAAAGCAGGCAGAGAATTCCCTGATAGCACCTTCTCTGTGCCTGGGAAGCAGAAGTGTTCACATTGCTTCGCAGAATCGCTTTTGTGCAGAAAACAGTAACACTTGTTCAGAACGAAAGAAAGCACAGAGCCCCAGATTTGCTGTTGTCCTGGAGAGCTTGCAGAGCACTGGGGAAAGGCAGGCAGAGAATTCCCTGATAGCACCTTCTCTGTGCCTGGGAAGCAGAAGTGTTCACATTGCTTCGCAGAATCGCTTTTGTGCAGAAAACAGTAACACTTGTTCAGAAGGAAAGAAAGCACAGAGCCCCAGATTTTATGTTGTCCTGGAGAGCTTGCAGAGCACTGGGGAAAGGCAGGCAGAGATTTCCTTGCTAGCACCTTCTCTGTGCCTGGGAAGCAGAAGTTTTCACATTGCTTCGCAGAATCGCTTTTGTGCAGAAAACAGTAACACTTGTTCAGAAGGAAAGAAAGCACAGAGCCCCAGATTTTATGTTGCCCTGGAGAGCTTGCAGAGCACTGGGGAAAGGCAGGCAGAGAATTCCTTGCTAGCACCTTCTCTGTGCCTGGGAAGCAGAAGTGTTCACATTCCTTCGCAAGAATCGCTTTTGTGCAGAAAACAGTAACACTTGTTCAGAAGGAAAGAAAGCACAGAGCCCCAGATTTTATGTTGTCCTGGAGAGCTTGCAGAGCACTGGGGAAAGGCAGGCAGAGAATTCCCTGATAGCACCTTCTCTGTGCCTGTTCACATTGCTTCGCAGAATCGCTTTTGTGCAGAAAACACTAACACTTGTTCAGAACTAAAGAAAGCACAGAGCCCCAGATTCTATGTTGTCCTGGAGAGCTTGCAGAGCACTGGGGAAAGGCAGGCAGAGAATTCCTTGCTAGCACCTTCTCTGTGCCTGGGAAGCAGAAGTGTTCACATCGCTTCGCAAGAATCGCTTTTGTGCAGAAAACAGTAACACTTGTTCAGAAGGAAAGAAAGCACAGAGCCCCAGATTTTATGTTGTCCTGGAGAGCTTGCAGAGCACTGGGGAAAGGCAGGCAGAGAATTCCCTGATAGCACCTTCTCTGTGCCTGGGAAGCAGAAGTGTTCACATTGCTTCGCAGAATCGATTTTGTGCAGAAAACAGTAACACTTGTTCAGAAGGAAAGAAAGCACAGAGCCCCAGATTCTATGTTGTCCTGGAGAGCTTGCAGAGCACTGGGGAAAGGCAGGCAGAGAATTCCTTGCTAGCACCTTCTCTGTGCCTGGGAAGCAGAAGTGTTCACATCGCTTCGCAAGAATCGCTTTTGTGCAGAAAACAGTAACACTTGTTCAGAAGGAAAGAAAGCACAGAGCCCCAGATTTTATGTTGTCCTGGAGAGCTTGCAGAGCACTGGGGAAAGGCAGGCAGAGAATTCCCTGCTAGCACCTTCTCTGTGCCTGGGAAGCAGAAGTGTTCACATTGCTTCGCATGAATCGCTTTTGTGCAGAAAACAGTAACACTTGTTCAGAACGAAAGAAAGCACAGAGCCCCAGATTCTATGTTGTCCTGGAGAGCTTGCAGAGCACTGGGGAAAGGCAGGCAGAGAATTCCCTGCTAGCACCTTCTCTGTGCCTGGGAAGCAGAAGTGTTCACATTGCTTCGCAGAATTGCTTTTGTGCAGAAAACACTAACACTTGTTCAGAAGGAAAGAAAGCACAGAGCCCCAGATTTTATGTTGTCCTGGAGAGCTTGCAGAGCACTGGGGAAAGGCAGGCAGAGAATTCCCTGCTAGCACCTTCTCTGTGACTGGGAAGCAGAAGTGTTCACATTGCTTCGCAAGAATCGCTTTTGTGCAGAAAACACTAACACTTGTTCAGAAGGAAAGAAAGCACAGAGCCCCAGAATTTATGTTGTCCTGGAGAGCTTGCAGAGCACTGGGGAAAGGCAGGCAGAGAATTCCCTGATAGCACCTTCTCTGTGCCTGTTCACATTGCTTCGCAGAATCGCTTTTGTGCAGAAAACAGTAACACTTGTTCAGAAGGAAAGAAAGCACAGAGCCCCAGATTTTATGTTGTCCTGGAGAGCTTGCAGAGCACTGGGGAAAGGCAGGCAGAGAATTCCCTGCTAGCACCTTCTCTGTGCCTGGGAAGCAGAAGTGTTCACATTGCTTCGCAGAATCGCTTTTGTGCAGAAAACAGTAATACTTGTTCAGAACGAAAGAAAGCACAGAGCCCCAGATTCTATGTTGTCCTGGAGAGCTTGCAGAGCACTGGGGAAAGGCAGGCAGAGAATTCCCTGATAGCACCTTCTCTGTGCCTGGGAAGCAGAAGTGTTCACATTGCTTCGCAAGAATCGCTTTTGTGCAGAAAACAGTAACACTTGTTCAGAAGGAAAGAAAGCACAGAGCCCCAGATTTTATGTTGTCCTGGAGAGCTTGCAGAGCACTGGGGAAAGGCAGGCAGAGAATTCCCTGCTAGCACCTTCTCTGTGCCTGTTCACATTGCTTCGCAGAATCGCTTTTGTGCAGAAAACAGTAACACTTGTTCAGAACGAAAGAAAGCACAGAGCCCCAGATTTGCTGTTGTCCTGGAGAGCTTGCAGAGCACTGGGGAAAGGCAGGCAGAGAATTCCCTGATAGCACCTTCTCTGTGCCTGGGAAGCAGAAGTGTTCACATTGCTTCGCAGAATCGCTTTTGTGCAGAAAACAGTAACACTTGTTCAGAACGAAAGAAAGCACAGAGCCCCAGATTCTATGTTGTCCTGGAGAGCTTGCAGAGCACTGGGGAAAGGCAGGCAGAGAATTCCCTGATAGCACCTTCTCTGTGCCTGTTCACATTGCTTCGCAGAATCGCTTTTGTGCAGAAAACAGTAACACTTGTTCAGAAGGAAAGAAAGCACAGAGCCCCAGATTTTATGTTGCCCTGGAGAGCTTGCAGAGCACTGGGGAAAGGCAGGCAGAGAATTCCCTGATAGCACCTTCTCTGTGCCTGGGAAGCAGAAGTGTTCACATTGCTTCGCAGAATCGATTTTGTGCAGAAAACAGTAACACTTGTTCAGAAGGAAAGAAAGCACAGAGCCCCAGATTCTATGTTGTCCTGGAGAGCTTGCAGAGCACTGGGGAAAGGCAGGCAGAGAATTCCTTGCTAGCACCTTCTCTGTGCCTGGGAAGCAGAAGTGTTCACATCGCTTCGCAAGAATCGCTTTTGTGCAGAAAACAGTAACACTTGTTCAGAAGGAAAGAAAGCACAGAGCCCCAGATTTTATGTTGTCCTGGAGAGCTTGCAGAGCACTGGGGAAAGGCAGGCAGAGAATTCCCTGCTAGCACCTTCTCTGTGCCTGGGAAGCAGAAGTGTTCACATTGCTTCGCATGAATCGCTTTTGTGCAGAAAACAGTAACACTTGTTCAGAACGAAAGAAAGCACAGAGCCCCAGATTCTATGTTGTCCTGGAGAGCTTGCAGAGCACTGGGGAAAGGCAGGCAGAGAATTCCCTGATAGCACCTTCTCTGTGCCTGTTCACATTGCTTCGCAGAATCGCTTTTGTGCAGAAAACAGTAACACTTGTTCAGAAGGAAAGAAAGCACAGAGCCCCAGATTTTATGTTGTCCTGGAGAGCTTGCAGAGCACTGGGGAAAGGCAGGCAGAGAATTCCCTGCTAGCACCTTCTCTGTGCCTGGGAAGCAGAAGTGTTCACATTGCTTCGCAGAATCGCTTTTGTGCAGAAAACAGTAATACTTGTTCAGAACGAAAGAAAGCACAGAGCCCCAGATTCTATGTTGTCCTGGAGAGCTTGCAGAGCACTGGGGAAAGGCAGGCAGAGAATTCCCTGATAGCACCTTCTCTGTGCCTGGGAAGCAGAAGTGTTCACATTGCTTCGCAAGAATCGCTTTTGTGCAGAAAACAGTAACACTTGTTCAGAACGAAAGAAAGCACAGAGCCCCAGATTCTATGTTGTCCTGGAGAGCTTGCAGAGCACTGGGGAAAGGCAGGCAGAGAATTCCCTGATAGCACCTTCTCTGTGCCTGTTCACATTGCTTCGCAGAATCGCTTTTGTGCAGAAAACAGTAACACTTGTTCAGAACGAAAGAAAGCACAGAGCCCCAGATTTGCTGTTGTCCTGGAGAGCTTGCAGAGCACTGGGGAAAGGCAGGCAGAGAATTCCCTGATAGCACCTTCTCTGTGCCTGGGAAGCAGAAGTGTTCACATTGCTTCGCAGAATCGCTTTTGTGCAGAAAACAGTAACACTTGTTCAGAACGAAAGAAAGCACAGAGCCCCAGATTCTATGTTGTCCTGGAGAGCTTGCAGAGCACTGGGGAAAGGCAGGCAGAGAATTCCCTGATAGCACCTTCTCTGTGCCTGTTCACATTGCTTCGCAGAATCGCTTTTGTGCAGAAAACAGTAACACTTGTTCAGAAGGAAAGAAAGCACAGAGCCCCAGATTTTATGTTGCCCTGGAGAGCTTGCAGAGCACTGGGGAAAGGCAGGCAGAGAATTCCCTGATAGCACCTTCTCTGTGCCTGGGAAGCAGAAGTGTTCACATTGCTTCGCAGAATCGCTTTTGTGCAGAAAACAGTAACACTTGTTCAGAAGGAAAGAAAGCACAGAGCCCCAGATTCTATGTTGTCCTGGAGAGCTTGCAGAGCACTGGGGAAAGGCAGGCAGAGAATTCCTTGCTAGCACCTTCTCTGTGCCTGGGAAGCAGAAGTGTTCACATCGCTTCGCAAGAATCGCTTTTGTGCAGAAAACAGTAACACTTGTTCAGAAGGAAAGAAAGCACAGAGCCCCAGATTTTATGTTGTCCTGGAGAGCTTGCAGAGCACTGGGGAAAGGCAGGCAGAGAATTCCCTGCTAGCACCTTCTCTGTGCCTGGGAAGCAGAAGTGTTCACATTGCTTCGCATGAATCGCTTTTGTGCATAAAACAGTAACACTTGTTCAGAACGAAAGAAAGCACAGAGCCCCAGATTCTATGTTGTCCTGGAGAGCTTGCAGAGCACTGGGGAAAGGCAGGCAGAGAATTCCCTGCTAGCACCTTCTCTGTGCCTGTTCACATTGCTTCGCAGAATCGCTTTTGTGCAGAAAACAGTAACACTTGTTCAGAACGAAAGAAAGCACAGAGCCCCAGATTTGCTGTTGTCCTGGAGAGCTTGCAGAGCACTGGGGAAAAGCAGGCAGAGAATTCCCTGATAGCACCTTCTCTGTGCCTGGGAAGCAGAAGTGTTCACATTGCTTCGCAGAATCGCTTTTGTGCAGAAAACAGTAACACTTGTTCAGAACGAAAGAAAGCACAGAGCCCCAGATTTGCTGTTGTCCTGGAGAGCTTGCAGAGCACTGGGGAAAGGCAGGCAGAGAATTCCCTGATAGCACCTTCTCTGTGCCTGGGAAGCAGAAGTGTTCACATTGCTTCGCAGAATCGCTTTTGTGCAGAAAACAGTAACACTTGTTCAGAAGGAAAGAAAGCACAGAGCCCCAGATTTTATGTTGTCCTGGAGAGCTTGCAGAGCACTGGGGAAAGGCAGGCAGAGAATTCCCTGATAGCACCTTCTCTGTGCCTGGGAAGCAGAAGTTTTCACATTGCTTCGCAGAATCGCTTTTGTGCAGAAAACAGTAACACTTGTTCAGAAGGAAAGAAAGCACAGAGCCCCAGATTTTATGTTGCCCTGGAGAGCTTGCAGAGCACTGGGGAAAGGCAGGCAGAGAATTCCTTGCTAGCACCTTCTCTGTGCCTGGGAAGCAGAAGTGTTCACATTCCTTCGCAAGAATCGCTTTTGTGCAGAAAACAGTAACACTTGTTCAGAAGGAAAGAAAGCACAGAGCCCCAGATTTTATGTTGTCCTGGAGAGCTTGCAGAGCACTGGGGAAAGGCAGGCAGAGAATTCCCTGATAGCACCTTCTCTGTGCCTGTTCACATTGCTTCGCAGAATCGCTTTTGTGCAGAAAACACTAACACTTGTTCAGAACTAAAGAAAGCACAGAGCCCCAGATTCTATGTTGTCCTGGAGAGCTTGCAGAGCACTGGGGAAAGGCAGGCAGAGAATTCCTTGCTAGCACCTTCTCTGTGCCTGGGAAGCAGAAGTGTTCACATCGCTTCGCAAGAATCGCTTTTGTGCAGAAAACAGTAACACTTGTTCAGAAGGAAAGAAAGCACAGAGCCCCAGATTTTATGTTGTCCTGGAGAGCTTGCAGAGCACTGGGGAAAGGCAGGCAGAGAATTCCCTGATAGCACCTTCTCTGTGCCTGGGAAGCAGAAGTGTTCACATTGCTTCGCAGAATCGATTTTGTGCAGAAAACAGTAACACTTGTTCAGAAGGAAAGAAAGCACAGAGCCCCAGATTCTATGTTGTCCTGGAGAGCTTGCAGAGCACTGGGGAAAGGCAGGCAGAGAATTCCTTGCTAGCACCTTCTCTGTGCCTGGGAAGCAGAAGTGTTCACATCGCTTCGCAAGAATCGCTTTTGTGCAGAAAACAGTAACACTTGTTCAGAAGGAAAGAAAGCACAGAGCCCCAGATTTTATGTTGTCCTGGAGAGCTTGCAGAGCACTGGGGAAAGGCAGGCAGAGAATTCCCTGCTAGCACCTTCTCTGTGCCTGGGAAGCAGAAGTGTTCACATTGCTTCGCATGAATCGCTTTTGTGCAGAAAACAGTAACACTTGTTCAGAACGAAAGAAAGCACAGAGCCCCAGATTCTATGTTGTCCTGGAGAGCTTGCAGAGCACTGGGGAAAGGCAGGCAGAGAATTCCCTGATAGCACCTTCTCTGTGCCTGGGAAGCAGAAGTGTTCACATTGCTTCGCAAGAATCGCTTTTGTGCAGAAAACAGTAACACTTGTTCAGAAGGAAAGAAAGCACAGAGCCCCAGATTTTATGTTGTCCTGGAGAGCTTGCAGAGCACTGGGGAAAGGCAGGCAGAGAATTCCCTGATAGCACCTTCTCTGTGCCTGTTCACATTGCTTCGCAGAATCGCTTTTGTGCAGAAAACAGTAACACTTGTTCAGAACGAAAGAAAGCACAGAGCCCCAGATTCTATGTTGTCCTGGAGAGCTTGCAGAGCACTGGGGAAAGGCAGGCAGAAAATTCCTTGCTAGCACCTTCTCTGTGCCTGGGAAGCAGAAGTGTTCACATTGCTTCGCAGAATCGCTTTTGTGCAGAAAACAGTAACACTTGTTCAGAAGGAAAGAAAGCACAGAGCCCCAGATTTTATGTTGTCCTGGAGAGCTTGCAGAGCACTGGGGAAAGGCAGGCAGAGAATTCCTTGCTAGCACCTTCTCTGTGCCTGGGAAGCAGAAGTGTTCACATTGCTTCGCAGAATCGCTTTTGTGCAGAAAACAGTAACACTTGTTCAGAAGGAAAGAAAGCACAGAGCCCCAGATTTTATGTTGTCCTGGAGAGCTTACAGAGCACTGGGGAAAGGCAGGCAGAGAATTCCCTGATAGCACCTTCTCTGTGCCTGGGAAGCAGAAGTGTTCACATTGCTTCGCAGAATCGCTTTTGTGCAGAAAACAGTAACACTTGTTCAGAAGGAAAGAAAGCACAGAGCCCCAGATTTTATGTTGTCCTGGAGAGCTTGCAGAGCACTGGGGAAAGGCAGGCAGAGATTTCCTTGCTAGCACCTTCTCTGTGCCTGGGAAGCAGAAGTTTTCACATTGCTTCGCAGAATCGCTTTTGTGCAGAAAACAGTAACACTTGTTCAGAAGGAAAGAAAGCACAGAGCCCCAGATTTTATGTTGCCCTGGAGAGCTTGCAGAGCACTGGGGAAAGGCAGGCAGAGAATTCCTTGCTAGCACCTTCTCTGTGCCTGGGAAGCAGAAGTGTTCACATTCCTTCGCAAGAATCGCTTTTGTGCAGAAAACAGTAACACTTGTTCAGAAGGAAAGAAAGCACAGAGCCCCAGATTTTATGTTGTCCTGGAGAGCTTGCAGAGCACTGGGGAAAGGCAGGCAGAGAAT
Organism: Strix aluco; assembly: GCF_031877795.1. Classification (NCBI taxonomy): domain Eukaryota; kingdom Metazoa; phylum Chordata; class Aves; order Strigiformes; family Strigidae; genus Strix; species Strix aluco. Next base: position 403,471 of record NW_027436569.1, read on the forward strand.
TCCCTGATAGCACCTTCTCTGTGCCTGTTCACATTGCTTCGCAGAATCGCTTTTGTGCAGAAAACACTAACACTTGTTCAGAACTAAAGAAAGCACAGAGCCCCAGATTCTATGTTGTCCTGGAGAGCTTGCAGAGCACTGGGGAAAGGCAGGCAGAGAATTCCTTGCTAGCACCTTCTCTGTGCCTGGGAAGCAGAAGTGTTCACATCGCTTCGCAAGAATCGCTTTTGTGCAGAAAACAGTAACACTTGTTCAGAAGGAAAGAAAGCACAGAGCCCCAGATTTTATGTTGTCCTGGAGAGCTTGCAGAGCACTGGGGAAAGGCAGGCAGAGAATTCCCTGATAGCACCTTCTCTGTGCCTGGGAAGCAGAAGTGTTCACATTGCTTCGCAGAATCGCTTTTGTGCAGAAAACAGTAACACTTGTTCAGAAGGAAAGAAAGCACAGAGCCCCAGATTTTATGTTGTCCTGGAGAGCTTGCAGAGCACTGGGGAAAGGCAGGCAGAGATTTCCTTGCTAGCACCTTCTCTGTGCCTGGGAAGCAGAAGTTTTCACATTGCTTCGCAGAATCGCTTTTGTGCAGAAAACAGTAACACTTGTTCAGAAGGAAAGAAAGCACAGAGCCCCAGATTTTATGTTGCCCTGGAGAGCTTGCAGAGCACTGGGGAAAGGCAGGCAGAGAATTCCTTGCTAGCACCTTCTCTGTGCCTGGGAAGCAGAAGTGTTCACATTCCTTCGCAAGAATCGCTTTTGTGCAGAAAACAGTAACACTTGTTCAGAAGGAAAGAAAGCACAGAGCCCCAGATTTTATGTTGTCCTGGAGAGCTTGCAGAGCACTGGGGAAAGGCAGGCAGAGAATTCCCTGATAGCACCTTCTCTGTGCCTGTTCACATTGCTTCGCAGAATCGCTTTTGTGCAGAAAACACTAACACTTGTTCAGAACTAAAGAAAGCACAGAGCCCCAGATTCTATGTTGTCCTGGAGAGCTTGCAGAGCACTGGGGAAAGGCAGGCAGAGAATTCCTTGCTAGCACCTTCTCTGTGCCTGGGAAGCAGAAGTGTTCACATCGCTTCGCAAGAATCGCTTTTGTGCAGAAAACAGTAACACTTGTTCAGAAGGAAAGAAAGCACAGAGCCCCAGATTTTATGTTGTCCTGGAGAGCTTGCAGAGCACTGGGGAAAGGCAGGCAGAGAATTCCCTGATAGCACCTTCTCTGTGCCTGGGAAGCAGAATTGTTCACATTGCTTCGCAGAATCGATTTTGTGCAGAAAACAGTAACACTTGTTCAGAAGGAAAGAAAGCACAGAGCCCCAGATTCTATGTTGTCCTGGAGAGCTTGCAGAGCACTGGGGAAAGGCAGGCAGAGAATTCCTTGCTAGCACCTTCTCTGTGCCTGGGAAGCAGAAGTGTTCACATCGCTTCGCAAGAATCGCTTTTGTGCAGAAAACAGTAACACTTGTTCAGAAGGAAAGAAAGCACAGAGCCCCAGATTTTATGTTGTCCTGGAGAGCTTGCAGAGCACTGGGGAAAGGCAGGCAGAGAATTCCCTGCTAGCACCTTCTCTGTGCCTGGGAAGCAGAAGTGTTCACATTGCTTCGCATGAATCGCTTTTGTGCAGAAAACAGTAACACTTGTTCAGAACGAAAGAAAGCACAGAGCCCCAGATTCTATGTTGTCCTGGAGAGCTTGCAGAGCACTGGGGAAAGGCAGGCAGAGAATTCCCTGATAGCACCTTCTCTGTGCCTGGGAAGCAGAAGTGTTCACATTGCTTCGCAAGAATCGCTTTTGTGCAGAAAACAGTAACACTTGTTCAGAAGGAAAGAAAGCACAGAGCCCCAGATTTTATGTTGTCCTGGAGAGATTGCAGAGCACTGGGGAAAGGCAGGCAGAGAATTCCCTGATAGCACCTTCTCTGTGCCTGTTCACATTGCTTCGCAGAATCGCTTTTGTGCAGAAAACACTAACACTTGTTCAGAACGAAAGAAAGCACAGAGCCCCAGATTCTATGTTGTCCTGGAGAGCTTGCAGAGCACTGGGGAAAGGCAGGCAGAAAATTCCTTGCTAGCACCTTCTCTGTGCCTGGGAAGCAGAAGTGTTCACATTGCTTCGCAGAATCGCTTTTGTGCAGAAAACAGTAACACTTGTTCAGAAGGAAAGAAAGCACAGAGCCCCAGATTTTATGTTGTCCTGGAGAGCTTGCAGAGCACTGGGGAAAGGCAGGCAGAGAATTCCCTGCTAGCACCTTCTCTGTGCCTGGGAAGCAGAAGTGTTCACATTGCTTCGCAAGAATCGCTTCTGTGCAGAAAACAATAACACTTGTTCAGAAGGAAAGAAAGCACAGAGCCCCAGATTTTATGTTGCCCTGGAGAGCTTGCAGAGCACTGGGGAAAGGCAGGCAGAGATTTCCTTGCTAGCACCTTCTCTGTGCCTGGGAAGCAGAAGTTTTCACATTGCTTCGCAGAATCGCTTTTGTGCAGAAAACAGTAACACTTGTTCAGAAGGAAAGAAAGCACAGAGCCCCAGATTTTATGTTGCCCTGGAGAGCTTGCAGAGCACTGGGGAAAGGCAGGCAGAGAATTCCTTGCTAGCACCTTCTCTGTGCCTGGGAAGCAGAAGTGTTCACATTCCTTCGCAAGAATCGCTTTTGTGCAGAAAACAGTAACACTTGTTCAGAAGGAAAGAAAGCACAGAGCCCCAGATTTTATGTTGTCCTGGAGAGCTTGCAGAGCACTGGGGAAAGGCAGGCAGAGAATTCCCTGATAGCACCTTCTCTGTGCCTGTTCACATTGCTTCGCAGAATCGCTTTTGTGCAGAAAACACTAACACTTGTTCAGAACTAAAGAAAGCACAGAGCCCCAGATTCTATGTTGTCCTGGAGAGCTTGCAGAGCACTGGGGAAAGGCAGGCAGAGAATTCCTTGCTAGCACCTTCTCTGTGCCTGGGAAGCAGAAGTGTTCACATCGCTTCGCAAGAATCGCTTTTGTGCAGAAAACAGTAACACTTGTTCAGAAGGAAAGAAAGCACAGAGCCCCAGATTTTATGTTGTCCTGGAGAGCTTGCAGAGCACTGGGGAAAGGCAGGCAGAGAATTCCCTGATAGCACCTTCTCTGTGCCTGGGAAGCAGAAGTGTTCACATTGCTTCGCAGAATCGATTTTGTGCAGAAAACAGTAACACTTGTTCAGAAGGAAAGAAAGCACAGAGCCCCAGATTTTATGTTGTCCTGGAGAGCTTGCAGAGCACTGGGGAAAGGCAGGCAGAGATTTCCTTGCTAGCACCTTCTCTGTGCCTGGGAAGCAGAAGTTTTCACATTGCTTCGCAGAATCGCTTTTGTGCAGAAAACAGTAACACTTGTTCAGAAGGAAAGAAAGCACAGAGCCCCAGATTTTATGTTGCCCTGGAGAGCTTGCAGAGCACTGGGGAAAGGCAGGCAGAGAATTCCTTGCTAGCACCTTCTCTGTGCCTGGGAAGCAGAAGTGTTCACATTCCTTCGCAAGAATCGCTTTTGTGCAGAAAACAGTAACACTTGTTCAGAAGGAAAGAAAGCACAGAGCCCCAGATTTTATGTTGTCCTGGAGAGCTTGCAGAGCACTGGGGAAAGGCAGGCAGAGAATTCCCTGATAGCACCTTCTCTGTGCCTGTTCACATTGCTTCGCAGAATCGCTTTTGTGCAGAAAACACTAACACTTGTTCAGAACTAAAGAAAGCACAGAGCCCCAGATTCTATGTTGTCCTGGAGAGCTTGCAGAGCACTGGGGAAAGGCAGGCAGAGAATTCCTTGCTAGCACCTTCTCTGTGCCTGGGAAGCAGAAGTGTTCACATCGCTTCGCAAGAATCGCTTTTGTGCAGAAAACAGTAACACTTGTTCAGAAGGAAAGAAAGCACAGAGCCCCAGATTTTATGTTGTCCTGGAGAGCTTGCAGAGCACTGGGGAAAGGCAGGCAGAGAATTCCCTGATAGCACCTTCTCTGTGCCTGGGAAGCAGAATTGTTCACATTGCTTCGCAGAATCGATTTTGTGCAGAAAACAGTAACACTTGTTCAGAAGGAAAGAAAGCACAGAGCCCCAGATTCTATGTTGTCCTGGAGAGCTTGCAGAGCACTGGGGAAAGGCAGGCAGAGAATTCCTTGCTAGCACCTTCTCTGTGCCTGGGAAGCAGAAGTGTTCACATCGCTTCGCAAGAATCGCTTTTGTGCAGAAAACAGTAACACTTGTTCAGAAGGAAAGAAAGCACAGAGCCCCAGATTTTATGTTGTCCTGGAGAGCTTGCAGAGCACTGGGGAAAGGCAGGCAGAGAATTCCCTGCTAGCACCTTCTCTGTGCCTGGGAAGCAGAAGTGTTCACATTGCTTCGCATGAATCGCTTTTGTGCAGAAAACAGTAACACTTGTTCAGAACGAAAGAAAGCACAGAGCCCCAGATTCTATGTTGTCCTGGAGAGCTTGCAGAGCACTGGGGAAAGGCAGGCAGAGAATTCCCTGATAGCACCTTCTCTGTGCCTGGGAAGCAGAAGTGTTCACATTGCTTCGCAAGAATCGCTTTTGTGCAGAAAACAGTAACACTTGTTCAGAAGGAAAGAAAGCACAGAGCCCCAGATTTTATGTTGTCCTGGAGAGCTTGCAGAGCACTGGGGAAAGGCAGGCAGAGAATTCCCTGATAGCACCTTCTCTGTGCCTGTTCACATTGCTTCGCAGAATCGCTTTTGTGCAGAAAACAGTAACACTTGTTCAGAACGAAAGAAAGCACAGAGCCCCAGATTCTATGTTGTCCTGGAGAGCTTGCAGAGCACTGGGGAAAGGCAGGCAGAAAATTCCTTGCTAGCACCTTCTCTGTGCCTGGGAAGCAGAAGTGTTCACATTGCTTCGCAGAATCGCTTTTGTGCAGAAAACAGTAACACTTGTTCAGAAGGAAAGAAAGCACAGAGCCCCAGATTTTATGTTGTCCTGGAGAGCTTGCAGAGCACTGGGGAAAGGCAGGCAGAGAATTCCCTGCTAGCACCTTCTCTGTGCCTGGGAAGCAGAAGTGTTCACATTGCTTCGCAAGAATCGCTTCTGTGCAGAAAACAATAACACTTGTTCAGAAGGAAAGAAAGCACAGAGCCCCAGATTTTATGTTGCCCTGGAGAGCTTGCAGAGCACTGGGGAAAGGCAGGCAGAGAATTCCCTGATAGCACCTTCTCTGTGCCTGGGAAGCAGAAGTGTTCACATTGCTTCGCAGAATCGCTTTTGTGCAGAAAACACTAACACTTGTTCAGAACTAAAGAAAGCACAGAGCCCCAGATTCTATGTTGTCCTGGAGAGCTTGCAGAGCACTGGGGAAAGGCAGGCAGAGAATTCCCTGATAGCACCTTCTCTGTGCCTGGGAAGCAGAAGTGTTCACATTGCTTCGCAAGAATCGCTTTTGTGCAGAAAACACTAACACTTGTTCAGAAGGAAAGAAAGCACAGAGCCCCAGATTTTATGTTGTCCTGGAGAGCTTGCAGAGCACTGGGGAAAGGCAGGCAGAGAATTCCCTGATAGCACCTTCTCTGTGCCTGTTCACATTCCTTCGCAAGAATCGCTTTTGTGCAGAAAACAGTAACACTTGTTCAGAAGGAAAGAAAGCACAGAGCCCCAGATTTTATGTTGTCCTGGAGAGCTTGCAGAGCACTGGGGAAAGGCAGGCAGAGAATTCCCTGATAGCACCTTCTCTGTGCCTGGGAAGCAGAAGTGTTCACATTGCTTCGCAAGAATCGCTTTTGTGCAGAAAACAGTAACAGTTGTTCAGAAGGAAAGAAAGCACAGAGCCCCAGATTTTATGTTGTCCTGGAGAGCTTGCAGAGCACTGGGGAAAGGCAGGCAGAGAATTCCCTGATAGCACCTTCTGTGTGCCTGGGAAGCAGAAGTGTTCACATTGCTTCGCAGAATCGCTTTTGTGCAGAAAACAGTAACACTTGTTCAGAACGAAAGAAAGCACAGAGCCCCAGATTCTATGTTGTCCTGGAGAGCTTGCAGAGCACTGGGGAAAGGCAGGCAGAGAATTCCCTGCTAGCACATTCTCTGTGCCTGGGAAGCAGAAGTGTTCACATTGCTTCGCAAGAATCGCTTTTGTGCAGAAAACAGTAACACTTGTTCAGAACGAAAGAAAGCACAGAGCCCCAGATTCTATGTTGTCCTGGAGAGCTTGCAGAGCACTGGGGAAAGGCAGGCAGAGAATTCCCTGATAGCACCTTCTCTGTGCCTGTTCACATTGCTTCGCAGAATCGCTTTTGTGCAGAAAACAGTAACACTTGTTCAGAAGGAAAGAAAGCACAGAGCCCCAGATTTGCTGTTGTCCTGGAGAGCTTGCAGAGCACTGGGGAAAGGCAGGCAGAGAATTCCCTGCTAGCACCTTCTCTGTGCCTGTTCACATTGCTTCGCAGAATCGCTTTTGTGCAGAAAACAGTAACACTTGTTCAGAAGGAAAGAAAGCACAGAGCCCCAGATTCTATGTTGTCCTGGAGAGCTTGCAGAGCACTGGGGAAAGGCAGGCAGAGAATTCCCTGCTAGCACCTTCTCTGTGCCTGGGAAGCAGAAGTGTTCACATTGCTTCGCAGAATCGCTTTTGTGCAGAAAACAGTAACACTTGTTCAGAAGGAAAGAAAGCACAGAGCCCCAGATTTTATGTTGTCCTGGAGAGCTTGCAGAGCACTGGGGAAAGGCAGGCAGAGACTTCCCTGATAGCACCTTCTCTGTGCCTGGGAAGCAGAAGTGTTCACATTGCTTCGCAAGAATCGCTTTTTTGCAGAAAACAATAACAGTTGTTCAGAAGGAAAGAAAGCACAGAGCCCCAGATTTTATGTTGTCCTGGAGAGCTTGCAGAGCACTGGGGAAAGGCAGGCAGAGAATTCCCTGATAGCACCTTCTCTGTGCCTGGGAAGCAGAAGTGTTCACATTGCTTCGCAGAATCGCTTTTGTGCAGAAAACAGTAACACTTGTTCAGAAGGAAAGAAAGCACAGAGCCCCAGATTTTATGTTGTCCTGGAGAGCTTACAGAGCACTGGGGAAAGGCAGGCAGAGAATTCCCTGATAGCACCTTCTCTGTGCCTGTTCACATTGCTTCGCAGAATCGCTTTTGTGCAGAAAACAGTAACACTTGTTCAGAAGGAAAGAAAGCACAGAGCCCCAGATTTTATGTTGTCCTGGAGAGCTTGCAGAGCACTGGGGAAAGGCAGGCAGAAAATTCCTTGCTAGCACCTTCTCTGTGCCTGGGAAGCAGAAGTGTTCACATTGCTTCGCAGAATCGCTTTTGTGCAGAAAACAGTAACACTTGTTCAGAAGGAAAGAAAGCACAGAGCCCCAGATTTTATGTTGTCCTGGAGAGCTTGCAGAGCACTGGGGAAAGGCAGGCAGAGAATTCCTTGCTAGCACCTTCTCTGTGCCTGGGAAGCAGAAGTGTTCACATTGCTTCGCAGAATCGCTTTTGTGCAGAAAACAGTAACACTTGTTCAGAAGGAAAGAAAGCACAGAGCCCCAGATTTTATGTTGTCCTGGAGAGCTTACAGAGCACTGGGGAAAGGCAGGCAGAGAATTCCCTGATAGCACCTTCTCTGTGCCTGGGAAGCAGAAGTGTTCACATTGCTTTGCAGAATCGCTTTTGTGCAGAAAACAGTAACACTTGTTCAGAACGAAAGAAAGCACAGAGCCCCAGATTCTATGTTGTCCTGGAGAGCTTGCAGAGCACTGGGGAAAGGCAGGCAGAGAATTCCCTGCTAGCACCTTCTCTGTGCCTGGGAAGCAGAAGTGTTCACATTGCTTCGCAGAATTGCTTTTGTGCAGAAAACACTAACACTTGTTCAGAAGGAAAGAAAGCACAGAGCCCCAGATTTTATGTTGTCCTGGAGAGCTTGCAGAGCACTGGGGAAAGGCAGGCAGAGAATTCCTTGCTAGCACCTTCTCTGTGCCTGGGAAGCAGAAGTGTTCACATTGCTTCGCAAGAATCGCTTTTGTGCAGAAAACAGTAACACTTGTTCAGAACGAAAGAAAGCACAGAGCCCCAGATTCTATGTTGTCCTGGAGAGCTTGCAGAGCACTGGGGAAAGGCAGGCAGAGAATTCCCTGCTAGCACCTTCTCTGTGCCTGGGAAGCAGAAGTGTTCACATTGCTTCGCAAGAATCGCTTTTGTGCAGAAAACACTAACACTTGTTCAGAACGAAAGAAAGCACAGAGCCCCAGATTCTATGTTGTCCTGGAGAGCTTGCAGAGCACTGGGGAAAGGCAGGCAGAGAATTCCCTGCTAGCACCTTCTCTGTGCCTGGGAAGCAGAAGTGTTCACATTGCTTCGCAGAATCGCTTTTGTGCAGAAAACAGTAACACTTGTTCAGAAGGAAAGAAAGCACAGAGCCCCAGATTTTATGTTGTCCTGGAGAGCTTGCAGAGCACTGGGGAAAGGCAGGCAGAGAATTCCCTGCTAGCACCTTCTCTGTGCCTGTTCACATTGCTTCGCAGAATCGCTTTTGTGCAGAAAACAGTAACACTTGTTCAGAACGAAAGAAAGCACAGAGCCCCAGATTCTATGTTGTCCTGGAGAGCTTGCAGAGCACTGGGGAAAGGCAGGCAGAGAATTCCCTGCTAGCACCTTCTCTGTGCCTGGGAAGCAGAAGTGTTCACATTGCTTCGCAGAATTGCTTTTGTGCAGAAAACACTAACACTTGTTCAGAAGGAAAGAAAGCACAGAGCCCCAGATTTTATGTTGTCCTGGAGAGCTTGCAGAGCACTGGGGAAAGGCAGGCAGAGAATTCCCTGCTAGCACCTTCTCTGTGACTGGGAAGCAGAAGTGTTCACATTGCTTCGCAAGAATCGCTTTTGTGCAGAAAACACTAACACTTGTTCAGAAGGAAAGAAAGCACAGAGCCCCAGAATTTATGTTGTCCTGGAGAGCTTGCAGAGCACTGGGGAAAGGCAGGCAGAGAATTCCCTGATAGCACCTTCTCTGTGCCTGTTCACATTGCTTCGCAGAATCGCTTTTGTGCAGAAAACAGTAACACTTGTTCAGAAGGAAAGAAAGCACAGAGCCCCAGATTTTATGTTGTCCTGGAGAGCTTGCAGAGCACTGGGGAAAGGCAGGCAGAGAATTCCCTGCTAGCACCTTCTCTGTGCCTGGGAAGCAGAAGTGTTCACATTGCTTCGCAGAATCGCTTTTGTGCAGAAAACAGTAATACTTGTTCAGAACGAAAGAAAGCACAGAGCCCCAGATTCTATGTTGTCCTGGAGAGCTTGCAGAGCACTGGGGAAAGGCAGGCAGAGAATTCCCTGATAGCACCTTCTCTGTGCCTGGGAAGCAGAAGTGTTCACATTGCTTCGCAAGAATCGCTTTTGTGCAGAAAACAGTAACACTTGTTCAGAAGGAAAGAAAGCACAGAGCCCCAGATTTTATGTTGTCCTGGAGAGCTTGCAGAGCACTGGGGAAAGGCAGGCAGAGAATTCCCTGCTAGCACCTTCTCTGTGCCTGTTCACATTGCTTCGCAGAATCGCTTTTGTGCAGAAAACAGTAACACTTGTTCAGAACGAAAGAAAGCACAGAGCCCCAGATTTGCTGTTGTCCTGGAGAGCTTGCAGAGCACTGGGGAAAGGCAGGCAGAGAATTCCCTGATAGCACCTTCTCTGTGCCTGGGAAGCAGAAGTGTTCACATTGCTTCGCAGAATCGCTTTTGTGCAGAAAACAGTAACACTTGTTCAGAACGAAAGAAAGCACAGAGCCCCAGATTCTATGTTGTCCTGGAGAGCTTGCAGAGCACTGGGGAAAGGCAGGCAGAGAATTCCCTGATAGCACCTTCTCTGTGCCTGTTCACATTGCTTCGCAGAATCGCTTTTGTGCAGAAAACAGTAACACTTGTTCAGAAGGAAAGAAAGCACAGAGCCCCAGATTTTATGTTGCCCTGGAGAGCTTGCAGAGCACTGGGGAAAGGCAGGCAGAGAATTCCCTGATAGCACCTTCTCTGTGCCTGGGAAGCAGAAGTGTTCACATTGCTTCGCAGAATCGATTTTGTGCAGAAAACAGTAACACTTGTTCAGAAGGAAAGAAAGCACAGAGCCCCAGATTCTATGTTGTCCTGGAGAGCTTGCAGAGCACTGGGGAAAGGCAGGCAGAGAATTCCTTGCTAGCACCTTCTCTGTGCCTGGGAAGCAGAAGTGTTCACATCGCTTCGCAAGAATCGCTTTTGTGCAGAAAACAGTAACACTTGTTCAGAAGGAAAGAAAGCACAGAGCCCCAGATTTTATGTTGTCCTGGAGAGCTTGCAGAGCACTGGGGAAAGGCAGGCAGAGAATTCCCTGCTAGCACCTTCTCTGTGCCTGGGAAGCAGAAGTGTTCACATTGCTTCGCATGAATCGCTTTTGTGCAGAAAACAGTAACACTTGTTCAGAACGAAAGAAAGCACAGAGCCCCAGATTCTATGTTGTCCTGGAGAGCTTGCAGAGCACTGGGGAAAGGCAGGCAGAGAATTCCCTGATAGCACCTTCTCTGTGCCTGTTCACATTGCTTCGCAGAATCGCTTTTGTGCAGAAAACAGTAACACTTGTTCAGAAGGAAAGAAAGCACAGAGCCCCAGATTTTATGTTGTCCTGGAGAGCTTGCAGAGCACTGGGGAAAGGCAGGCAGAGAATTCCCTGCTAGCACCTTCTCTGTGCCTGGGAAGCAGAAGTGTTCACATTGCTTCGCAGAATCGCTTTTGTGCAGAAAACAGTAATACTTGTTCAGAACGAAAGAAAGCACAGAGCCCCAGATTCTATGTTGTCCTGGAGAGCTTGCAGAGCACTGGGGAAAGGCAGGCAGAGAATTCCCTGATAGCACCTTCTCTGTGCCTGGGAAGCAGAAGTGTTCACATTGCTTCGCAAGAATCGCTTTTGTGCAGAAAACAGTAACACTTGTTCAGAAGGAAAGAAAGCACAGAGCCCCAGATTTTATGTTGTCCTGGAGAGCTTGCAGAGCACTGGGGAAAGGCAGGCAGAGAATTCCCTGCTAGCACCTTCTCTGTGCCTGTTCACATTGCTTCGCAGAATCGCTTTTGTGCAGAAAACAGTAACACTTGTTCAGAACGAAAGAAAGCACAGAGCCCCAGATTTGCTGTTGTCCTGGAGAGCTTGCAGAGCACTGGGGAAAGGCAGGCAGAGAATTCCCTGATAGCACCTTCTCTGTGCCTGGGAAGCAGAAGTGTTCACATTGCTTCGCAGAATCGCTTTTGTGCAGAAAACAGTAACACTTGTTCAGAACGAAAGAAAGCACAGAGCCCCAGATTCTATGTTGTCCTGGAGAGCTTGCAGAGCACTGGGGAAAGGCAGGCAGAGAATTCCCTGCTAGCACCTTCTCTGTGCCTGTTCACATTGCTTCGCAGAATCGCTTTTGTGCAGAAAACAGTAACACTTGTTCAGAAGGAAAGAAAGCACAGAGCCCCAGATTCTATGTTGTCCTGGAGAGCTTGCAGAGCACTGGGGAAAGGCAGGCAGAGAATTCCCTGATAGCACCTTCTCTGTGCCTGGGAAGCAGAAGTGTTCACATTGCTTCGCAGAATCGCTTTTGTGCAGAAAACAGTAACACTTGTTCAGAAGGAAAGAAAGCACAGAGCCCCAGATTCTATGTTGTCCTGGAGAGCTTGCAGAGCACTGGGGAAAGGCAGGCAGAGAATTCCTTGCTAGCACCTTCTCTGTGCCTGGGAAGCAGAAGTGTTCACATCGCTTCGCAAGAATCGCTTTTGTGCAGAAAACAGTAACACTTGTTCAGAAGGAAAGAAAGCACAGAGCCCCAGATTTTATGTTGTCCTGGAGAGCTTGCAGAGCACTGGGGAAAGGCAGGCAGAGAATTCCCTGCTAGCACCTTCTCTGTGCCTGGGAAGCAGAAGTGTTCACATTGCTTCGCATGAATCGCTTTTGTGCAGAAAACAGTAACACTTGTTCAGAACGAAAGAAAGCACAGAGCCCCAGATTCTATGTTGTCCTGGAGAGCTTGCAGAGCACTGGGGAAAGGCAGGCAGAGAATTCCCTGCTAGCACCTTCTCTGTGCCTGGGAAGCAGAAGTGTTCACATTGCTTCGCAAGAATCGCTTTTGTGCAGAAAACAGTAACACTTGTTCAGAAGGAAAGAAAGCACAGAGCCCCAGATTTTATGTTGTCCTGGAGAGCTTGCAGAGCACTGGGGAAAGGCAGGCAGAGAATTCCCTGATAGCACCTTCTCTGTGCCTGTTCACATTGCTTCGCAGAATCGCTTTTGTGCAGAAAACACTAACACTTGTTCAGAACTAAAGAAAGCACAGAGCCCCAGATTCTATGTTGTCCTGGAGAGCTTGCAGAGCACTGGGGAAAGGCAGGCAGAGAATTCCTTGCTAGCACCTTCTCTGTGCCTGGGAAGCAGAAGTGTTCACATCACTTCGCAAGAATCGCTTTTGTGCAGAAAACAGTAACACTTGTTCAGAAGGAAAGAAAGCACAGAGCCCCAGATTTGATGTTGTCCTGGAGAGCTTGCAGAGCACTGGGGAAAGGCAGGCAGAGAATTCCCTGATAGCACCTTCTCTGTGCCTGGGAAGCAGAAGTGTTCACATTGCTTCGCAGAATCGATTTTGTGCAGAAAACAGTAACACTTGTTCAGAAGGAAAGAAAGCACAGAGCCCCAGATTCTATGTTGTCCTGGAGAGCTTGCAGAGCACTGGGGAAAGGCAGGCAGAGAATTCCTTGCTAGCACCTTCTCTGTGCCTGGGAAGCAGAAGTGTTCACATCGCTTCGCAAGAATCGCTTTTGTGCAGAAAACAGTAACACTTGTTCAGAAGGAAAGAAAGCACAGAGCCCCAGATTTTATGTTGTCCTGGAGAGCTTGCAGAGCACTGGGGAAAGGCAGGCAGAGAATTCCCTGCTAGCACCTTCTCTGTGCCTGGGAAGCAGAAGTGTTCACATTGCTTCGCAGAATTGCTTTTGTGCAGAAAACAGTAACACTTGTTCAGAACGAAAGAAAGCACAGAGCCCCAGATTCTATGTTGTCCTGGAGAGCTTGCAGAGCACTGGGGAAAGGCAGGCAGAGAATTCCCTGCTAGCACATTCTCTGTGCCTGGGAAGCAGAAGTGTTCACATTGCTTCGCAAGAATCGCTTTTGTGCAGAAAACAGTAACACTTGTTCAGAACGAAAGAAAGCACAGAGCCCCAGATTCTATGTTGTCCTGGAGAGCTTGCAGAGCACTGGGGAAAGGCAGGCAGAGAATTCCCTGATAGCACCTTCTCTGTGCCTGTTCACATTGCTTCGCAGAATCGCTTTTGTGCAGAAAACAGTAACACTTGTTCAGAAGGAAAGAAAGCACAGAGCCCCAGATTTGCTGTTGTCCTGGAGAGCTTGCAGAGCACTGGGGAAAGGCAGGCAGAGAATTCCCTGATAGCACCTTCTCTGTGCCTGTTCACATTGCTTCGCAGAATCGCTTTTGTGCAGAAAACAGTAACACTTGTTCAGAAGGAAAGAAAGCACAGAGCCCCAGATTCTATGTTGTCCTGGAGAGCTTGCAGAGCACTGGGGAAAGGCAGGCAGAGAATTCCCTGATAGCACCTTCTCTGTGCCTGGGAAGCAGAAGTGTTCACATTGCTTCGCAGAATCGCTTTTGTGCAGAAAACAGTAACACTTGTTCAGAAGGAAAGAAAGCACAGAGCCCCAGATTTTATGTTGTCCTGGAGAGCTTGCAGAGCACTGGGGAAAGGCAGGCAGAGAATTCCTTGCTAGCACCTTCTCTGTGCCTGGGAAGCAGAAGTGTTCACATTGCTTCGCAGAATCGCTTTTGTGCAGAAAACAGTAACACTTGTTCAGAAGGAAAGAAAGCACAGAGCCCCAGATTTTATGTTGTCCTGGAGAGCTTGCAGAGCACTGGGGAAAGGCAGGCAGAGATTTCCTTGCTAGCACCTTCTCTGTGCCTGGGAAGCAGAAGTTTTCACATTGCTTCGCAGAATCGCTTTTGTGCAGAAAACAGTAACACTTGTTCAGAACGAAAGAAAGCACAGAGCCCCAGATTTTATGTTGTCCTGGAGAGCTTGCAGAGCACTGGGGAAAGGCAGGCAGAGAATTCCTTGCTAGCACCTTCTCTGTGCCTGGGAAGCAGAAGTGTTCACATTCCTTCGCAAGAATCGCTTTTGTGCAGAAAACAGTAACACTTGTTCAGAAGGAAAGAAAGCACAGAGCCCCAGATTTTATGTTGTCCTGGAGAGCTTGCAGAGCACTGGGGAAAGGCAGGCAGAGAATTCCCTGATAGCACCTTCTCTGTGCCTGTTCACATTGCTTCGCAGAATCGCTTTTGTGCAGAAAACACTAACACTTGTTCAGAACTAAAGAAAGCACAGAGCCCCAGATTCTATGTTGTCCTGGAGAGCTTGCAGAGCACTGGGGAAAGGCAGGCAGAGAATTCCTTGCTAGCACCTTCTCTGTGCCTGGGAAGCAGAAGTGTTCACATCGCTTCGCAAGAATCGCTTTTGTGCAGAAAACAGTAACACTTGTTCAGAAGGAAAGAAAGCACAGAGCCCCAGATTTTATGTTGTCCTGGAGAGCTTGCAGAGCACTGGGGAAAGGCAGGCAGAGAATTCCCTGCTAGCACCTTCTCTGTGCCTGGGAAGCAGAAGTGTGCACATTGCTTCGCATGAATCGCTTTTGTGCAGAAAACATTAACACTTGTTCAGAACGAAAGAAAGCACAGAGCCCCAGATTCTATGTTGTCCTGGAGAGCTTGCAGAGCACTGGGGAAAGGCAGGCAGAGAATTCCCTGATAGCACCTTCTCTGTGCCTGGGAAGCAGAAGTGTTCACATTGCTTCGCAAGAATCGCTTTTGTGCAGAAAACAGTAACACTTGTTCAGAAGGAAAGAAAGCACAGAGCCCCAGATTTTATGTTGTCCTGGAGAGCTTGCAGAGCACTGGGGAAAGGCAGGCAGAGAATTCCCTGATAGCACCTTCTCTGTGCCTGTTCACATTGCTTCGCAGAATCGCTTTTGTGCAGAAAACAGTAACACTTGTTCAGAAGGAAAGAAAGCACAGAGCCCCAGATTTGCTGTTGTCCTGGAGAGCTTGCAGAGCACTGGGGAAAGGCAGGCAGAGAATTCCCTGCTAGCACCTTCTCTGTGCCTGTTCACATTGCTTCGCAAGAATCGCTTTTGTGCAGAAAACAGTAACACTTGTTCAGAAGGAAAGAAAGCACAGAGCCCCAGATTCTATGTTGTCCTGGAGAGCTTGCAGAGCACTGGGGAAAGGCAGGCAGAGAATTCCCTGATAGCACCTTCTCTGTGCCTGGGAAGCAGAAGTGTTCACATTGCTTCGCAGAATCGCTTTTGTGCAGAAAACAGTAACACTTGTTCAGAAGGAAAGAAAGCACAGAGCCCCAGATTTTATGTTGTCCTGGAGAGCTTGCAGAGCACTGGGGAAAGGCAGGCAGAGAATTCCTTGCTAGCACCTTCTCTGTGCCTGGGAAGCAGAAGTGTTCACATTGCTTCGCAGAATCGCTTTTGTGCAGAAAACAGTAACACTTGTTCAGAAGGAAAGAAAGCACAGAGCCCCAGATTTTATGTTGTCCTGGAGAGCTTGCAGAGCACTGGGGAAAGGCAGGCAGAGATTTCCTTGCTAGCACCTTCTCTGTGCCTGGGAAGCAGAAGTTTTCACATTGCTTCGCAGAATCGCTTTTGTGCAGAAAACAGTAACACTTGTTCAGAACGAAAGAAAGCACAGAGCCCCAGATTTTATGTTGTCCTGGAGAGCTTGCAGAGCACTGGGGAAAGGCAGGCAGAGATTTCCTTGCTAGCACCTTCTCTGTGCCTGGGAAGCAGAAGTGTTCACATTCCTTCGCAAGAATCGCTTTTGTGCAGAAAACAGTAACACTTGTTCAGAAGGAAAGAAAGCACAGAGCCCCAGATTTTATGTTGTCCTGGAGAGCTTGCAGAGCACTGGGGAAAGGCAGGCAGAGAATTCCCTGATAGCACCTTCTCTGTGCCTGTTCACATTGCTTCGCAGAATCGCTTTTGTGCAGAAAACACTAACACTTGTTCAGAACTAAAGAAAGCACAGAGCCCCAGATTCTATGTTGTCCTGGAGAGCTTGCAGAGCACTGGGGAAAGGCAGGCAGAGAATTCCTTGCTAGCACCTTCTCTGTGCCTGGGAAGCAGAAGTGTTCACATCGCTTCGCAAGAATCGCTTTTGTGCAGAAAACAGTAACACTTGTTCAGAAGGAAAGAAAGCACAGAGCCCCAGATTTTATGTTGTCCTGGAGAGCTTGCAGAGCACTGGGGAAAGGCAGGCAGAGAATTCCCTGCTAGCACCTTCTCTGTGCCTGGGAAGCAGAAGTGTGCACATTGCTTCGCATGAATCGCTTTTGTGCAGAAAACATTAACACTTGTTCAGAACGAAAGAAAGCACAGAGCCCCAGATTCTATGTTGTCCTGGAGAGCTTGCAGAGCACTGGGGAAAGGCAGGCAGAGAATTCCCTGATAGCACCCTCTGTGTGCCTGGGAAGCAGAAGTGTTCACATTGCTTCGCAAGAATCGCTTTTGTGCAGAAAACAGTAACACTTGTTCAGAAGGAAAGAAAGCACAGAGCCCCAGATTTTATGTTGTCCTGGAGAGCTTGCAGAGCACTGGGGAAAGGCAGGCAGAGAATTCCTTGCTAGCACCTTCTCTGTGCCTGGGAAGCAGAAGTGTTCACATTCCTTCGCAAGAATCGCTTTTGTGCAGAAAACAGTAACACTTGTTCAGAACGAAAGAAAGCACAGAGCCCCAGATTTTATGTTGTCCTGGAGAGCTTGCAGAGCACTGGGGAAAGGCAGGCAGAGAATTCCCTGATAGCACCTTCTCTGTGCCTGTTCACATTGCTTCGCAGAATCGCTTTTGTGCAGAAAACACTAACACTTGTTCAGAACTAAAGAAAGCACAGAGCCCCAGATTCTATGTTGTCCTGGAGAGCTTGCAGAGCACTGGGGAAAGGCAGGCAGAGAATTCCTTGCTAGCACCTTCTCTGTGCCTGGGAAGCAGAAGTGTTCACATCGCTTCGCAAGAATCGCTTTTGTGCAGAAAACAGTAACACTTGTTCAGAAGGAAAGAAAGCACAGAGCCCCAGATTTTATGTTGTCCTGGAGAGCTTGCAGAGCACTGGGGAAAGGCAGGCAGAGAATTCCCTGCTAGCACCTTCTCTGTGCCTGGGAAGCAGAAGTGTTCACATTGCTTCGCATGAATCGCTTTTGTGCAGAAAACAGTAACACTTGTTCAGAAGGAAAGAAAGCACAGAGCCCCAGATTTTATGTTGTCCTGGAGAGCTTGCAGAGCACTGGGGAAAGGCAGGCAGAGAATTCCTTGCTAGCACCTTCTCTGTGCCTGTTCACATTGCTTCGCAGAATCGCTTTTGTGCAGAAAACACTAACACTTGTGCAGAACTAAAGAAAGCACAGAGCCCCAGATTCTATGTTGTCCTGGAGAGCTTGCAGAGCACTGGGGAAAGGCAGGCAGAGAATTCCTTGCTAGCACCTTCTCTGTGCCTGGGAAGCAGAAGTGTTCACATTGCTTCGCAAGAATCGCTTTTGTGCAGAAAACAGTAACACTTGTTCAGAACGAAAGAAAGCACAGAGCCCCAGATTCTATGTTGTCCTGGAGAGCTTGCAGAGCACTGGGGAAAGGCAGGCAGAGAATTCCCTGCTAGCACCTTCTCTGTGCCTGGGAAGCAGAAGTGTTCACATTGCTTCGCAGAATCGCTTTTCTGCAGAAAACAGTAACAGTTGTTCAGAAGGAAAGAAAGCACAGAGCCCCAGATTTTATGTTGTCCTGGAGAGCTTGCAGAGCACTGGGGAAAGGCAGG
Organism: Strix aluco; assembly: GCF_031877795.1. Taxonomy (NCBI): domain Eukaryota; kingdom Metazoa; phylum Chordata; class Aves; order Strigiformes; family Strigidae; genus Strix; species Strix aluco. Next base: position 421,267 of record NW_027436569.1, read on the forward strand.
CAGAGACTTCCCTGATAGCACCTTCTCTGTGCCTGGGAAGCAGAAGTGTTCACATTGCTTCGCAAGAATCGCTTTTGTGCAGAAAACAATAACAGTTGTTCAGAAGGAAAGAAAGCACAGAGCCCCAGATGTTATGTTGTCCTGGAGAGCTTGCAGAGCACTGGGGAAAGGCAGGCAGAGAATTCCCTGATAGCACCTTCTCTGTGCCTGGGAAGCAGAAGTGTTCACATTGCTTCGCAGAATCGCTTTTGTGCAGAAAACAGTAACACTTGTTCAGAAGGAAAGAAAGCACAGAGCCCCAGATTTTATGTTGTCCTGGAGAGCTTGCAGAGCACTGGGGAAAGGCAGGCAGAAAATTCCTTGCTAGCACCTTCTCTGTGCCTGGGAAGCAGAAGTGTTCACATTCCTTCGCAGAATCGCTTTTGTGCAGAAAACAGTAACACTTGTTCAGAAGGAAAGAAAGCACAGAGCCCCAGATTTTATGTTGTCCTGGAGAGCTTGCAGAGCACTGGGGAAAGGCAGGCAGAGAATTCCCTGATAGCACCTTCTCTGTGCCTGTTCACATTGCTTCGCAGAATCGCTTTTGTGCAGAAAACAGTAACACTTGTTCAGAAGGAAAGAAAGCACAGAGCCCCAGATTCTATGTTGTCCTGGAGAGCTTGCAGAGCACTGGGGAAAGGCAGGCAGAGAATTCCCTGCTAGCACCTTCTCTGTGCCTGTTCACTTTGCTTCGCAGAATCGCTTTTGTGCAGAAAACAGTAACACTTGTTCAGAAGGAAAGAAAGCACAGAGCCCCAGATTCTATGTTGTCCTGGAGAGCTTGCAGAGCACTGGGGAAAGGCAGGCAGAGAATTCCCTGATAGCACCTTCTCTGTGCCTGGGAAGCAGAAGTGTTCACATTGCTTCGCAGAATCGCTTTTGTGCAGAAAACAGTAACACTTGTTCAGAAGGAAAGAAAGCACAGAGCCCCAGATTTTATGTTGTCCTGGAGAGCTTGCAGAGCACTGGGGAAAGGCAGGCAGAGAATTCCTTGCTAGCACCTTCTCTGTGCCTGGGAAGCAGAAGTGTTCACATTGCTTCGCAGAATCGCTTTTGTGCAGAAAACAGTAACACTTGTTCAGAAGGAAAGAAAGCACAGAGCCCCAGATTTTATGTTGTCCTGGAGAGCTTGCAGAGCACTGGGGAAAGGCAGGCAGAGATTTCCTTGCTAGCACCTTCTCTGTGCCTGGGAAGCAGAAGTTTTCACATTGCTTCGCAGAATCGCTTTTGTGCAGAAAACAGTAACACTTGTTCAGAACGAAAGAAAGCACAGAGCCCCAGATTTTATGTTGTCCTGGAGAGCTTGCAGAGCACTGGGGAAAGGCAGGCAGAGAATTCCTTGCTAGCACCTTCTCTGTGCCTGGGAAGCAGAAGTGTTCACATTCCTTCGCAAGAATCGCTTTTGTGCAGAAAACAGTAACACTTGTTCAGAAGGAAAGAAAGCACAGAGCCCCAGATTTTATGTTGTCCTGGAGAGCTTGCAGAGCACTGGGGAAAGGCAGGCAGAGAATTCCCTGATAGCACCTTCTCTGTGCCTGTTCACATTGCTTCGCAGAATCGCTTTTGTGCAGAAAACACTAACACTTGTTCAGAACTAAAGAAAGCACAGAGCCCCAGATTCTATGTTGTCCTGGAGAGCTTGCAGAGCACTGGGGAAAGGCAGGCAGAGAATTCCTTGCTAGCACCTTCTCTGTGCCTGGTAAGCAGAAGTGTTCACATCGCTTCGCAAGAATCGCTTTTGTGCAGAAAACAGTAACACTTGTTCAGAAGGAAAGAAAGCACAGAGCCCCAGATTTTATGTTGTCCTGGAGAGCTTGCAGAGCACTGGGGAAAGGCAGGCAGAGAATTCCCTGCTAGCACCTTCTCTGTGCCTGGGAAGCAGAAGTGTGCACATTGCTTCGCATGGATCGCTTTTGTGCAGAAAACATTAACACTTGTTCAGAACGAAAGAAAGCACAGAGCCCCAGATTCTATGTTGTCCTGGAGAGCTTGCAGAGCACTGGGGAAAGGCAGGCAGAGAATTCCCTGATAGCACCCTCTGTGTGCCTGGGAAGCAGAAGTGTTCACATTGCTTCGCAGGAATCGCTTTTGTGCAGAAAACAGTAACACTTGTTCAGAAGGAAAGAAAGCACAGAGCCCCAGATTTTATGTTGTCCTGGAGAGCTTGCAGAGCACTGGGGAAAGGCAGGCAGAGAATTCCTTGCTAGCACCTTCTCTGTGCCTGGGAAGCAGAAGTGTTCACATTCCTTCGCAAGAATCGCTTTTGTGCAGAAAACAGTAACACTTGTTCAGAACGAAAGAAAGCACAGAGCCCCAGATTTTATGTTGTCCTGGAGAGCTTGCAGAGCACTGGGGAAAGGCAGGCAGAGAATTCCCTGATAGCACCTTCTCTGTGCCTGTTCACATTGCTTCGCAGAATCGCTTTTGTGCAGAAAACACTAACACTTGTTCAGAACTAAAGAAAGCACAGAGCCCCAGATTCTATGTTGTCCTGGAGAGCTTGCAGAGCACTGGGGAAAGGCAGGCAGAGAATTCCTTGCTAGCACCTTCTCTGTGCCTGGGAAGCAGAAGTGTTCACATCGCTTCGCAAGAATCGCTTTTGTGCAGAAAACAGTAACACTTGTTCAGAAGGAAAGAAAGCACAGAGCCCCAGATTTTATGTTGTCCTGGAGAGCTTGCAGAGCACTGGGGAAAGGCAGGCAGAGAATTCCCTGCTAGCACCTTCTCTGTGCCTGGGAAGCAGAAGTGTTCACATTGCTTCGCATGAATCGCTTTTGTGCAGAAAACAGTAACACTTGTTCAGAAGGAAAGAAAGCACAGAGCCCCAGATTTTATGTTGTCCTGGAGAGCTTGCAGAGCACTGGGGAAAGGCAGGCAGAGAATTCCTTGCTAGCACCTTCTCTGTGCCTGTTCACATTGCTTCGCAGAATCGCTTTTGTGCAGAAAACACTAACACTTGTGCAGAACTAAAGAAAGCACAGAGCCCCAGATTCTATGTTGTCCTGGAGAGATTGCAGAGCACTGGGGAAAGGCAGGCAGAGAATTCCTTGCTAGCACCTTCTCTGTGCCTGGGAAGCAGAAGTGTTCACATTGCTTCGCAAGAATCGCTTTTGTGCAGAAAACAGTAACACTTGTTCAGAACGAAAGAAAGCACAGAGCCCCAGATTCTATGTTGTCCTGGAGAGCTTGCAGAGCACTGGGGAAAGGCAGGCAGAGAATTCCCTGATAGCACCTTCTCTGTGCCTGGGAAGCAGAAGTGTTCACATTGCTTCGCAGAATCGCTTTTGTGCAGAAAACAGTAACAGTTGTTCAGAAGGAAAGAAAGCACAGAGCCCCAGATTTTATGTTGTCCTGCAGAGCTTGCAGAGCACTGGGGAAAGGCAGGCAGAGAATTCCCTGATAGCACCTTCTCTGTGCCTGGGAAGCAGAAGTGTTCACATTGCTTCGCAGAATCGCTTTTGTGCAGAAAACAGTAACACTTGTTCAGAAGGAAAGAAAGCACAGAGCCCCAGATTTTATGTTGTCCTGGAGAGCTTACAGAGCACTGGGGAAAGGCAGGCAGAGAATTCCCTGATAGCACCTTCTCTGTGCCTGTTCACATTGCTTCGCAGAATCGCTTTTGTGCAGAAAACAGTAACACTTGTTCAGAAGGAAAGAAAGCACAGAGCCCCAGATTTTATGTTGTCCTGGAGAGCTTGCAGAGCACTGGGGAAAGGCAGGCAGAAAATTCCTTGCTAGCACCTTCTCTGTGCCTGGGAAGCAGAAGTGTTCACATTGCTTCGCAGAATCGCTTTTGTGCAGAAAACAGTAACACTTGTTCAGAAGGAAAGAAAGCACAGAGCCCCAGATTTTATGTTGTCCTGGAGAGCTTGCAGAGCACTGGGGAAAGCCAGGCAGAGAATTCCTTGCTAGCACCTTCTCTGTGCCTGGGAAGCAGAAGTGTTCACATTGCTTCGCAGAATCGCTTTTGTGCAGAAAACAGTAACACTTGTTCAGAAGGAAAGAAAGCACAGAGCCCCAGATTTTATGTTGTCCTGGAGAGCTTACAGAGCACTGGGGAAAGGCAGGCAGAGAATTCCCTGATAGCACCTTCTCTGTGCCTGTTCACATTTCTTCGCATAATGGCTTTTGTGCAGAAAACAGTAACACTTGTTCAGAAGGAAAGAAAGCACAGAGCCCCAGATTTTATGTTGTCCTGGAGAGCTTGCAGAGCACTGGGGAAAGGCAGGCAGAGAATTCCCTGATAGCACCTTCTCTGTGCCTGGGAAGCAGAAGTGTTCACATTGCTTTGCAGAATCGCTTTTGTGCAGAAAACAGTAACACTTGTTCAGAACGAAAGAAAGCACAGAGCCCCAGATTCTATGTTGTCCTGGAGAGCTTGCAGAGCACTGGGGAAAGGCAGGCAGAGAATTCCCTGCTAGCACCTTCTCTGTGCCTGGGAAGCAGAAGTGTTCACATTGCTTCGCAGAATTGCTTTTGTGCACAAAACACTAACACTTGTTCAGAAGGAAAGAAAGCACAGAGCCCCAGATTTTATGTTGTCCTGGAGAGCTTGCAGAGCACTGGGGAAAGGCAGGCAGAGAATTCCTTGCTAGCACCTTCTCTGTGCCTGGGAAGCAGAAGTGTTCACATCGCTTCGCAAGAATCGCTTTTGTGCAGAAAACAGTAACACTTGTTCAGAACGAAAGAAAGCACAGAGCCCCAGATTCTATGTTGTCCTGGAGAGCTTGCAGAGCACTGGGGAAAGGCAGGCAGAGAATTCCCTGCTAGCACCTTCTCTGTGCCTGGGAAGCAGAAGTGTTCACATTGCTTCGCAAGAATCGCTTTTGTGCAGAAAACACTAACACTTGTTCAGAACGAAAGAAAGCACAGAGCCCCAGATTCTATGTTGTCCTGGAGAGCTTGCAGAGCACTGGGGAAAGGCAGGCAGAGAATTCCCTGCTAGCACCTTCTCTGTGCCTGGGAAGCAGAAGTGTTCACATTGCTTCGCAGAATCGCTTTTGTGCAGAAAACAGTAACACTTGTTCAGAACGAAAGAAAGCACAGAGCCCCAGATTTTATGTTGTCCTGGAGAGCTTGCAGAGCACTGGGGAAAGGCAGGCAGAGAATTCCCTGCTAGCACCTTCTCTGTGCCTGTTCACATTGCTTCGCAGAATCGCTTTTGTGCAGAAAACAGTAACACTTGTTCAGAACGAAAGAAAGCACAGAGCCCCAGATTCTATGTTGTCCTGGAGAGCTTGCAGAGCACTGGGGAAAGGCAGGCAGAGAATTCCCTGCTAGCACCTTCTCTGTGCCTGGGAAGCAGAAGTGTTCACATTGCTTCGCAGAATTGCTTTTGTGCAGAAAACACTAACACTTGTTCAGAAGGAAAGAAAGCACAGAGCCCCAGATTTTATGTTGTCCTGGAGAGCTTGCAGAGCACTGGGGAAAGGCAGGCAGAGAATTCCCTGCTAGCACCTTCTCTGTGACTGGGAAGCAGAAGTGTTCACATTGCTTTGCAAGAATCGCTTTTGTGCAGAAAACACTAACACTTGTTCAGAAGGAAAGAAAGCACAGAGCCCCAGAATTTATGTTGTCCTGGAGAGCTTGCAGAGCACTGGGGAAAGGCAGGCAGAGAATTCCCTGATAGCACCTTCTCTGTGCCTGTTCACATTGCTTCGCAGAATCGCTTTTGTGCAGAAAACAGTAACACTTCTTCAGAAGGAAAGAAAGCACAGAGCCCCAGATTTTATGTTGTCCTGGAGAGCTTGCAGAGCACTGGGGAAAGGCAGGCAGAGAATTCCCTTATAGCACCTTCTCTGTGCCTGGGAAGCAGAAGTGTTCACATTGCTTCGCAGAATCGCTTTTGTGCAGAAAACAGTAACACTTGTTCAGAACGAAAGAAAGCACAGAGCCCCAGATTCTATGTTGTCCTGGAGAGATTGCAGAGCACTGGGGAAAGGCAGGCAGAGAATTCCCTGCTAGCACCTTCTTTGTGCCTGGGAAGCAGAAGTGTTCACATTGCTTCGCAGAATCGCTTTTGTGCAGAAAACAGTAACACTTGTTCAGAAGGAAAGAAAGCACAGAGCCCCAGATTCTATGTTGTCCTGGAGAGCTTGCAGAGCACTGGTCAAAGGCAGGCAGAGAATTCCTTGCTAGCACCTTCTCTGTGCCTGGGAAGCAGAAGTGTTCACATTGCTTCGCAAGAATAGCTTTTGTGCAGAAAACACTAACACTTGTTCAGAAGGAAGGAAAGCACAGAGCCCCAGATTTTATGTTTTCCTGGAGAGCTTGCAGAGCATGGGGAAAGGCAGGCAGAGAATTCCCTGCTAGCACCTTCTCTGTGCCTGTTCACATTGCTTCGCAGAATCGCTTTTGTGCAGAAAACAGTAACACTTGTTCAGAACGAAAGAAAGCACAGAGCCCCAGATTCTATGTTGTCCTGGAGAGCTTGCAGAGCACTGGGGAAAGGCAGGCAGAGAATTCCCTGCTAGCACCTTCTCTGTACCTGGGAAGCACAAGTGTTCACATTGCTTCGCAAGAATCGCTTTTGTGCAGAAAACAGTAACACTTGTTCAGAACGAAAGAAAGCACAGAGCCCCAGATTTTATGTTGTCCTGGAGAGCTTGCAGAGCACTGGGGAAAGGCAGGCAGAGAATTCCCTGCTAGCACCTTCTCTGTGCCTGGGAAGCAGAAGTGTTCACATTGCTTCGCAAGAATCGCTTTTGTGCAGAAAACAGTAACACTTGTTCAGAACGAAAGAAAGCACAGAGCCCCAGATTTTATGTTGTCCTGGAGAGCTTGCAGAGCACTGGGGAAAGGCAGGCAGAGAATTCCCTGCTAGCACCTTCTCTGTGCCTGGAAGCAGAAGTGTTCACATTGCTTCGCAGAAACGCTTTTGTGCAGAAAACAGTAACACTTGTTCAGAACGAAAGAAAGCACAGAGCCCCAGATTCTATGTTGTCCTGGAGAGCTTGCAGAGCACTGGGGAAAGGCAGGCAGAGAATTCCTTGCTAGCACCTTCTCTGTGCCTGGGAAGCAGAAGTGTTCACATTGCTTTGCAGAATCGCTTTTGTGCAGAAAACAGTAACACTTGTTCAGAAGGAAAGAAAGCACAGAGCCCCAGATTTTATGTTGTCCTGGAGAGCTTGCAGAGCACTGGGGAAAGGCAGGCAGAGAATTCCCTGCTAGCACCTTCTCTGTGCCTGTTCACATTGCTTCGCAGAATCGCTTTTGTGCAGAAAACACTAACACTTGTTCAGAAGGAAAGAAAGCACAGAGCCCCAGATTTTATGTTGTCCTGGAGAGCTTGCAGAGCACTGGGGAAAGGCAGGCAGAGAATTCCCTGCTAGCACCTTCTCTGTGCCTGGGAAGCAGAAGTGTTCACATTGCTTCGCAAGAATCGCTTTTGTGCAGAAAACAGTAACACTTGTTCAGAACGAAAGAAAGCACAGAGCCCCAGAGTCTATGTTGTCCTGGAGAGCTTGCAGAGCACTGGGGAAAGGCAGGCAGAGAATTCCCTGCTAGCACCTTCTCTGTACCTGGGAAGCAGAAGTGTTCACATTGCTTCGCAAGAATCGCTTTTGTGCAGAAAACAGTAACACTTGTTCAGAAGGAAAGAAAGCATAGAGCCCCAGAGTCTATGTTGTCCTGGAGAGCTTGCAGAGCACTGGGGAAAGGCAGGCAGAGAATTCCCTGCTAGCACCTTCTCTGTGCCTGGGAAGCAGAAGTGTTCACATTGCTTCGCAGAAACGCTTTTGTGCAGAAAACAGTAACACTTGTTCAGAACGAAAGAAAGCACAGAGCCCCAGATTTTATGTTGTCCTGGAGAGCTTGCAGAGCACTGGGTAAAGGCAGGCAGAGAATTCCCTGCTAGCACCTTCTCTGTGCCTGGGAAGCAGAAGTGTTCACATTGCTTCGCAAGAATCGCTTTTGTGCAGAAAACACTAACACTTGTTCAGAAGGAAAGAAAGCACAGAGCCCCAGAATTTATGTTGTCCTGGAGAGCTTGCAGAGCACTGGGGAAAGGCAGGCAGAGAATTCCCTGATAGCACCTTCTCTGTGCCTGTTCACATTGCTTCGCAGAATCGCTTTTGTGCAGAAAACAGTAACACTTGTTCAGAAGGAAAGAAAGCACAGAGCCCCAGATTTTATGTTGTCCTGGAGAGCTTGCAGAGCACTGGGGAAAGGCAGGCAGAGAATTCCCTGATAGCACCTTCTCTGTGACTGGGAAGCAGAAGTGTTCACATTGCTTTGCAGAATCGCTTTTGTGCAGAAAACAGTAACACTTGTTCAGAACGAAAGAAAGCACAGAGCCCCAGATTTTATGTTGTCCTGCAGAGCTTGCAGAGCACTGGGGAAAGGCAGGCAGAGAATTCCCTGCTAGCACATTCTCTGTGCCTGGGAAGCAGAAGTGTTCACATTGCTTCGCAAGAATCGCTTTTGTGCAGAAAACACTAACACTTGTTCAGAACGAAAGAAAGCACAGAGCCCCAGATTCTATGTTGTCCTGGAGAGCTTGCAGAGCACTGGGGAAAGGCAGGCAGAGAATTCCCTGCTAGCACCTTCTCTGTGCCTGGGAAGCAGAAGTGTTCACATTGCTTCGCAGAATCGCTTTTGTGCAGAAAACAGTAACAGTTGTTCAGAAGGAAAGAAAGCACAGAGCCCCAGATTTTATGTTGTCCTGGAGAGCTTGCAGAGCACTGGGGAAAGGCAGGCAGAGACTTCCCTGATAGCACCTTCTCTGTGCCTGGGAAGCAGAAGTGTTCACATTGCTTCGCAAGAATCGCTTTTGTGCAGAAAACAATAACAGTTGTTCAGAAGGAAAGAAAGCACAGAGCCCCAGATTTTATGTTGTCCTGGAGAGCTTGCAGAGCACTGGGGAAAGGCAGGCAGAGAATTCCCTGATAGCACCTTCTCTGTGCCTGGGAAGCAGAAGTGTTCACATTGCTTCGCAGAATCGCTTTTGTGCAGAAAACAGTAACACTTGTTCAGAACGAAAGAAAGCACAGAGCCCCAGATTTTATGTTGTCCTGGAGAGCTTACAGAGCACTGGGGAAAGGCAGGCAGAGAATTCCCTGATAGCACCTTCTCTGTGCCTGTTCACATTGCTTCGCAGAATCGCTTTTGTGCAGAAAACAGTAACACTTGTTCAGAAGGAAAGAAAGCACAGAGCCCCAGATTTTATGTTGTCCTGGAGAGCTTGCAGAGCACTGGGGAAAGGCAGGCAGAAAATTCCTTGCTAGCACCTTCTCTGTGCCTGGGAAGCAGAAGTGTTCACATTGCTTCGCAGAATCGCTTTTGTGCAGAAAACAGTAACACTTGTTCAGAAGGAAAGAAAGCACAGAGCCCCAGATTTTATGTTGTCCTGGAGAGCTTGCAGAGCACTGGGGAAAGCCAGGCAGAGAATTCCTTGCTAGCACCTTCTCTGTGCCTGGGAAGCAGAAGTGTTCACATCGCTTCGCAAGAATCGCTTTTGTGCAGAAAACAGTAACACTTGTTCAGAAGGAAAGAAAGCACAGAGCCCCAGATTTTATGTTGTCCTGGAGAGCTTACAGAGCACTGGGGAAAGGCAGGCAGAGAATTCCCTGATAGCACCTTCTCTGTGCCTGTTCACATTGCTTCGCATAATGGCTTTTGTGCAGAAAACAGTAACACTTGTTCAGAAGGAAAGAAAGCACAGAGCCCCAGATTTTATGTTGTCCTGGAGAGCTTGCAGAGCACTGGGGAAAGGCAGGCAGAGAATTCCCTGATAGCACCTTCTCTGTGCCTGGGAAGCAGAAGTGTTCACATTGCTTTGCAGAATCGCTTTTGTGCAGAAAACAGTAACACTTGTTCAGAACGAAAGAAAGCACAGAGCCCCAGATTTGCTGTTGTCCTGGAGAGCTTGCAGAGCACTGGGGAAAGGCAGGCAGAGAATTCCCTGCTAGCACCTTCTCTGTGCCTGGGAAGCAGAAGTGTTCACATTGCTTCGCAGAATTGCTTTTGTGCAGAAAACACTAACACTTGTTCAGAAGGAAAGAAAGCACAGAGCCCCAGATTTTATGTTGTCCTGGAGAGCTTGCAGAGCACTGGGGAAAGGCAGGCAGAGAATTCCTTGCTAGCACCTTCTCTGTGCCTGGGAAGCAGAAGTGTTCACATCGCTTCGCAAGAATCGCTTTTGTGCAGAAAACAGTAACACTTGTTCAGAACGAAAGAAAGCACAGAGCCCCAGATTCTATGTTGTCCTGGAGAGCTTGCAGAGCACTGGGGAAAGGCAGGCAGAGAATTCCCTGCTAGCACCTTCTCTGTGCCTGGGAAGCAGAAGTGTTCACATTGCTTCGCAAGAATCGCTTTTGTGCAGAAAACACTAACACTTGTTCAGAACGAAAGAAAGCACAGAGCCCCAGATTCTATGTTGTCCTGGAGAGCTTGCAGAGCACTGGGGAAAGGCAGGCAGAGAATTCCCTGCTAGCACCTTCTCTGTGCCTGGGAAGCAGAAGTGTTCACATTGCTTCGCAGAATCGCTTTTGTGCAGAAAACAGTAACACTTGTTCAGAACGAAAGAAAGCACAGAGCCCCAGATTTTATGTTGTCCTGGAGAGCTTGCAGAGCACTGGGGAAAGGCAGGCAGAGAATTCCCTGCTAGCACCTTCTCTGTGCCTGTTCACATTGCTTCGCAGAATCGCTTTTGTGCAGAAAACAGTAACACTTGTTCAGAACGAAAGAAAGCACAGAGCCCCAGATTCTATGTTGTCCTGGAGAGCTTGCAGAGCACTGGGGAAAGGCAGGCAGAGAATTCCCTGCTAGCACCTTCTCTGTGCCTGGGAAGCAGAAGTGTTCACATTGCTTCGCAGAATTGCTTTTGTGCAGAAAACACTAACACTTGTTCAGAAGGAAAGAAAGCACAGAGCCCCAGATTTTATGTTGTCCTGGAGAGCTTGCAGAGCACTGGGGAAAGGCAGGCAGAGAATTCCCTGCTAGCACCTTCTCTGTGACTGGGAAGCAGAAGTGTTCACATTGCTTCGCAAGAATCGCTTTTGTGCAGAAAACACTAACACTTGTTCAGAAGGAAAGAAAGCACAGAGCCCCAGAATTTATGTTGTCCTGGAGAGCTTGCAGAGCACTGGGGAAAGGCAGGCAGAGAATTCCCTGATAGCACCTTCTCTGTGCCTGTTCACATTGCTTCGCAGAATCGCTTTTGTGCAGAAAACAGTAACACTTGTTCAGAAGGAAAGAAAGCACAGAGCCCCAGATTTTATGTTGTCCTGGAGAGCTTGCAGAGCACTGGGGAAAGGCAGGCAGAGAATTCCCTGATAGCACCTTCTCTGTGCCTGGGAAGCAGAAGTGTTCACATTGCTTCGCAGAATCGCTTTTGTGCAGAAAACAGTAACACTTGTTCAGAACGAAAGAAAGCACAGAGCCCCAGATTCTATGTTGTCCTGGAGAGCTTGCAGAGCACTGGGGAAAGGCAGGCAGAGAATTCCCTGCTAGCACCTTCTTTGTGCCTGGGAAGCAGAAGTGTTCACATTGCTTCGCAGAATCGCTTTTGTGCAGAAAACAGTAACACTTGTTCAGAAGGAAAGAAAGCACAGAGCCCCAGATTCTATGTTGTCCTGGAGAGCTTGCAGAGCACTGGGGAAAGGCAGGCAGAGAATTCCTTGCTAGCACCTTCTCTGTGCCTGGGAAGCAGAAGTGTTCACATTGCTTCGCAAGAATAGCTTTTGTGCAGAAAACACTAACACTTGTTCAGAAGGAAGGAAAGCACAGAGCCCCAGATTTTATGTTTTCCTGGAGAGCTTGCAGAGCATGGGGAAAGGCAGGCAGAGAATTCCCTGCTAGCACCTTCTCTGTGCCTGTTCACATTGCTTCGCAGAATCGCTTTTGTGCAGAAAACAGTAACACTTGTTCAGAACGAAAGAAAGCACAGAGCCCCAGATTCTATGTTGTCCTGGAGAGCTTGCAGAGCACTGGGGAAAGGCAGGCAGAGAATTCCCTGCTAGCACCTTCTCTGTACCTGGGAAGCACAAGTGTTCACATTGCTTCGCAAGAATCGCTTTTGTGCAGAAAACAGTAACACTTGTTCAGAACGAAAGAAAGCACAGAGCCCCAGATTTTATGTTGTCCTGGAGAGCTTGCAGAGCACTGGGGAAAGGCAGGCAGAGAATTCCCTGCTAGCACCTTCTCTGTGCCTGGGAAGCAGAAGTGTTCACATTGCTTCGCAAGAATCGCTTTTGTGCAGAAAACACTAACACTTGTTCAGAAGGAAAGAAAGCACAGAGCCCCAGATTTTATGTTGTCCTGGAGAGCTTGCAGAGCACTGGGGAAAGGCAGGCAGAGAATTCCCTGCTAGCACCTTCTCTGTGCCTGGGAAGCAGAAGTGTTCACATTGCTTCGCAGAAACGCTTTTGTGCAGAAAACAGTAACACTTGTTCAGAACGAAAGAAAGCACAGAGCCCCAGATTCTATGTTGTCCTGGAGAGCTTGCAGAGCACTGGGGAAAGGCAGGCAGAGAATTCCTTGCTAGCACCTTCTCTGTGCCTGGGAAGCAGAAGTGTTCACATTGCTTTGCAGAATCGCTTTTGTGCAGAAAACAGTAACACTTGTTCAGAAGGAAAGAAAGCACAGAGCCCCAGATTCTATGTTGTCCTGGAGAGCTTGCAGAGCACTGGGGAAAGGCAGGCAGAGAATTCCCTGCTAGCACCTTCTCTGTGCCTGTTCACATTGCTTCGCAGAATCGCTTTTGTGCAGAAAACACTAACACTTGTTCAGAAGGAAAGAAAGCACAGAGCCCCAGATTTTATGTTGTCCTGGAGAGCTTGCAGAGCACTGGGGAAAGGCAGGCAGAGAATTCCCTGCTAGCACCTTCTCTGTGCCTGGGAAGCAGAAGTGTTCACATTGCTTCGCAAGAATCGCTTTTGTGCAGAAAACAGTAACACTTGTTCAGAACGAAAGAAAGCACAGAGCCCCAGAGTCTATGTTGTCCTGGAGAGCTTGCAGAGCACTGGGGAAAGGCAGGCAGAGAATTCCCTGCTAGCACCTTCTCTGTACCTGGGAAGCAGAAGTGTTCACATTGCTTCGCAAGAATCGCTTTTGTGCAGAAAACAGTAACACTTGTTCAGAAGGAAAGAAAGCATAGAGCCCCAGAGTCTATGTTGTCCTGGAGAGCTTGCAGAGCACTGGGGAAAGGCAGGCAGAGAATTCCCTGCTAGCACCTTCTCTGTGCCTGGGAAGCAGAAGTGTTCACATTGCTTCGCAGAAACGCTTTTGTGCAGAAAACAGTAACACTTGTTCAGAACGAAAGAAAGCACAGAGCCCCAGATTTTATGTTGTCCTGGAGAGCTTGCAGAGCACTGGGTAAAGGCAGGCAGAGAATTCCCTGCTAGCACCTTCTCTGTGCCTGGGAAGCAGAAGTGTTCACATTGCTTCGCAAGAATCGCTTTTGTGCAGAAAACACTAACACTTGTTCAGAAGGAAAGAAAGCACAGAGCCCCAGAATTTATGTTGTCCTGGAGAGCTTGCAGAGCACTGGGGAAAGGCAGGCAGAGAATTCCCTGATAGCACCTTCTCTGTGCCTGTTCACATTGCTTCGCAGAATCGCTTTTGTGCAGAAAACAGTAACACTTGTTCAGAAGGAAAGAAAGCACAGAGCCCCAGATTTTATGTTGTCCTGGAGAGCTTGCAGAGCACTGGGGAAAGGCAGGCAGAGAATTCCCTGATAGCACCTTCTCTGTGACTGGGAAGCAGAAGTGTTCACATTGCTTTGCAGAATCGCTTTTGTGCAGAAAACAGTAACACTTGTTCAGAACGAAAGAAAGCACAGAGCCCCAGATTTTATGTTGTCCTGCAGAGCTTGCAGAGCACTGGGGAAAGGCAGGCAGAGAATTCCCTGCTAGCACATTCTCTGTGCCTGGGAAGCAGAAGTGTTCACATTGCTTCGCAAGAATCGCTTTTGTGCAGAAAACACTAACACTTGTTCAGAACGAAAGAAAGCACAGAGCCCCAGATTCTATGTTGTCCTGGAGAGCTTGCAGAGCACTGGGGAAAGGCAGGCAGAGAATTCCCTGCTAGCACCTTCTCTGTGCCTGTTCACATTGCTTCGCAGAATCGCTTTTGTGCAGAAAACAGTAACACTTGTTCAGAACGAAAGAAAGCACAGAGCCCCAGATTCTATGTTGTCCTGGAGAGCTTGCAGAGCACTGGGGAAAGGCAGGCAGAGAATTCCCTGCTAGCACCTTCTCTGTGCCTGGGAAGCAGAAGTGTTCACATTGCTTCGCAGAAACGCTTTTGTGCAGAAAACAGTAACACTTGTTCAGAACGAAAGAAAGCACAGAGCCCCAGATTTTATGTTGTCCTGGAGAGCTTGCAGAGCACTGGGGAAAGGCAGGCAGAGAATTCCCTGCTAGCACCTTCTCTGTGCCTGGGAAGCAGAAGTGTTCACATTGCTTCGCAAGAATCGCTTTTGTGCAGAAAACACTAACACTTGTTCAGAAGGAAAGAAAGCACAGAGCCCCAGAATTTATGTTGTCCTGGAGAGCTTGCAGAGCACTGGGGAAAGGCAGGCAGAGAATTCCCTGATAGCACCTTCTCTGTGCCTGTTCACATTGCTTCGCAGAATCGCTTTTGTGCAGAAAACACTAACACTTGTTCAGAAGGAAAGAAAGCACAGAGCCCCAGATTTTATGTTGTCCTGGAGAGCTTGCAGAGCACTGGGGAAAGGCAGGCAGAGAATTCCCTGATAGCACCTTCTCTGTGCCTGGGAAGCAGAAGTGTTCACATTGCTTCGCAGAATCGCTTTTGTGCAGAAAACAGTAACACTTGTTCAGAACGAAAGAAAGCACAGAGCCCCAGATTCTATGTTGTCCTGGAGAGCTTGCAGAGCACTGGGGAAAGGCAGGCAGAGAATTCCCTGCTAGCACCTTCTCTGTGCCTGGGAAGCAGAAGTGTTCACATTGCTTCGCAAGAATCGCTTTTGTGCAGAAAACACTAACACTTGTTCAGAAGGAAAGAAAGCACAGAGCCCCAGATTTTATGTTGTCCTGGAGAGCTTGCAGAGCACTGGGGAAAGGCAGGCAGAGAATTCCCTGCTAGCACCTTCTCTGTGCCTGGGAAGCAGAAGTGTTCACATTGCTTCGCAGAAACGCTTTTGTGCAGAAAACAGTAACACTTGTTCAGAACGAAAGAAAGCACAGAGCCCCAGATTTTATGTTGTCCTGGAGAGCTTGCAGAGCACTGGGGAAAGGCAGGCAGAGAATTCCCTGCTAGCACCTTCTCTGTGCCTGGGAAGCAGAAGTGTTCACATTGCTTCGCAAGAATCGCTTTTGTGCAGAAAACACTAACACTTGTTCAGAAGGAAAGAAAGCACAGAGCCCCAGAATTTATGTTGTCCTGGAGAGCTTGCAGAGCACTGGGGAAAGGCAGGCAGAGAATTCCCTGATAGCACCTTCTCTGTGCCTGTTCACATTGCTTCGCAGAATCGCTTTTGTGCAGAAAACACTAACACTTGTTCAGAAGGAAAGAAAGCACAGAGCCCCAGATTTTATGTTGTCCTGGAGAGCTTGCAGAGCACTGGGGAAAGGCAGGCAGAGAATTCCCTGATAGCACCTTCTCTGTGCCTGGGAAGCAGAAGTGTTCACATTGCTTCGCAGAATCGCTTTTGTGCAGAAAACAGTAACACTTGTTCAGAACGAAAGAAAGCACAGAGCCCCAGATTCTATGTTGTCCTGGAGAGCTTGCAGAGCACTGGGGAAAGGCAGGCAGAGAATTCCCTGCTAGCACCTTCTCTGTGCCTGGGAAGCAGAAGTGTTCACATTGCTTCGCAAGAATCGCTTTTGTGCAGAAAACACTAACACTTGTTCAGAAGGAAAGAAAGCACAGAGCCCCAGATTTTATGTTGTCCTGGAGAGCTTGCAGAGCACTGGGGAAAGGCAGGCAGAGAATTCCCTGCTAGCACCTTCTCTGTGCCTGGGAAGCAGAAGTGTTCACATTGCTTCGCAGAAACGCTTTTGTGCAGAAAACAGTAACACTTGTTCAGAAGGAAAGAAAGCACAGAGCCCCAGATTCTATGTTGTCCTGGAGAGCTTGCAGAGCACTGGGGAAAGGCAGGCAGAGAATTCCTTGCTAGCACCTTCTCTGTGCCTGGGAAGCAGAAGTGTTCACATTGCTTTGCAGAATCGCTTTTGTGCAGAAAACAGTAACACTTGTTCAGAAGGAAAGAAAGCACAGAGCCCCAGATTTTATGTTGTCCTGGAGAGCTTGCAGAGCACTGGGGAAAGGCAGGCAGAGAATTCCCTGCTAGCACCTTCTCTGTGCCTGTTCACATTGCTTCGCAGAATCGCTTTTGTGCAGAAAACACTAACACTTGTTCAGAAGGAAAGAAAGCACAGAGCCCCAGATTTTATGTTGTCCTGGAGAGCTTGCAGAGCACTGGGGAAAGGCAGGCAGAGAATTCCCTGCTAGCACCTTCTCTGTGCCTGGGAAGCAGAAGTGTTCACATTGCTTCGCAAGAATCGCTTTTGTGCAGAAAACAGTAACACTTGTTCAGAACGAAAGAAAGCACAGAGCCCCAGAGTCTATGTTGTCCTGGAGAGCTTGCAGAGCACTGGGGAAAGGCAGGCAGAGAATTCCCTGCTAGCACCTTCTCTGTACCTGGGAAGCAGAAGTGTTCACATTGCTTCGCAAGAATCGCTTTTGTGCAGAAAACAGTAACACTTGTTCAGAAGGAAAGAAAGCATAGAGCCCCAGAGTCTATGTTGTCCTGGAGAGCTTGCAGAGCACTGGGGAAAGGCAGGCAGAGAATTCCCTGCTAGCACCTTCTCTGTGCCTGGGAAGCAGAAGTGTTCACATTGCTTCGCAGAAACGCTTTTGTGCAGAAAACAGTAACACTTGTTCAGAACGAAAGAAAGCACAGAGCCCCAGATTTTATGTTGTCCTGGAGAGCTTGCAGAGCACTGGGTAAAGGCAGGCAGAGAATTCCCTGCTAGCACCTTCTCTGTGCCTGGGAAGCAGAAGTGTTCACATTGCTTCGCAAGAATCGCTTTTGTGCAGAAAACACTAACACTTGTTCAGAAGGAAAGAAAGCACAGAGCCCCAGAATTTATGTTGTCCTGGAGAGCTTGCAGAGCACTGGGGAAAGGCAGGCAGAGAATTCCCTGATAGCACCTTCTCTGTGCCTGTTCACATTGCTTCGCAGAATCGCTTTTGTGCAGAAAACACTAACACTTGTTCAGAAGGAAAGAAAGCACAGAGCCCCAGATTTTATGTTGTCCTGGAGAGCTTGCAGAGCACTGGGGAAAGGCAGGCAGAGAATTCCCTGATAGCACCTTCTCTGTGACTGGGAAGCAGAAGTGTTCACATTGCTTTGCAGAATCGCTTTTGTGCAGAAAACAGTAACACTTGTTCAGAACGAAAGAAAGCACAGAGCCCCAGATTTTATGTTGTCCTGCAGAGCTTGCAGAGCACTGGGGAAAGGCAGGCAGAGAATTCCCTGCTAGCACATTCTCTGTGCCTGGGAAGCAGAAGTGTTCACATTGCTTCGCAAGAATCGCTTTTGTGCAGAAAACACTAACACTTGTTCAGAACGAAAGAAAGCACAGAGCCCCAGATTCTATGTTGTCCTGGAGAGCTTGCAGAGCACTGGGGAAAGGCAGGCAGAGAATTCCCTGCTAGCACCTTCTCTGTGCCTGTTCACATTGCTTCGCAGAATCGCTTTTGTGCAGAAAACAGTAACAGTTGTTCAGAACGAAAGAAAGCACAGAGCCCCAGATTCTATGTTGTCCTGGAGAGCTTGCAGAGCACTGGGGAAAGGCAGGCAGAGAATTCCCTGCTAGCACCTTCTCTGTGCCTGGGAAGCAGAAGTGTTCACATTGCTTCGCAAGAATCGCTTTTGTGCAGAAAACAGTAACACTTGTTCAGAACTAAAGAAAGCACAGAGCCCCAGAGTCTATGTTGTCCTGGAGAGCTTGCAGAGCACTGGGGAAAGGCAGGCAGAGAATTCCCTGCTAGCACCTTCTCTGTACCTGGGAAGCAGAAGTGTTCACATTGCTTCGCAAGAATCGCTTTTGTGCAGAAAACAGTAACACTTGTTCAGAAGGAAAGAAAGCACAGAGCCCCAGATTTTATGTTGTCCTGGAGAGCTTGCAGAGCACTGGGGAAAGGCAGGCAGAGAATTCCCTGCTAGCACCTTCTCTGTGCCTGGGAAGCAGAAGTGTTCACATTGCTTCGCAGAAACGCTTTTGTGCAGAAAACAGTAACACTTGTTCAGAACGAAAGAAAGCACAGAGCCCCAGATTTTATGTTGTCCTGGAGAGCTTGCAGAGCACTGGGGAAAGGCAGGCAGAGAATTCCCTGCTAGCACCTTCTCTGTGCCTGGGAAGCAGAAGTGTTCACATTGCTTCGCAAGAATCGCTTTTGTGCAGAAAACACTAACACTTGTTCAGAAGGAAAGAAAGCACAGAGCCCCAGAATTTATGTTGTCCTGGAGAGCTTGCAGAGCACTGGGGAAAGGCAGGCAGAGAATTCCCTGATAGCACCTTCTCTGTGCCTGTTCACATTGCTTCGCAGAATCGCTTTTGTGCAGAAAACAGTAACACTTGTTCAGAAGGAAAGAAAGCACAGAGCCCCAGATTTTATGTTGTCCTGGAGAGCTTGCAGAGCACTGGGGAAAGGCAGGCAGAGAATTCCCTGATAGCACCTTCTCTGTGCCTGGGAAGCAGAAGTGTTCACATTGCTTCGCAGAATCGCTTTTGTGCAGAAAACAGTAACACTTGTTCAGAACGAAAGAAAGCACAGAGCCCCAGATTCTATGTTGTCCTGGAGAGCTTGCAGAGCACTGGGGAAAGGCAGGCAGAGAATTCCCTGCTAGCACCTTCTTTGTGCCTGGGAAGCAGAAGTGTTCACATTGCTTCGCAGAATCGCTTTTGTGCAGAAAACAGTAACACTTGTTCAGAAGGAAGGAAAGCACAGAGCCCCAGATTTTATGTTTTCCTGGAGAGCTTGCAGAGCATGGGGAAAGGCAGGCAGAGAATTCCCTGCTAGCACCTTCTCTGTGCCTGTTCACATTGCTTCGCAGAATCGCTTTTGTGCAGAAAACAGTAACACTTGTTCAGAACGAAAGAAAGCACAGAGCCCCAGATTCTATGTTGTCCTGGAGAGCTTGCAGAGCACTGGGGAAAGGCAGGCAGAGAATTCCCTGCTAGCACCTTCTCTGTGCCTGGGAAGCAGAAGTGTTCACATTGCTTCGCAAGAATCGCTTTTGTGCAGAAAACAGTAACACTTGTTCAGAACGAAAGAAAGCACAGAGCCCCAGATTCTATGTTGTCCTGGAGAGCTTGCAGAGCACTGGGGAAAGGCAGGCAGAGAATTCCCTGCTAGCACCTTCTCTGTGACTGGGAAGCAGAAGTGTTCACATTGCTTCGCAAGAATCGCTTTTGTGCAGAAAACAGTAACACTTGTTCAGAAGGAAAGAAAGCACAGAGCCCCAGAATTTATGTTGTCCTGGAGAGCTTGCAGAGCACTGGGGAAAGGCAGGCAGAGAATTCCCTGATAGCACCTTCTCTGTGCCTGTTCACATTGCTTCGCAGAATCGCTTTTGTGCAGAAAACAGTAACACTTGTTCAGAAGGAAAGAAAGCACAGAGCCCCAGATTTTATGTTGTCCTGGAGAGCTTGCAGAGCACTGGGGAAAGGCAGGCAGAGAATTCCCTGCTAGCACCTTCTCTGTGCCTGGGAAGCAGAAGTGTTCACATTGCTTCGCAGAATCGCTTTTGTGCAGAAAACAGTAATACTTGTTCAGAACGAAAGAAAGCACAGAGCCCCAGATTCTATGTTGTCCTGGAGAGCTTGCAGAGCACTGGGGAAAGGCAGGCAGAGAATTCCCTGATAGCACCTTCTCTGTGCCTGGGAAGCAGAAGTGTTCACATTGCTTCGCAAGAATCGCTTTTGTGCAGAAAACAGTAACACTTGTTCAGAAGGAAAGAAAGCACAGAGCCCCAGATTTTATGTTGTCCTGGAGAGCTTGCAGAGCACTGGGGAAAGGCAGGCAGAGAATTCCCTGATAGCACCTTCTCTGTGCCTGTTCACATTGCTTCGCAGAATCGCTTTTGTGCAGAAAACAGTAACACTTGTTCAGAACGAAAGAAAGCACAGAGCCCCAGATTTGCTGTTGTCCTGGAGAGCTTGCAGAGCACTGGGGAAAGGCAGGCAGAGAATTCCCTGATAGCACCTTCTCTGTGCCTGGGAAGCAGAAGTGTTCACATTGCTTCGCAGAATCGCTTTTGTGCAGAAAACAGTAACACTTGTTCAGAACGAAAGAAAGCACAGAGCCCCAGATTCTATGTTGTCCTGGAGAGCTTGCAGAGCACTGGGGAAAGGCAGGCAGAGAATTCCCTGATAGCACCTTCTCTGTGCCTGTTCACATTGCTTCGCAGAATCGCTTTTGTGCAGAAAACAGTAACACTTGTTCAGAAGGAAAGAAAGCACAGAGCCCCAGATTTTATGTTGCCCTGGAGAGCTTGCAGAGCACTGGGGAAAGGCAGGCAGAGAATTCCCTGATAGCACCTTCTCTGTGCCTGGGAAGCAGAAGTGTTCACATTGCTTCGCAGAATCGATTTTGTGCAGAAAACAGTAACACTTGTTCAGAAGGAAAGAAAGCACAGAGCCCCAGATTCTATGTTGTCCTGGAGAGCTTGCAGAGCACTGGGGAAAGGCAGGCAGAGAATTCCTTGCTAGCACCTTCTCTGTGCCTGGGAAGCAGAAGTGTTCACATCGCTTCGCAAGAATCGCTTTTGTGCAGAAAACAGTAACACTTGTTCAGAAGGAAAGAAAGCACAGAGCCCCAGATTTTATGTTGTCCTGGAGAGCTTGCAGAGCACTGGGGAAAGGCAGGCAGAGAATTCCCTGCTAGCACCTTCTCTGTGCCTGGGAAGCAGAAGTGTTCACATTGCTTCGCATGAATCGCTTTTGTGCAGAAAACAGTAACACTTGTTCAGAACGAAAGAAAGCACAGAGCCCCAGATTCTATGTTGTCCTGGAGAGCTTGCAGAGCACTGGGGAAAGGCAGGCAGAGAATTCCCTGATAGCACCTTCTCTGTGCCTGTTCACATTGCTTCGCAGAATCGCTTTTGTGCAGAAAACAGTAACACTTGTTCAGAAGGAAAGAAAGCACAGAGCCCCAGATTTTATGTTGTCCTGGAGAGCTTGCAGAGCACTGGGGAAAGGCAGGCAGAGAATTCCCTGCTAGCACCTTCTCTGTGCCTGGGAAGCAGAAGTGTTCACATTGCTTCGCAGAATCGCTTTTGTGCAGAAAACAGTAATACTTGTTCAGAACGAAAGAAAGCACAGAGCCCCAGATTCTATGTTGTCCTGGAGAGCTTGCAGAGCACTGGGGAAAGGCAGGCAGAGAATTCCCTGATAGCACCTTCTCTGTGCCTGGGAAGCAGAAGTGTTCACATTGCTTCGCAAGAATCGCTTTTGTGCAGAAAACAGTAACACTTGTTCAGAAGGAAAGAAAGCACAGAGCCCCAGATTTTATGTTGTCCTGGAGAGCTTGCAGAGCACTGGGGAAAGGCAGGCAGAGAATTCCCTGCTAGCACCTTCTCTGTGCCTGTTCACATTGCTTCGCAGAATCGCTTTTGTGCAGAAAACAGTAACACTTGTTCAGAACGAAAGAAAGCACAGAGCCCCAGATTTGCTGTTGTCCTGGAGAGCTTGCAGAGCACTGGGGAAAGGCAGGCAGAGAATTCCCTGATAGCACCTTCTCTGTGCCTGGGAAGCAGAAGTGTTCACATTGCTTCGCAGAATCGCTTTTGTGCAGAAAACAGTAACACTTGTTCAGAACGAAAGAAAGCACAGAGCCCCAGATTCTATGTTGTCCTGGAGAGCTTGCAGAGCACTGGGGAAAGGCAGGCAGAGAATTCCCTGATAGCACCTTCTCTGTGCCTGTTCACATTGCTTCGCAGAATCGCTTTTGTGCAGAAAACAGTAACACTTGTTCAGAAGGAAAGAAAGCACAGAGCCCCAGATTTTATGTTGCCCTGGAGAGCTTGCAGAGCACTGGGGAAAGGCAGGCAGAGAATTCCCTGATAGCACCTTCTCTGTGCCTGGGAAGCAGAAGTGTTCACATTGCTTCGCAGAATCGCTTTTGTGCAGAAAACAGTAACACTTGTTCAGAAGGAAAGAAAGCACAGAGCCCCAGATTCTATGTTGTCCTGGAGAGCTTGCAGAGCACTGGGGAAAGGCAGGCAGAGAATTCCTTGCTAGCACCTTCTCTGTGCCTGGGAAGCAGAAGTGTTCACATCGCTTCGCAAGAATCGCTTTTGTGCAGAAAACAGTAACACTTGTTCAGAAGGAAAGAAAGCACAGAGCCCCAGATTTTATGTTGTCCTGGAGAGCTTGCAGAGCACTGGGGAAAGGCAGGCAGAGAATTCCCTGCTAGCACCTTCTCTGTGCCTGGGAAGCAGAAGTGTTCACATTGCTTCGCATGAATCGCTTTTGTGCAGAAAACAGTAACACTTGTTCAGAACGAAAGAAAGCACAGAGCCCCAGATTCTATGTTGTCCTGGAGAGCTTGCAGAGCACTGGGGAAAGGCAGGCAGAGAATTCCCTGCTAGCACCTTCTCTGTGCCTGGGAAGCAGAAGTGTTCACATTGCTTCGCAAGAATCGCTTTTGTGCAGAAAACAGTAACACTTGTTCAGAAGGAAAGAAAGCACAGAGCCCCAGATTTTATGTTGTCCTGGAGAGCTTGCAGAGCACTGGGGAAAGGCAGGCAGAGAATTCCCTGCTAGCACCTTCTCTGTGCCTGTTCACATTGCTTCGCAGAATCGCTTTTGTGCAGAAAACAGTAACACTTGTTCAGAACGAAAGAAAGCACAGAGCCCCAGATTTGCTGTTGTCCTGGAGAGCTTGCAGAGCACTGGGGAAAAGCAGGCAGAGAATTCCCTGATAGCACCTTCTCTGTGCCTGGGAAGCAGAAGTGTTCACATTGCTTCGCAGAATCGCTTTTGTGCAGAAAACAGTAACACTTGTTCAGAACGAAAGAAAGCACAGAGCCCCAGATTTGCTGTTGTCCTGGAGAGCTTGCAGAGCACTGGGGAAAGGCAGGCAGAGAATTCCCTGATAGCACCTTCTCTGTGCCTGGGAAGCAGAAGTGTTCACATTGCTTCGCAGAATCGCTTTTGTGCAGAAAACAGTAACACTTGTTCAGAAGGAAAGAAAGCACAGAGCCCCAGATTTTATGTTGTCCTGGAGAGCTTGCAGAGCACTGGGGAAAGGCAGGCAGAGAATTCCCTGATAGCACCTTCTCTGTGCCTGTTCACATTGCTTCGCAGAATCGCTTTTGTGCAGAAAACACTAACACTTGTTCAGAACTAAAGAAAGCACAGAGCCCCAGATTCTATGTTGTCCTGGAGAGCTTGCAGAGCACTGGGGAAAGGCAGGCAGAGAATTCCTTGCTAGCACCTTCTCTGTGCCTGGGAAGCAGAAGTGTTCACATCGCTTCGCAAGAATCGCTTTTGTGCAGAAAACAGTAACACTTGTTCAGAAGGAAAGAAAGCACAGAGCCCCAGATTTTATGTTGTCCTGGAGAGCTTGCAGAGCACTGGGGAAAGGCAGGCAGAGAATTCCCTGCTAGCACCTTCTCTGTGCCTGGGAAGCAGAAGTGTGCACATTGCTTCGCATGGATCGCTTTTGTGCAGAAAACATTAACACTTGTTCAGAACGAAAGAAAGCACAGAGCCCCAGATTCTATGTTGTCCTGGAGAGCTTGCAGAGCACTGGGGAAAGGCAGGCAGAGAATTCCCTGATAGCACCCTCTGTGTGCCTGGGAAGCAGAAGTGTTCACATTGCTTCGCAGGAATCGCTTTTGTGCAGAAAACAGTAACACTTGTTCAGAAGGAAAGAAAGCACAGAGCCCCAGATTTTATGTTGTCCTGGAGAGCTTGCAGAGCACTGGGGAAAGGCAGGCAGAGAATTCCTTGCTAGCACCTTCTCTGTGCCTGGGAAGCAGAAGTGTTCACATTCCTTCGCAAGAATCGCTTTTGTGCAGAAAACAGTAACACTTGTTCAGAACGAAAGAAAGCACAGAGCCCCAGATTTTATGTTGTCCTGGAGAGCTTGCAGAGCACTGGGGAAAGGCAGGCAGAGAATTCCCTGATAGCACCTTCTCTGTGCCTGTTCACATTGCTTCGCAGAATCGCTTTTGTGCAGAAAACACTAACACTTGTTCAGAACTAAAGAAAGCACAGAGCCCCAGATTCTATGTTGTCCTGGAGAGCTTGCAGAGCACTGGGGAAAGGCAGGCAGAGAATTCCTTGCTAGCACCTTCTCTGTGCCTGGGAAGCAGAAGTGTTCACATCGCTTCGCAAGAATCGCTTTTGTGCAGAAAACAGTAACACTTGTTCAGAAGGAAAGAAAGCACAGAGCCCCAGATTTTATGTTGTCCTGGAGAGCTTGCAGAGCACTGGGGAAAGGCAGGCAGAGAATTCCCTGCTAGCACCTTCTCTGTGCCTGGGAAGCAGAAGTGTTCACATTGCTTCGCATGAATCGCTTTTGTGCAGAAAACAGTAACACTTGTTCAGAAGGAAAGAAAGCACAGAGCCCCAGATTTTATGTTGTCCTGGAGAGCTTGCAGAGCACTGGGGAAAGGCAGGCAGAGAATTCCTTGCTAGCACCTTCTCTGTGCCTGTTCACATTGCTTCGCAGAATCGCTTTTGTGCAGAAAACACTAACACTTGTGCAGAACTAAAGAAAGCACAGAGCCCCAGATTCTATGTTGTCCTGGAGAGATTGCAGAGCACTGGGGAAAGGCAGGCAGAGAATTCCTTGCTAGCACCTTCTCTGTGCCTGGGAAGCAGAAGTGTTCACATTGCTTCGCAAGAATCGCTTTTGTGCAGAAAACAGTAACACTTGTTCAGAACGAAAGAAAGCACAGAGCCCCAGATTCTATGTTGTCCTGGAGAGCTTGCAGAGCACTGGGGAAAGGCAGGCAGAGAATTCCCTGATAGCACCTTCTCTGTGCCTGGGAAGCAGAAGTGTTCACATTGCTTCGCAGAATCGCTTTTGTGCAGAAAACAGTAACAGTTGTTCAGAAGGAAAGAAAGCACAGAGCCCCAGATTTTATGTTGTCCTGCAGAGCTTGCAGAGCACTGGGGAAAGGCAGGCAGAGAATTCCCTGATAGCACCTTCTCTGTGCCTGGGAAGCAGAAGTGTTCACATTGCTTCGCAGAATCGCTTTTGTGCAGAAAACAGTAACACTTGTTCAGAAGGAAAGAAAGCACAGAGCCCCAGATTTTATGTTGTCCTGGAGAGCTTACAGAGCACTGGGGAAAGGCAGGCAGAGAATTCCCTGATAGCACCTTCTCTGTGCCTGTTCACATTGCTTCGCAGAATCGCTTTTGTGCAGAAAACAGTAACACTTGTTCAGAAGGAAAGAAAGCACAGAGCCCCAGATTTTATGTTGTCCTGGAGAGCTTGCAGAGCACTGGGGAAAGGCAGGCAGAAAATTCCTTGCTAGCACCTTCTCTGTGCCTGGGAAGCAGAAGTGTTCACATTGCTTCGCAGAATCGCTTTTGTGCAGAAAACAGTAACACTTGTTCAGAAGGAAAGAAAGCACAGAGCCCCAGATTTTATGTTGTCCTGGAGAGCTTGCAGAGCACTGGGGAAAGCCAGGCAGAGAATTCCTTGCTAGCACCTTCTCTGTGCCTGGGAAGCAGAAGTGTTCACATTGCTTCGCAGAATCGCTTTTGTGCAGAAAACAGTAACACTTGTTCAGAAGGAAAGAAAGCACAGAGCCCCAGATTTTATGTTGTCCTGGAGAGCTTACAGAGCACTGGGGAAAGGCAGGCAGAGAATTCCCTGATAGCACCTTCTCTGTGCCTGTTCACATTTCTTCGCATAATGGCTTTTGTGCAGAAAACAGTAACACTTGTTCAGAAGGAAAGAAAGCACAGAGCCCCAGATTTTATGTTGTCCTGGAGAGCTTGCAGAGCACTGGGGAAAGGCAGGCAGAGAATTCCCTGATAGCACCTTCTCTGTGCCTGGGAAGCAGAAGTGTTCACATTGCTTTGCAGAATCGCTTTTGTGCAGAAAACAGTAACACTTGTTCAGAACGAAAGAAAGCACAGAGCCCCAGATTCTATGTTGTCCTGGAGAGCTTGCAGAGCACTGGGGAAAGGCAGGCAGAGAATTCCCTGCTAGCACCTTCTCTGTGCCTGGGAAGCAGAAGTGTTCACATTGCTTCGCAGAATTGCTTTTGTGCACAAAACACTAACACTTGTTCAGAAGGAAAGAAAGCACAGAGCCCCAGATTTTATGTTGTCCTGGAGAGCTTGCAGAGCACTGGGGAAAGGCAGGCAGAGAATTCCTTGCTAGCACCTTCTCTGTGCCTGGGAAGCAGAAGTGTTCACATCGCTTCGCAAGAATCGCTTTTGTGCAGAAAACAGTAACACTTGTTCAGAACGAAAGAAAGCACAGAGCCCCAGATTCTATGTTGTCCTGGAGAGCTTGCAGAGCACTGGGGAAAGGCAGGCAGAGAATTCCCTGCTAGCACCTTCTCTGTGCCTGGGAAGCAGAAGTGTTCACATTGCTTCGCAAGAATCGCTTTTGTGCAGAAAACACTAACACTTGTTCAGAACGAAAGAAAGCACAGAGCCCCAGATTCTATGTTGTCCTGGAGAGCTTGCAGAGCACTGGGGAAAGGCAGGCAGAGAATTCCCTGCTAGCACCTTCTCTGTGCCTGGGAAGCAGAAGTGTTCACATTGCTTCGCAGAATCGCTTTTGTGCAGAAAACAGTAACACTTGTTCAGAACGAAAGAAAGCACAGAGCCCCAGATTTTATGTTGTCCTGGAGAGCTTGCAGAGCACTGGGGAAAGGCAGGCAGAGAATTCCCTGCTAGCACCTTCTCTGTGCCTGTTCACATTGCTTCGCAGAATCGCTTTTGTGCAGAAAACAGTAACACTTGTTCAGAACGAAAGAAAGCACAGAGCCCCAGATTCTATGTTGTCCTGGAGAGCTTGCAGAGCACTGGGGAAAGGCAGGCAGAGAATTCCCTGCTAGCACCTTCTCTGTGCCTGGGAAGCAGAAGTGTTCACATTGCTTCGCAGAATTGCTTTTGTGCAGAAAACACTAACACTTGTTCAGAAGGAAAGAAAGCACAGAGCCCCAGATTTTATGTTGTCCTGGAGAGCTTGCAGAGCACTGGGGAAAGGCAGGCAGAGAATTCCCTGCTAGCACCTTCTCTGTGACTGGGAAGCAGAAGTGTTCACATTGCTTTGCAAGAATCGCTTTTGTGCAGAAAACACTAACACTTGTTCAGAAGGAAAGAAAGCACAGAGCCCCAGAATTTATGTTGTCCTGGAGAGCTTGCAGAGCACTGGGGAAAGGCAGGCAGAGAATTCCCTGATAGCACCTTCTCTGTGCCTGTTCACATTGCTTCGCAGAATCGCTTTTGTGCAGAAAACAGTAACACTTCTTCAGAAGGAAAGAAAGCACAGAGCCCCAGATTTTATGTTGTCCTGGAGAGCTTGCAGAGCACTGGGGAAAGGCAGGCAGAGAATTCCCTTATAGCACCTTCTCTGTGCCTGGGAAGCAGAAGTGTTCACATTGCTTCGCAGAATCGCTTTTGTGCAGAAAACAGTAACACTTGTTCAGAACGAAAGAAAGCACAGAGCCCCAGATTCTATGTTGTCCTGGAGAGATTGCAGAGCACTGGGGAAAGGCAGGCAGAGAATTCCCTGCTAGCACCTTCTTTGTGCCTGGGAAGCAGAAGTGTTCACATTGCTTCGCAGAATCGCTTTTGTGCAGAAAACAGTAACACTTGTTCAGAAGGAAAGAAAGCACAGAGCCCCAGATTCTATGTTGTCCTGGAGAGCTTGCAGAGCACTGGTCAAAGGCAGGCAGAGAATTCCTTGCTAGCACCTTCTCTGTGCCTGGGAAGCAGAAGTGTTCACATTGCTTCGCAAGAATAGCTTTTGTGCAGAAAACACTAACACTTGTTCAGAAGGAAGGAAAGCACAGAGCCCCAGATTTTATGTTTTCCTGGAGAGCTTGCAGAGCATGGGGAAAGGCAGGCAGAGAATTCCCTGCTAGCACCTTCTCTGTGCCTGTTCACATTGCTTCGCAGAATCGCTTTTGTGCAGAAAACAGTAACACTTGTTCAGAACGAAAGAAAGCACAGAGCCCCAGATTCTATGTTGTCCTGGAGAGCTTGCAGAGCACTGGGGAAAGGCAGGCAGAGAATTCCCTGCTAGCACCTTCTCTGTACCTGGGAAGCACAAGTGTTCACATTGCTTCGCAAGAATCGCTTTTGTGCAGAAAACAGTAACACTTGTTCAGAACGAAAGAAAGCACAGAGCCCCAGATTTTATGTTGTCCTGGAGAGCTTGCAGAGCACTGGGGAAAGGCAGGCAGAGAATTCCCTGCTAGCACCTTCTCTGTGCCTGGGAAGCAGAAGTGTTCACATTGCTTCGCAAGAATCGCTTTTGTGCAGAAAACACTAACACTTGTTCAGAAGGAAAGAAAGCACAGAGCCCCAGATTTTATGTTGTCCTGGAGAGCTTGCAGAGCACTGGGGAAAGGCAGGCAGAGAATTCCCTGCTAGCACCTTCTCTGTGCCTGGAAGCAGAAGTGTTCACATTGCTTCGCAGAAACGCTTTTGTGCAGAAAACAGTAACACTTGTTCAGAACGAAAGAAAGCACAGAGCCCCAGATTCTATGTTGTCCTGGAGAGCTTGCAGAGCACTGGGGAAAGGCAGGCAGAGAATTCCTTGCTAGCACCTTCTCTGTGCCTGGGAAGCAGAAGTGTTCACATTGCTTTGCAGAATCGCTTTTGTGCAGAAAACAGTAACACTTGTTCAGAAGGAAAGAAAGCACAGAGCCCCAGATTTTATGTTGTCCTGGAGAGCTTGCAGAGCACTGGGGAAAGGCAGGCAGAGAATTCCCTGCTAGCACCTTCTCTGTGCCTGTTCACATTGCTTCGCAGAATCGCTTTTGTGCAGAAAACACTAACACTTGTTCAGAAGGAAAGAAAGCACAGAGCCCCAGATTTTATGTTGTCCTGGAGAGCTTGCAGAGCACTGGGGAAAGGCAGGCAGAGAATTCCCTGCTAGCACCTTCTCTGTGCCTGGGAAGCAGAAGTGTTCACATTGCTTCGCAAGAATCGCTTTTGTGCAGAAAACAGTAACACTTGTTCAGAACGAAAGAAAGCACAGAGCCCCAGAGTCTATGTTGTCCTGGAGAGCTTGCAGAGCACTGGGGAAAGGCAGGCAGAGAATTCCCTGCTAGCACCTTCTCTGTACCTGGGAAGCAGAAGTGTTCACATTGCTTCGCAAGAATCGCTTTTGTGCAGAAAACAGTAACACTTGTTCAGAAGGAAAGAAAGCATAGAGCCCCAGAGTCTATGTTGTCCTGGAGAGCTTGCAGAGCACTGGGGAAAGGCAGGCAGAGAATTCCCTGCTAGCACCTTCTCTGTGCCTGGGAAGCAGAAGTGTTCACATTGCTTCGCAGAAACGCTTTTGTGCAGAAAACAGTAACACTTGTTCAGAACGAAAGAAAGCACAGAGCCCCAGATTTTATGTTGTCCTGGAGAGCTTGCAGAGCACTGGGTAAAGGCAGGCAGAGAATTCCCTGCTAGCACCTTCTCTGTGCCTGGGAAGCAGAAGTGTTCACATTGCTTCGCAAGAATCGCTTTTGTGCAGAAAACACTAACACTTGTTCAGAAGGAAAGAAAGCACAGAGCCCCAGAATTTATGTTGTCCTGGAGAGCTTGCAGAGCACTGGGGAAAGGCAGGCAGAGAATTCCCTGATAGCACCTTCTCTGTGCCTGTTCACATTGCTTCGCAGAATCGCTTTTGTGCAGAAAACAGTAACACTTGTTCAGAAGGAAAGAAAGCACAGAGCCCCAGATTTTATGTTGTCCTGGAGAGCTTGCAGAGCACTGGGGAAAGGCAGGCAGAGAATTCCCTGATAGCACCTTCTCTGTGACTGGGAAGCAGAAGTGTTCACATTGCTTTGCAGAATCGCTTTTGTGCAGAAAACAGTAACACTTGTTCAGAACGAAAGAAAGCACAGAGCCCCAGATTTTATGTTGTCCTGCAGAGCTTGCAGAGCACTGGGGAAAGGCAGGCAGAGAATTCCCTGCTAGCACATTCTCTGTGCCTGGGAAGCAGAAGTGTTCACATTGCTTCGCAAGAATCGCTTTTGTGCAGAAAACACTAACACTTGTTCAGAACGAAAGAAAGCACAGAGCCCCAGATTCTATGTTGTCCTGGAGAGCTTGCAGAGCACTGGGGAAAGGCAGGCAGAGAATTCCCTGCTAGCACCTTCTCTGTGCCTGGGAAGCAGAAGTGTTCACATTGCTTCGCAGAATCGCTTTTGTGCAGAAAACAGTAACAGTTGTTCAGAAGGAAAGAAAGCACAGAGCCCCAGATTTTATGTTGTCCTGGAGAGCTTGCAGAGCACTGGGGAAAGGCAGGCAGAGACTTCCCTGATAGCACCTTCTCTGTGCCTGGGAAGCAGAAGTGTTCACATTGCTTCGCAAGAATCGCTTTTGTGCAGAAAACAATAACAGTTGTTCAGAAGGAAAGAAAGCACAGAGCCCCAGATTTTATGTTGTCCTGGAGAGCTTGCAGAGCACTGGGGAAAGGCAGGCAGAGAATTCCCTGATAGCACCTTCTCTGTGCCTGGGAAGCAGAAGTGTTCACATTGCTTCGCAGAATCGCTTTTGTGCAGAAAACAGTAACACTTGTTCAGAACGAAAGAAAGCACAGAGCCCCAGATTTTATGTTGTCCTGGAGAGCTTACAGAGCACTGGGGAAAGGCAGGCAGAGAATTCCCTGATAGCACCTTCTCTGTGCCTGTTCACATTGCTTCGCAGAATCGCTTTTGTGCAGAAAACAGTAACACTTGTTCAGAAGGAAAGAAAGCACAGAGCCCCAGATTTTATGTTGTCCTGGAGAGCTTGCAGAGCACTGGGGAAAGGCAGGCAGAAAATTCCTTGCTAGCACCTTCTCTGTGCCTGGGAAGCAGAAGTGTTCACATTGCTTCGCAGAATCGCTTTTGTGCAGAAAACAGTAACACTTGTTCAGAAGGAAAGAAAGCACAGAGCCCCAGATTTTATGTTGTCCTGGAGAGCTTGCAGAGCACTGGGGAAAGCCAGGCAGAGAATTCCTTGCTAGCACCTTCTCTGTGCCTGGGAAGCAGAAGTGTTCACATTGCTTCGCAGAATCGCTTTTGTGCAGAAAACAGTAACACTTGTTCAGAAGGAAAGAAAGCACAGAGCCCCAGATTTTATGTTGTCCTGGAGAGCTTACAGAGCACTGGGGAAAGGCAGGCAGAGAATTCCCTGATAGCACCTTCTCTGTGCCTGTTCACATTGCTTCGCATAATGGCTTTTGTGCAGAAAACAGTAACACTTGTTCAGAAGGAAAGAAAGCACAGAGCCCCAGATTTTATGTTGTCCTGGAGAGCTTGCAGAGCACTGGGGAAAGGCAGGCAGAGAATTCCCTGATAGCACCTTCTCTGTGCCTGGGAAGCAGAAGTGTTCACATTGCTTTGCAGAATCGCTTTTGTGCAGAAAACAGTAACACTTGTTCAGAACGAAAGAAAGCACAGAGCCCCAGATTCTATGTTGTCCTGGAGAGCTTGCAGAGCACTGGGGAAAGGCAGGCAGAGAATTCCCTGCTAGCACCTTCTCTGTGCCTGGGAAGCAGAAGTGTTCACATTGCTTCGCAGAATTGCTTTTGTGCAGAAAACACTAACACTTGTTCAGAAGGAAAGAAAGCACAGAGCCCCAGATTTTATGTTGTCCTGGAGAGCTTGCAGAGCACTGGGGAAAGGCAGGCAGAGAATTCCTTGCTAGCACCTTCTCTGTGCCTGGGAAGCAGAAGTGTTCACATCGCTTCGCAAGAATCGCTTTTGTGCAGAAAACAGTAACACTTGTTCAGAACGAAAGAAAGCACAGAGCCCCAGATTCTATGTTGTCCTGGAGAGCTTGCAGAGCACTGGGGAAAGGCAGGCAGAGAATTCCCTGCTAGCACCTTCTCTGTGCCTGGGAAGCAGAAGTGTTCACATTGCTTCGCAAGAATCGCTTTTGTGCAGAAAACACTAACACTTGTTCAGAACGAAAGAAAGCACAGAGCCCCAGATTCTATGTTGTCCTGGAGAGCTTGCAGAGCACTGGGGAAAGGCAGGCAGAGAATTCCCTGCTAGCACCTTCTCTGTGCCTGGGAAGCAGAAGTGTTCACATTGCTTCGCAGAATCGCTTTTGTGCAGAAAACAGTAACACTTGTTCAGAACGAAAGAAAGCACAGAGCCCCAGATTTTATGTTGTCCTGGAGAGCTTGCAGAGCACTGGGGAAAGGCAGGCAGAGAATTCCCTGCTAGCACCTTCTCTGTGCCTGTTCACATTGCTTCGCAGAATCGCTTTTGTGCAGAAAACAGTAACACTTGTTCAGAACGAAAGAAAGCACAGAGCCCCAGATTCTATGTTGTCCTGGAGAGCTTGCAGAGCACTGGGGAAAGGCAGGCAGAGAATTCCCTGCTAGCACCTTCTCTGTGCCTGGGAAGCAGAAGTGTTCACATTGCTTCGCAGAATTGCTTTTGTGCAGAAAACACTAACACTTGTTCAGAAGGAAAGAAAGCACAGAGCCCCAGAT
This sequence comes from Strix aluco, assembly GCF_031877795.1. Taxonomy (NCBI): domain Eukaryota; kingdom Metazoa; phylum Chordata; class Aves; order Strigiformes; family Strigidae; genus Strix; species Strix aluco. The sequence goes on from NW_027436569.1 coordinate 453,910, forward strand.
TTTATGTTGTCCTGGAGAGCTTGCAGAGCACTGGGGAAAGGCAGGCAGAGAATTCCCTGCTAGCACCTTCTCTGTGACTGGGAAGCAGAAGTGTTCACATTGCTTCGCAAGAATCGCTTTTGTGCAGAAAACACTAACACTTGTTCAGAAGGAAAGAAAGCACAGAGCCCCAGAATTTATGTTGTCCTGGAGAGCTTGCAGAGCACTGGGGAAAGGCAGGCAGAGAATTCCCTGATAGCACCTTCTCTGTGCCTGTTCACATTGCTTCGCAGAATCGCTTTTGTGCAGAAAACAGTAACACTTGTTCAGAAGGAAAGAAAGCACAGAGCCCCAGATTTTATGTTGTCCTGGAGAGCTTGCAGAGCACTGGGGAAAGGCAGGCAGAGAATTCCCTGATAGCACCTTCTCTGTGCCTGGGAAGCAGAAGTGTTCACATTGCTTCGCAGAATCGCTTTTGTGCAGAAAACAGTAACACTTGTTCAGAACGAAAGAAAGCACAGAGCCCCAGATTCTATGTTGTCCTGGAGAGCTTGCAGAGCACTGGGGAAAGGCAGGCAGAGAATTCCCTGCTAGCACCTTCTTTGTGCCTGGGAAGCAGAAGTGTTCACATTGCTTCGCAGAATCGCTTTTGTGCAGAAAACAGTAACACTTGTTCAGAAGGAAAGAAAGCACAGAGCCCCAGATTCTATGTTGTCCTGGAGAGCTTGCAGAGCACTGGGGAAAGGCAGGCAGAGAATTCCTTGCTAGCACCTTCTCTGTGCCTGGGAAGCAGAAGTGTTCACATTGCTTCGCAAGAATAGCTTTTGTGCAGAAAACACTAACACTTGTTCAGAAGGAAGGAAAGCACAGAGCCCCAGATTTTATGTTTTCCTGGAGAGCTTGCAGAGCATGGGGAAAGGCAGGCAGAGAATTCCCTGCTAGCACCTTCTCTGTGCCTGTTCACATTGCTTCGCAGAATCGCTTTTGTGCAGAAAACAGTAACACTTGTTCAGAACGAAAGAAAGCACAGAGCCCCAGATTCTATGTTGTCCTGGAGAGCTTGCAGAGCACTGGGGAAAGGCAGGCAGAGAATTCCCTGCTAGCACCTTCTCTGTACCTGGGAAGCACAAGTGTTCACATTGCTTCGCAAGAATCGCTTTTGTGCAGAAAACAGTAACACTTGTTCAGAACGAAAGAAAGCACAGAGCCCCAGATTTTATGTTGTCCTGGAGAGCTTGCAGAGCACTGGGGAAAGGCAGGCAGAGAATTCCCTGCTAGCACCTTCTCTGTGCCTGGGAAGCAGAAGTGTTCACATTGCTTCGCAAGAATCGCTTTTGTGCAGAAAACACTAACACTTGTTCAGAAGGAAAGAAAGCACAGAGCCCCAGATTTTATGTTGTCCTGGAGAGCTTGCAGAGCACTGGGGAAAGGCAGGCAGAGAATTCCCTGCTAGCACCTTCTCTGTGCCTGGGAAGCAGAAGTGTTCACATTGCTTCGCAGAAACGCTTTTGTGCAGAAAACAGTAACACTTGTTCAGAACGAAAGAAAGCACAGAGCCCCAGATTCTATGTTGTCCTGGAGAGCTTGCAGAGCACTGGGGAAAGGCAGGCAGAGAATTCCTTGCTAGCACCTTCTCTGTGCCTGGGAAGCAGAAGTGTTCACATTGCTTTGCAGAATCGCTTTTGTGCAGAAAACAGTAACACTTGTTCAGAAGGAAAGAAAGCACAGAGCCCCAGATTCTATGTTGTCCTGGAGAGCTTGCAGAGCACTGGGGAAAGGCAGGCAGAGAATTCCCTGCTAGCACCTTCTCTGTGCCTGTTCACATTGCTTCGCAGAATCGCTTTTGTGCAGAAAACACTAACACTTGTTCAGAAGGAAAGAAAGCACAGAGCCCCAGATTTTATGTTGTCCTGGAGAGCTTGCAGAGCACTGGGGAAAGGCAGGCAGAGAATTCCCTGCTAGCACCTTCTCTGTGCCTGGGAAGCAGAAGTGTTCACATTGCTTCGCAAGAATCGCTTTTGTGCAGAAAACAGTAACACTTGTTCAGAACGAAAGAAAGCACAGAGCCCCAGAGTCTATGTTGTCCTGGAGAGCTTGCAGAGCACTGGGGAAAGGCAGGCAGAGAATTCCCTGCTAGCACCTTCTCTGTACCTGGGAAGCAGAAGTGTTCACATTGCTTCGCAAGAATCGCTTTTGTGCAGAAAACAGTAACACTTGTTCAGAAGGAAAGAAAGCATAGAGCCCCAGAGTCTATGTTGTCCTGGAGAGCTTGCAGAGCACTGGGGAAAGGCAGGCAGAGAATTCCCTGCTAGCACCTTCTCTGTGCCTGGGAAGCAGAAGTGTTCACATTGCTTCGCAGAAACGCTTTTGTGCAGAAAACAGTAACACTTGTTCAGAACGAAAGAAAGCACAGAGCCCCAGATTTTATGTTGTCCTGGAGAGCTTGCAGAGCACTGGGTAAAGGCAGGCAGAGAATTCCCTGCTAGCACCTTCTCTGTGCCTGGGAAGCAGAAGTGTTCACATTGCTTCGCAAGAATCGCTTTTGTGCAGAAAACACTAACACTTGTTCAGAAGGAAAGAAAGCACAGAGCCCCAGAATTTATGTTGTCCTGGAGAGCTTGCAGAGCACTGGGGAAAGGCAGGCAGAGAATTCCCTGATAGCACCTTCTCTGTGCCTGTTCACATTGCTTCGCAGAATCGCTTTTGTGCAGAAAACAGTAACACTTGTTCAGAAGGAAAGAAAGCACAGAGCCCCAGATTTTATGTTGTCCTGGAGAGCTTGCAGAGCACTGGGGAAAGGCAGGCAGAGAATTCCCTGATAGCACCTTCTCTGTGACTGGGAAGCAGAAGTGTTCACATTGCTTTGCAGAATCGCTTTTGTGCAGAAAACAGTAACACTTGTTCAGAACGAAAGAAAGCACAGAGCCCCAGATTTTATGTTGTCCTGCAGAGCTTGCAGAGCACTGGGGAAAGGCAGGCAGAGAATTCCCTGCTAGCACATTCTCTGTGCCTGGGAAGCAGAAGTGTTCACATTGCTTCGCAAGAATCGCTTTTGTGCAGAAAACACTAACACTTGTTCAGAACGAAAGAAAGCACAGAGCCCCAGATTCTATGTTGTCCTGGAGAGCTTGCAGAGCACTGGGGAAAGGCAGGCAGAGAATTCCCTGCTAGCACCTTCTCTGTGCCTGTTCACATTGCTTCGCAGAATCGCTTTTGTGCAGAAAACAGTAACACTTGTTCAGAACGAAAGAAAGCACAGAGCCCCAGATTCTATGTTGTCCTGGAGAGCTTGCAGAGCACTGGGGAAAGGCAGGCAGAGAATTCCCTGCTAGCACCTTCTCTGTGCCTGGGAAGCAGAAGTGTTCACATTGCTTCGCAGAAACGCTTTTGTGCAGAAAACAGTAACACTTGTTCAGAACGAAAGAAAGCACAGAGCCCCAGATTTTATGTTGTCCTGGAGAGCTTGCAGAGCACTGGGGAAAGGCAGGCAGAGAATTCCCTGCTAGCACCTTCTCTGTGCCTGGGAAGCAGAAGTGTTCACATTGCTTCGCAAGAATCGCTTTTGTGCAGAAAACACTAACACTTGTTCAGAAGGAAAGAAAGCACAGAGCCCCAGAATTTATGTTGTCCTGGAGAGCTTGCAGAGCACTGGGGAAAGGCAGGCAGAGAATTCCCTGATAGCACCTTCTCTGTGCCTGTTCACATTGCTTCGCAGAATCGCTTTTGTGCAGAAAACACTAACACTTGTTCAGAAGGAAAGAAAGCACAGAGCCCCAGATTTTATGTTGTCCTGGAGAGCTTGCAGAGCACTGGGGAAAGGCAGGCAGAGAATTCCCTGATAGCACCTTCTCTGTGCCTGGGAAGCAGAAGTGTTCACATTGCTTCGCAGAATCGCTTTTGTGCAGAAAACAGTAACACTTGTTCAGAACGAAAGAAAGCACAGAGCCCCAGATTCTATGTTGTCCTGGAGAGCTTGCAGAGCACTGGGGAAAGGCAGGCAGAGAATTCCCTGCTAGCACCTTCTCTGTGCCTGGGAAGCAGAAGTGTTCACATTGCTTCGCAAGAATCGCTTTTGTGCAGAAAACACTAACACTTGTTCAGAAGGAAAGAAAGCACAGAGCCCCAGATTTTATGTTGTCCTGGAGAGCTTGCAGAGCACTGGGGAAAGGCAGGCAGAGAATTCCCTGCTAGCACCTTCTCTGTGCCTGGGAAGCAGAAGTGTTCACATTGCTTCGCAGAAACGCTTTTGTGCAGAAAACAGTAACACTTGTTCAGAACGAAAGAAAGCACAGAGCCCCAGATTTTATGTTGTCCTGGAGAGCTTGCAGAGCACTGGGGAAAGGCAGGCAGAGAATTCCCTGCTAGCACCTTCTCTGTGCCTGGGAAGCAGAAGTGTTCACATTGCTTCGCAAGAATCGCTTTTGTGCAGAAAACACTAACACTTGTTCAGAAGGAAAGAAAGCACAGAGCCCCAGAATTTATGTTGTCCTGGAGAGCTTGCAGAGCACTGGGGAAAGGCAGGCAGAGAATTCCCTGATAGCACCTTCTCTGTGCCTGTTCACATTGCTTCGCAGAATCGCTTTTGTGCAGAAAACACTAACACTTGTTCAGAAGGAAAGAAAGCACAGAGCCCCAGATTTTATGTTGTCCTGGAGAGCTTGCAGAGCACTGGGGAAAGGCAGGCAGAGAATTCCCTGATAGCACCTTCTCTGTGCCTGGGAAGCAGAAGTGTTCACATTGCTTCGCAGAATCGCTTTTGTGCAGAAAACAGTAACACTTGTTCAGAACGAAAGAAAGCACAGAGCCCCAGATTCTATGTTGTCCTGGAGAGCTTGCAGAGCACTGGGGAAAGGCAGGCAGAGAATTCCCTGCTAGCACCTTCTCTGTGCCTGGGAAGCAGAAGTGTTCACATTGCTTCGCAAGAATCGCTTTTGTGCAGAAAACACTAACACTTGTTCAGAAGGAAAGAAAGCACAGAGCCCCAGATTTTATGTTGTCCTGGAGAGCTTGCAGAGCACTGGGGAAAGGCAGGCAGAGAATTCCCTGCTAGCACCTTCTCTGTGCCTGGGAAGCAGAAGTGTTCACATTGCTTCGCAGAAACGCTTTTGTGCAGAAAACAGTAACACTTGTTCAGAAGGAAAGAAAGCACAGAGCCCCAGATTCTATGTTGTCCTGGAGAGCTTGCAGAGCACTGGGGAAAGGCAGGCAGAGAATTCCTTGCTAGCACCTTCTCTGTGCCTGGGAAGCAGAAGTGTTCACATTGCTTTGCAGAATCGCTTTTGTGCAGAAAACAGTAACACTTGTTCAGAAGGAAAGAAAGCACAGAGCCCCAGATTTTATGTTGTCCTGGAGAGCTTGCAGAGCACTGGGGAAAGGCAGGCAGAGAATTCCCTGCTAGCACCTTCTCTGTGCCTGTTCACATTGCTTCGCAGAATCGCTTTTGTGCAGAAAACACTAACACTTGTTCAGAAGGAAAGAAAGCACAGAGCCCCAGATTTTATGTTGTCCTGGAGAGCTTGCAGAGCACTGGGGAAAGGCAGGCAGAGAATTCCCTGCTAGCACCTTCTCTGTGCCTGGGAAGCAGAAGTGTTCACATTGCTTCGCAAGAATCGCTTTTGTGCAGAAAACAGTAACACTTGTTCAGAACGAAAGAAAGCACAGAGCCCCAGAGTCTATGTTGTCCTGGAGAGCTTGCAGAGCACTGGGGAAAGGCAGGCAGAGAATTCCCTGCTAGCACCTTCTCTGTACCTGGGAAGCAGAAGTGTTCACATTGCTTCGCAAGAATCGCTTTTGTGCAGAAAACAGTAACACTTGTTCAGAAGGAAAGAAAGCATAGAGCCCCAGAGTCTATGTTGTCCTGGAGAGCTTGCAGAGCACTGGGGAAAGGCAGGCAGAGAATTCCCTGCTAGCACCTTCTCTGTGCCTGGGAAGCAGAAGTGTTCACATTGCTTCGCAGAAACGCTTTTGTGCAGAAAACAGTAACACTTGTTCAGAACGAAAGAAAGCACAGAGCCCCAGATTTTATGTTGTCCTGGAGAGCTTGCAGAGCACTGGGTAAAGGCAGGCAGAGAATTCCCTGCTAGCACCTTCTCTGTGCCTGGGAAGCAGAAGTGTTCACATTGCTTCGCAAGAATCGCTTTTGTGCAGAAAACACTAACACTTGTTCAGAAGGAAAGAAAGCACAGAGCCCCAGAATTTATGTTGTCCTGGAGAGCTTGCAGAGCACTGGGGAAAGGCAGGCAGAGAATTCCCTGATAGCACCTTCTCTGTGCCTGTTCACATTGCTTCGCAGAATCGCTTTTGTGCAGAAAACACTAACACTTGTTCAGAAGGAAAGAAAGCACAGAGCCCCAGATTTTATGTTGTCCTGGAGAGCTTGCAGAGCACTGGGGAAAGGCAGGCAGAGAATTCCCTGATAGCACCTTCTCTGTGACTGGGAAGCAGAAGTGTTCACATTGCTTTGCAGAATCGCTTTTGTGCAGAAAACAGTAACACTTGTTCAGAACGAAAGAAAGCACAGAGCCCCAGATTTTATGTTGTCCTGCAGAGCTTGCAGAGCACTGGGGAAAGGCAGGCAGAGAATTCCCTGCTAGCACATTCTCTGTGCCTGGGAAGCAGAAGTGTTCACATTGCTTCGCAAGAATCGCTTTTGTGCAGAAAACACTAACACTTGTTCAGAACGAAAGAAAGCACAGAGCCCCAGATTCTATGTTGTCCTGGAGAGCTTGCAGAGCACTGGGGAAAGGCAGGCAGAGAATTCCCTGCTAGCACCTTCTCTGTGCCTGTTCACATTGCTTCGCAGAATCGCTTTTGTGCAGAAAACAGTAACAGTTGTTCAGAACGAAAGAAAGCACAGAGCCCCAGATTCTATGTTGTCCTGGAGAGCTTGCAGAGCACTGGGGAAAGGCAGGCAGAGAATTCCCTGCTAGCACCTTCTCTGTGCCTGGGAAGCAGAAGTGTTCACATTGCTTCGCAAGAATCGCTTTTGTGCAGAAAACAGTAACACTTGTTCAGAACTAAAGAAAGCACAGAGCCCCAGAGTCTATGTTGTCCTGGAGAGCTTGCAGAGCACTGGGGAAAGGCAGGCAGAGAATTCCCTGCTAGCACCTTCTCTGTACCTGGGAAGCAGAAGTGTTCACATTGCTTCGCAAGAATCGCTTTTGTGCAGAAAACAGTAACACTTGTTCAGAAGGAAAGAAAGCACAGAGCCCCAGATTTTATGTTGTCCTGGAGAGCTTGCAGAGCACTGGGGAAAGGCAGGCAGAGAATTCCCTGCTAGCACCTTCTCTGTGCCTGGGAAGCAGAAGTGTTCACATTGCTTCGCAGAAACGCTTTTGTGCAGAAAACAGTAACACTTGTTCAGAACGAAAGAAAGCACAGAGCCCCAGATTTTATGTTGTCCTGGAGAGCTTGCAGAGCACTGGGGAAAGGCAGGCAGAGAATTCCCTGCTAGCACCTTCTCTGTGCCTGGGAAGCAGAAGTGTTCACATTGCTTCGCAAGAATCGCTTTTGTGCAGAAAACACTAACACTTGTTCAGAAGGAAAGAAAGCACAGAGCCCCAGAATTTATGTTGTCCTGGAGAGCTTGCAGAGCACTGGGGAAAGGCAGGCAGAGAATTCCCTGATAGCACCTTCTCTGTGCCTGTTCACATTGCTTCGCAGAATCGCTTTTGTGCAGAAAACAGTAACACTTGTTCAGAAGGAAAGAAAGCACAGAGCCCCAGATTTTATGTTGTCCTGGAGAGCTTGCAGAGCACTGGGGAAAGGCAGGCAGAGAATTCCCTGATAGCACCTTCTCTGTGCCTGGGAAGCAGAAGTGTTCACATTGCTTCGCAGAATCGCTTTTGTGCAGAAAACAGTAACACTTGTTCAGAACGAAAGAAAGCACAGAGCCCCAGATTCTATGTTGTCCTGGAGAGCTTGCAGAGCACTGGGGAAAGGCAGGCAGAGAATTCCCTGCTAGCACCTTCTTTGTGCCTGGGAAGCAGAAGTGTTCACATTGCTTCGCAGAATCGCTTTTGTGCAGAAAACAGTAACACTTGTTCAGAAGGAAGGAAAGCACAGAGCCCCAGATTTTATGTTTTCCTGGAGAGCTTGCAGAGCATGGGGAAAGGCAGGCAGAGAATTCCCTGCTAGCACCTTCTCTGTGCCTGTTCACATTGCTTCGCAGAATCGCTTTTGTGCAGAAAACAGTAACACTTGTTCAGAACGAAAGAAAGCACAGAGCCCCAGATTCTATGTTGTCCTGGAGAGCTTGCAGAGCACTGGGGAAAGGCAGGCAGAGAATTCCCTGCTAGCACCTTCTCTGTGCCTGGGAAGCAGAAGTGTTCACATTGCTTCGCAAGAATCGCTTTTGTGCAGAAAACAGTAACACTTGTTCAGAACGAAAGAAAGCACAGAGCCCCAGATTCTATGTTGTCCTGGAGAGCTTGCAGAGCACTGGGGAAAGGCAGGCAGAGAATTCCCTGCTAGCACCTTCTCTGTGACTGGGAAGCAGAAGTGTTCACATTGCTTCGCAAGAATCGCTTTTGTGCAGAAAACAGTAACACTTGTTCAGAAGGAAAGAAAGCACAGAGCCCCAGAATTTATGTTGTCCTGGAGAGCTTGCAGAGCACTGGGGAAAGGCAGGCAGAGAATTCCCTGATAGCACCTTCTCTGTGCCTGTTCACATTGCTTCGCAGAATCGCTTTTGTGCAGAAAACAGTAACACTTGTTCAGAAGGAAAGAAAGCACAGAGCCCCAGATTTTATGTTGTCCTGGAGAGCTTGCAGAGCACTGGGGAAAGGCAGGCAGAGAATTCCCTGCTAGCACCTTCTCTGTGCCTGGGAAGCAGAAGTGTTCACATTGCTTCGCAGAATCGCTTTTGTGCAGAAAACAGTAATACTTGTTCAGAACGAAAGAAAGCACAGAGCCCCAGATTCTATGTTGTCCTGGAGAGCTTGCAGAGCACTGGGGAAAGGCAGGCAGAGAATTCCCTGATAGCACCTTCTCTGTGCCTGGGAAGCAGAAGTGTTCACATTGCTTCGCAAGAATCGCTTTTGTGCAGAAAACAGTAACACTTGTTCAGAAGGAAAGAAAGCACAGAGCCCCAGATTTTATGTTGTCCTGGAGAGCTTGCAGAGCACTGGGGAAAGGCAGGCAGAGAATTCCCTGATAGCACCTTCTCTGTGCCTGTTCACATTGCTTCGCAGAATCGCTTTTGTGCAGAAAACAGTAACACTTGTTCAGAACGAAAGAAAGCACAGAGCCCCAGATTTGCTGTTGTCCTGGAGAGCTTGCAGAGCACTGGGGAAAGGCAGGCAGAGAATTCCCTGATAGCACCTTCTCTGTGCCTGGGAAGCAGAAGTGTTCACATTGCTTCGCAGAATCGCTTTTGTGCAGAAAACAGTAACACTTGTTCAGAACGAAAGAAAGCACAGAGCCCCAGATTCTATGTTGTCCTGGAGAGCTTGCAGAGCACTGGGGAAAGGCAGGCAGAGAATTCCCTGATAGCACCTTCTCTGTGCCTGTTCACATTGCTTCGCAGAATCGCTTTTGTGCAGAAAACAGTAACACTTGTTCAGAAGGAAAGAAAGCACAGAGCCCCAGATTTTATGTTGCCCTGGAGAGCTTGCAGAGCACTGGGGAAAGGCAGGCAGAGAATTCCCTGATAGCACCTTCTCTGTGCCTGGGAAGCAGAAGTGTTCACATTGCTTCGCAGAATCGATTTTGTGCAGAAAACAGTAACACTTGTTCAGAAGGAAAGAAAGCACAGAGCCCCAGATTCTATGTTGTCCTGGAGAGCTTGCAGAGCACTGGGGAAAGGCAGGCAGAGAATTCCTTGCTAGCACCTTCTCTGTGCCTGGGAAGCAGAAGTGTTCACATCGCTTCGCAAGAATCGCTTTTGTGCAGAAAACAGTAACACTTGTTCAGAAGGAAAGAAAGCACAGAGCCCCAGATTTTATGTTGTCCTGGAGAGCTTGCAGAGCACTGGGGAAAGGCAGGCAGAGAATTCCCTGCTAGCACCTTCTCTGTGCCTGGGAAGCAGAAGTGTTCACATTGCTTCGCATGAATCGCTTTTGTGCAGAAAACAGTAACACTTGTTCAGAACGAAAGAAAGCACAGAGCCCCAGATTCTATGTTGTCCTGGAGAGCTTGCAGAGCACTGGGGAAAGGCAGGCAGAGAATTCCCTGATAGCACCTTCTCTGTGCCTGTTCACATTGCTTCGCAGAATCGCTTTTGTGCAGAAAACAGTAACACTTGTTCAGAAGGAAAGAAAGCACAGAGCCCCAGATTTTATGTTGTCCTGGAGAGCTTGCAGAGCACTGGGGAAAGGCAGGCAGAGAATTCCCTGCTAGCACCTTCTCTGTGCCTGGGAAGCAGAAGTGTTCACATTGCTTCGCAGAATCGCTTTTGTGCAGAAAACAGTAATACTTGTTCAGAACGAAAGAAAGCACAGAGCCCCAGATTCTATGTTGTCCTGGAGAGCTTGCAGAGCACTGGGGAAAGGCAGGCAGAGAATTCCCTGATAGCACCTTCTCTGTGCCTGGGAAGCAGAAGTGTTCACATTGCTTCGCAAGAATCGCTTTTGTGCAGAAAACAGTAACACTTGTTCAGAAGGAAAGAAAGCACAGAGCCCCAGATTTTATGTTGTCCTGGAGAGCTTGCAGAGCACTGGGGAAAGGCAGGCAGAGAATTCCCTGCTAGCACCTTCTCTGTGCCTGTTCACATTGCTTCGCAGAATCGCTTTTGTGCAGAAAACAGTAACACTTGTTCAGAACGAAAGAAAGCACAGAGCCCCAGATTTGCTGTTGTCCTGGAGAGCTTGCAGAGCACTGGGGAAAGGCAGGCAGAGAATTCCCTGATAGCACCTTCTCTGTGCCTGGGAAGCAGAAGTGTTCACATTGCTTCGCAGAATCGCTTTTGTGCAGAAAACAGTAACACTTGTTCAGAACGAAAGAAAGCACAGAGCCCCAGATTCTATGTTGTCCTGGAGAGCTTGCAGAGCACTGGGGAAAGGCAGGCAGAGAATTCCCTGATAGCACCTTCTCTGTGCCTGTTCACATTGCTTCGCAGAATCGCTTTTGTGCAGAAAACAGTAACACTTGTTCAGAAGGAAAGAAAGCACAGAGCCCCAGATTTTATGTTGCCCTGGAGAGCTTGCAGAGCACTGGGGAAAGGCAGGCAGAGAATTCCCTGATAGCACCTTCTCTGTGCCTGGGAAGCAGAAGTGTTCACATTGCTTCGCAGAATCGCTTTTGTGCAGAAAACAGTAACACTTGTTCAGAAGGAAAGAAAGCACAGAGCCCCAGATTCTATGTTGTCCTGGAGAGCTTGCAGAGCACTGGGGAAAGGCAGGCAGAGAATTCCTTGCTAGCACCTTCTCTGTGCCTGGGAAGCAGAAGTGTTCACATCGCTTCGCAAGAATCGCTTTTGTGCAGAAAACAGTAACACTTGTTCAGAAGGAAAGAAAGCACAGAGCCCCAGATTTTATGTTGTCCTGGAGAGCTTGCAGAGCACTGGGGAAAGGCAGGCAGAGAATTCCCTGCTAGCACCTTCTCTGTGCCTGGGAAGCAGAAGTGTTCACATTGCTTCGCATGAATCGCTTTTGTGCAGAAAACAGTAACACTTGTTCAGAACGAAAGAAAGCACAGAGCCCCAGATTCTATGTTGTCCTGGAGAGCTTGCAGAGCACTGGGGAAAGGCAGGCAGAGAATTCCCTGCTAGCACCTTCTCTGTGCCTGGGAAGCAGAAGTGTTCACATTGCTTCGCAAGAATCGCTTTTGTGCAGAAAACAGTAACACTTGTTCAGAAGGAAAGAAAGCACAGAGCCCCAGATTTTATGTTGTCCTGGAGAGCTTGCAGAGCACTGGGGAAAGGCAGGCAGAGAATTCCCTGCTAGCACCTTCTCTGTGCCTGTTCACATTGCTTCGCAGAATCGCTTTTGTGCAGAAAACAGTAACACTTGTTCAGAACGAAAGAAAGCACAGAGCCCCAGATTTGCTGTTGTCCTGGAGAGCTTGCAGAGCACTGGGGAAAAGCAGGCAGAGAATTCCCTGATAGCACCTTCTCTGTGCCTGGGAAGCAGAAGTGTTCACATTGCTTCGCAGAATCGCTTTTGTGCAGAAAACAGTAACACTTGTTCAGAACGAAAGAAAGCACAGAGCCCCAGATTTGCTGTTGTCCTGGAGAGCTTGCAGAGCACTGGGGAAAGGCAGGCAGAGAATTCCCTGATAGCACCTTCTCTGTGCCTGGGAAGCAGAAGTGTTCACATTGCTTCGCAGAATCGCTTTTGTGCAGAAAACAGTAACACTTGTTCAGAAGGAAAGAAAGCACAGAGCCCCAGATTTTATGTTGTCCTGGAGAGCTTGCAGAGCACTGGGGAAAGGCAGGCAGAGATTTCCTTGCTAGCACCTTCTCTGTGCCTGGGAAGCAGAAGTTTTCACATTGCTTCGCAGAATCGCTTTTGTGCAGAAAACAGTAACACTTGTTCAGAAGGAAAGAAAGCACAGAGCCCCAGATTTTATGTTGTCCTGGAGAGCTTGCAGAGCACTGGGGAAAGGCAGGCAGAGAATTCCTTGCTAGCACCTTCTCTGTGCCTGGGAAGCAGAAGTGTTCACATTCCTTCGCAAGAATCGCTTTTGTGCAGAAAACAGTAACACTTGTTCAGAAGGAAAGAAAGCACAGAGCCCCAGATTTTATGTTGTCCTGGAGAGCTTGCAGAGCACTGGGGAAAGGCAGGCAGAGAATTCCCTGCTAGCACCTTCTCTGTGCCTGTTCACATTGCTTCGCAGAATCGCTTTTGTGCAGAAAACACTAACACTTGTTCAGAACTAAAGAAAGCACAGAGCCCCAGATTCTATGTTGTCCTGGAGAGCTTGCAGAGCACTGGGGAAAGGCAGGCAGAGAATTCCTTGCTAGCACCTTCTCTGTGCCTGGGAAGCAGAAGTGTTCACATCGCTTCGCAAGAATCGCTTTTGTGCAGAAAACAGTAACACTTGTTCAGAAGGAAAGAAAGCACAGAGCCCCAGATTTTATGTTGTCCTGGAGAGCTTGCAGAGCACTGGGGAAAGGCAGGCAGAGAATTCCCTGATAGCACCTTCTCTGTGCCTGGGAAGCAGAAGTGTTCACATTGCTTCGCAGAATCGATTTTGTGCAGAAAACAGTAACACTTGTTCAGAAGGAAAGAAAGCACAGAGCCCCAGATTCTATGTTGTCCTGGAGAGCTTGCAGAGCACTGGGGAAAGGCAGGCAGAGAATTCCTTGCTAGCACCTTCTCTGTGCCTGGGAAGCAGAAGTGTTCACATCGCTTCGCAAGAATCGCTTTTGTGCAGAAAACAGTAACACTTGTTCAGAAGGAAAGAAAGCACAGAGCCCCAGATTTTATGTTGTCCTGGAGAGCTTGCAGAGCACTGGGGAAAGGCAGGCAGAGAATTCCCTGCTAGCACCTTCTCTGTGCCTGGGAAGCAGAAGTGTTCACATTGCTTCGCATGAATCGCTTTTGTGCAGAAAACAGTAACACTTTTTCAGAACGAAAGAAAGCACAGAGCCCCAGATTCTATGTTGTCCTGGAGAGCTTGCAGAGCACTGGGGATAGGCAGGCAGAGAATTCCCTGCTAGCACATTCTCTGTGCCTGGGAAGCAGAAGTGTTCACATTGCTTCGCAAGAATCGCTTTTGTGCAGAAAACAGTAACACTTGTTCAGAACGAAAGAAAGCACAGAGCCCCAGATTCTATGTTGTCCTGGAGAGCTTGCAGAGCACTGGGGAAAGGCAGGCAGAGAATTCCCTGATAGCACCTTCTCTGTGCCTGTTCACATTGCTTCGCAGAATCGCTTTTGTGCAGAAAACAGTAACACTTGTTCAGAAGGAAAGAAAGCACAGAGCCCCAGATTTGCTGTTGTCCTGGAGAGCTTGCAGAGCACTGGGGAAAGGCAGGCAGAGAATTCCCTGATAGCACCTTCTCTGTGCCTGGGAAGCAGAAGTGTTCACATTGCTTCGCAGAATCGCTTTTGTGCAGAAAACAGTAACACTTGTTCAGAAGGAAAGAAAGCACAGAGCCCCAGATTTTATGTTGTCCTGGAGAGCTTGCAGAGCACTGGGGAAAGGCAGGCAGAGAATTCCTTGCTAGCACCTTCTCTGTGCCTGGGAAGCAGAAGTGTTCACATTGCTTCGCAGAATCGCTTTTGTGCAGAAAACAGTAACACTTGTTCAGAAGGAAAGAAAGCACAGAGCCCCAGATTTTATGTTGTCCTGGAGAGCTTGCAGAGCACTGGGGAAAGGCAGGCAGAGATTTCCTTGCTAGCACCTTCTCTGTGCCTGGGAAGCAGAAGTGTTCACATTGCTTCGCAGAATCGCTTTTGTGCAGAAAACAGTAACACTTGTTCAGAACGAAAGAAAGCACAGAGCCCCAGATTTTATGTTGTCCTGGAGAGCTTGCAGAGCACTGGGGAAAGGCAGGCAGAGATTTCCTTGCTAGCACCTTCTCTGTGCCTGGGAAGCAGAAGTTTTCACATTGCTTCGCAGAATCGCTTTTGTGCAGAAAACAGTAACACTTGTTCAGAACGAAAGAAAGCACAGAGCCCCAGATTTTATGTTGTCCTGGAGAGCTTGCAGAGCACTGGGGAAAGGCAGGCAGAGAATTCCTTGCTAGCACCTTCTCTGTGCCTGGGAAGCAGAAGTGTTCACATTCCTTCGCAAGAATCGCTTTTGTGCAGAAAACAGTAACACTTGTTCAGAAGGAAAGAAAGCACAGAGCCCCAGATTTTATGTTGTCCTGGAGAGCTTGCAGAGCACTGGGGAAAGGCAGGCAGAGAATTCCCTGATAGCACCTTCTCTGTGCCTGTTCACATTGCTTCGCAGAATCGCTTTTGTGCAGAAAACACTAACACTTGTTCAGAACTAAAGAAAGCACAGAGCCCCAGATTCTATGTTGTCCTGGAGAGCTTGCAGAGCACTGGGGAAAGGCAGGCAGAGAATTCCTTGCTAGCACCTTCTCTGTGCCTGGGAAGCAGAAGTGTTCACATCGCTTCGCAAGAATCGCTTTTGTGCAGAAAACAGTAACACTTGTTCAGAAGGAAAGAAAGCACAGAGCCCCAGATTTTATGTTGTCCTGGAGAGCTTGCAGAGCACTGGGGAAAGGCAGGCAGAGAATTCCCTGCTAGCACCTTCTCTGTGCCTGGGAAGCAGAAGTGTGCACATTGCTTCGCATGAATCGCTTTTGTGCAGAAAACATTAACACTTGTTCAGAACGAAAGAAAGCACAGAGCCCCAGATTCTATGTTGTCCTGGAGAGCTTGCAGAGCACTGGGGAAAGGCAGGCAGAGAATTCCCTGATAGCACCCTCTGTGTGCCTGGGAAGCAGAAGTGTTCACATTGCTTCGCAAGAATCGCTTTTGTGCAGAAAACAGTAACACTTGTTCAGAACGAAAGAAAGCACAGAGCCCCAGATTTTATGTTGTCCTGGAGAGCTTGCAGAGCACTGGGGAAAGGCAGGCAGAGAATTCCCTGATAGCACCTTCTCTGTGCCTGTTCACATTGCTTCGCAGAATCGCTTTTGTGCAGAAAACACTAACACTTGTGCAGAACTAAAGAAAGCACAGAGCCCCAGATTCTATGTTGTCCTGGAGAGCTTGCAGAGCACTGGGGAAAGGCAGGCAGAGAATTCCTTGCTAGCACCTTCTCTGTGCCTGGGAAGCAGAAGTGTTCACATTGCTTCGCAAGAATCGCTTTTGTGCAGAAAACAGTAACACTTGTTCAGAACGAAAGAAAGCACAGAGCCCCAGATTCTATGTTGTCCTGGAGAGCTTGCAGAGCACTGGGGAAAGGCAGGCAGAGAATTCCCTGCTAGCACCTTCTCTGTGCCTGGGAAGCAGAAGTGTTCACATTGCTTCGCAGAATCGCTTTTGTGCAGAAAACAGTAACAGTTGTTCAGAAGGAAAGAAAGCACAGAGCCCCAGATTTTATGTTGTCCTGGAGAGCTTGCAGAGCACTGGGGAAAGGCAGGCAGAGACTTCCCTGATAGCACCTTCTCTGTGCCTGGGAAGCAGAAGTGTTCACATTGCTTCGCAAGAATCGCTTTTGTGCAGAAAACAATAACAGTTGTTCAGAAGGAAAGAAAGCACAGAGCCCCAGATTTTATGTTGTCCTGGAGAGCTTGCAGAGCACTGGGGAAAGGCAGGCAGAGAATTCCCTGATAGCACCTTCTCTGTGCCTGGGAAGCAGAAGTGTTCACATTGCTTCGCAGAATCGCTTTTGTGCAGAAAACAGTAACACTTGTTCAGAAGGAAAGAAAGCACAGAGCCCCAGATTTTATGTTGTCCTGGAGAGCTTACAGAGCACTGGGGAAAGGCAGGCAGAGAATTCCCTGATAGCACCTTCTCTGTGCCTGTTCACATTGCTTTGCAGAATCGCTTTTGTGCAGAAAACAGTAACACTTGTTCAGAAGGAAAGAAAGCACAGAGCCCCAGATTTTATGTTGTCCTGGAGAGCTTGCAGAGCACTGGGGAAAGGCAGGCAGAAAATTCCTTGCTAGCACCTTCTCTGTGCCTGGGAAGCAGAAGTGTTCACATTGCTTCGCAGAATCGCTTTTGTGCAGAAAACAGTAACACTTGTTCAGAAGGAAAGAAAGCACAGAGCCCCAGATTTTATGTTGTCCTGGAGAGCTTGCAGAGCACTGGGGAAAGGCAGGCAGAGAATTCCCTGATAGCACCTTCTCTGTGCCTGTTCACATTGCTTCGCAGAATCGCTTTTGTGCAGAAAACAGTAACACTTGTTCAGAAGGAAAGAAAGCACAGAGCCCCAGATTTGCTGTTGTCCTGGAGAGCTTGCAGAGCACTGGGGAAAGGCAGGCAGAGAATTCCCTGCTAGCACCTTCTCTGTGCCTGTTCACATTGCTTCGCAGAATCGCTTTTGTGCAGAAAACAGTAACACTTGTTCAGAAGGAAAGAAAGCACAGAGCCCCAGATTCTATGTTGTCCTGGAGAGCTTGCAGAGCACTGGGGAAAGGCAGGCAGAGAATTCCCTGATAGCACCTTCTCTGTGCCTGGGAAGCAGAAGTGTTCACATTGCTTCGCAGAATCGCTTTTGTGCAGAAAACAGTAACACTTGTTCAGAAGGAAAGAAAGCACAGAGCCCCAGATTTTATGTTGTCCTGGAGAGCTTGCAGAGCACTGGGGAAAGGCAGGCAGAGAATTCCTTGCTAGCACCTTCTCTGTGCCTGGGAAGCAGAAGTGTTCACATTGCTTCGCAGAATCGCTTTTGTGCAGAAAACAGTAACACTTGTTCAGAAGGAAAGAAAGCACAGAGCCCCAGATTTTATGTTGTCCTGGAGAGCTTGCAGAGCACTGGGGAAAGGCAGGCAGAGATTTCCTTGCTAGCACCTTCTCTGTGCCTGGGAAGCAGAAGTTTTCACATTGCTTCGCAGAATCGCTTTTGTGCAGAAAACAGTAACACTTGTTCAGAAGGAAAGAAAGCACAGAGCCCCAGATTTTATGTTGTCCTGGAGAGCTTGCAGAGCACTGGGGAAAGGCAGGCAGAGAATTCCTTGCTAGCACCTTCTCTGTGCCTGGGAAGCAGAAGTGTTCACATTGCTTCGCAAGAATCGCTTTTGTGCAGAAAACACTAACACTTGTTCAGAACGAAAGAAAGCACAGAGCCCCAGATTTTATGTTGTCCTGGAGAGCTTGCAGAGCACTGGGGAAAGGCAGGCAGAGAATTCCCTGATAGCACCTTCTCTGTGCCTGTTCACATTGCTTCGCAGAATCGCTTTTGTGCAGAAAACACTAACACTTGTTCAGAACTAAAGAAAGCACAGAGCCCCAGATTCTATGTTGTCCTGGAGAGCTTGCAGAGCACTGGGGAAAGGCAGGCAGAGAATTCCTTGCTAGCACCTTCTCTGTGCCTGGGAAGCAGAAGTGTTCACATTGCTTCGCAGAATCGCTTTTGTGCAGAAAACAGTAATACTTGTTCAGAACGAAAGAAAGCACAGAGCCCCAGATTCTATGTTGTCCTGGAGAGCTTGCAGAGCACTGGGGAAAGGCAGGCAGAGAATTCCCTGCTAGCACCTTCTCTGTGCCTGGGAAGCAGAAGTGTGCACATTGCTTCGCATGAATCGCTTTTGTGCAGAAAACATTAACACTTGTTCAGAACGAAAGAAAGCACAGAGCCCCAGATTCTATGTTGTCCTGGAGAGCTTGCAGAGCACTGGGGAAAGGCAGGCAGAGAATTCCCTGATAGCACCCTCTGTGTGCCTGGGAAGCAGAAGTGTTCACATTGCTTCGCAAGAATCGCTTTTGTGCAGAAAACAGTAACACTTGTTCAGAAGGAAAGAAAGCACAGAGCCCCAGATTTTATGTTGTCCTGGAGAGCTTGCAGAGCACTGGGGAAAGGCAGGCAGAGAATTCCTTGCTAGCACCTTCTCTGTGCCTGGGAAGCAGAAGTGTTCACATTCCTTCGCAAGAATCGCTTTTGTGCAGAAAACAGTAACACTTGTTCAGAACGAAAGAAAGCACAGAGCCCCAGATTTTATGTTGTCCTGGAGAGCTTGCAGAGCACTGGGGAAAGGCAGGCAGAGAATTCCCTGATAGCACCTTCTCTGTGCCTGTTCACATTGCTTCGCAGAATCGCTTTTGTGCAGAAAACACTAACACTTGTTCAGAACTAAAGAAAGCACAGAGCCCCAGATTCTATGTTGTCCTGGAGAGCTTGCAGAGCACTGGGGAAAGGCAGGCAGAGAATTCCTTGCTAGCACCTTCTCTGTGCCTGGGAAGCAGAAGTGTTCACATCGCTTCGCAAGAATCGCTTTTGTGCAGAAAACAGTAACACTTGTTCAGAAGGAAAGAAAGCACAGAGCCCCAGATTTTATGTTGTCCTGGAGAGCTTGCAGAGCACTGGGGAAAGGCAGGCAGAGAATTCCCTGCTAGCACCTTCTCTGTGCCTGGGAAGCAGAAGTGTTCACATTGCTTCGCATGAATCGCTTTTGTGCAGAAAACAGTAACACTTGTTCAGAAGGAAAGAAAGCACAGAGCCCCAGATTTTATGTTGTCCTGGAGAGCTTGCAGAGCACTGGGGAAAGGCAGGCAGAGAATTCCTTGCTAGCACCTTCTCTGTGCCTGTTCACATTGCTTCGCAGAATCGCTTTTGTGCAGAAAACACTAACACTTGTGCAGAACTAAAGAAAGCACAGAGCCCCAGATTCTATGTTGTCCTGGAGAGCTTGCAGAGCACTGGGGAAAGGCAGGCAGAGAATTCCCTGATAGCACCTTCTCTGTGCCTGGGAAGCAGAAGTGTTCACATTGCTTCGCAAGAATCGCTTTTGTGCAGAAAACAGTAACACTTGTTCAGAACGAAAGAAAGCACAGAGCCCCAGATTCTATGTTGTCCTGGAGAGCTTGCAGAGCACTGGGGAAAGGCAGGCAGAGAATTCCCTGCTAGCACCTTCTCTGTGCCTGGGAAGCAGAAGTGTTCACATTGCTTCGCAGAATCGCTTTTGTGCAGAAAACAGTAACAGTTGTTCAGAACTAAAGAAAGCACAGAGCCCCAGATTTTATGTTGTCCTGGAGAGCTTGCAGAGCACTGGGGAAAGGCAGGCAGAGACTTCCCTGATAGCACCTTCTCTGTGCCTGGGAAGCAGAAGTGTTCACATTGCTTCGCAAGAATCGCTTTTGTGCAGAAAACAATAACAGTTGTTCAGAAGGAAAGAAAGCACAGAGCCCCAGATTTTATGTTGTCCTGGAGAGCTTGCAGAGCACTGGGGAAAGGCAGGCAGAGAATTCCCTGATAGCACCTTCTCTGTGCCTGGGAAGCAGAAGTGTTCACATTGCTTCGCAGAATCGCTTTTGTGCAGAAAACAGTAACACTTGTTCAGAAGGAAAGAAAGCACAGAGCCCCAGATTTTATGTTGTCCTGGAGAGCTTACAGAGCACTGGGGAAAGGCAGGCAGAGAATTCCCTGATAGCACCTTCTCTGTGCCTGTTCACATTGCTTCGCAGAATCGCTTTTGTGCAGAAAACAGTAACACTTGTTCAGAAGGAAAGAAAGCACAGAGCCCCAGATTTTATGTTGTCCTGGAGAGCTTGCAGAGCACTGGGGAAAGGCAGGCAGAAAATTCCTTGCTAGCACCTTCTCTGTGCCTGGGAAGCAGAAGTGTTCACATTGCTTCGCAGAATCGCTTTTGTGCAGAAAACAGTAACACTTGTTCAGAAGGAAAGAAAGCACAGAGCCCCAGATTTTATGTTGTCCTGGAGAGCTTGCAGAGCACTGGGGAAAGCCAGGCAGAGAATTCCTTGCTAGCACCTTCTCTGTGCCTGGGAAGCAGAAGTGTTCACATTGCTTCGCAGAATCGCTTTTGTGCAGAAAACAGTAACACTTGTTCAGAAGGAAAGAAAGCACAGAGCCCCAGATTTTATGTTGTCCTGGAGAGCTTACAGAGCACTGGGGAAAGGCAGGCAGAGAATTCCCTGATAGCACCTTCTCTGTGCCTGTTCACATTGCTTCGCATAATGGCTTTTGTGCAGAAAACAGTAACACTTGTTCAGAAGGAAAGAAAGCACAGAGCCCCAGATTTTATGTTGTCCTGGAGAGCTTGCAGAGCACTGGGGAAAGGCAGGCAGAGAATTCCCTGATAGCACCTTCTCTGTGCCTGGGAAGCAGAAGTGTTCACATTGCTTTGCAGAATCGCTTTTGTGCAGAAAACAGTAACACTTGTTCAGAACGAAAGAAAGCACAGAGCCCCAGATTCTATGTTGTCCTGGAGAGCTTGCAGAGCACTGGGGAAAGGCAGGCAGAGAATTCCCTGCTAGCACCTTCTCTGTGCCTGGGAAGCAGAAGTGTTCACATTGCTTCGCAGAATTGCTTTTGTGCAGAAAACACTAACACTTGTTCAGAAGGAAAGAAAGCACAGAGCCCCAGATTTTATGTTGTCCTGGAGAGCTTGCAGAGCACTGGGGAAAGGCAGGCAGAGAATTCCTTGCTAGCACCTTCTCTGTGCCTGGGAAGCAGAAGTGTTCACATCGCTTCGCAAGAATCGCTTTTGTGCAGAAAACAGTAACACTTGTTCAGAACGAAAGAAAGCACAGAGCCCCAGATTCTATGTTGTCCTGGAGAGCTTGCAGAGCACTGGGGAAAGGCAGGCAGAGAATTCCCTGCTAGCACCTTCTCTGTGCCTGGGAAGCAGAAGTGTTCACATTGCTTCGCAAGAATCGCTTTTGTGCAGAAAACACTAACACTTGTTCAGAACGAAAGAAAGCACAGAGCCCCAGATTCTATGTTGTCCTGGAGAGCTTGCAGAGCACTGGGGAAAGGCAGGCAGAGAATTCCCTGCTAGCACCTTCTCTGTGCCTGGGAAGCAGAAGTGTTCACATTGCTTCGCAGAATCGCTTTTGTGCAGAAAACAGTAACACTTGTTCAGAACGAAAGAAAGCACAGAGCCCCAGATTCTATGTTGTCCTGGAGAGCTTGCAGAGCACTGGGGAAAGGCAGGCAGAGAATTCCCTGCTAGCACCTTCTCTGTGCCTGGGAAGCAGAAGTGTTCACATTGCTTCGCAGAATTGCTTTTGTGCAGAAAACACTAACACTTGTTCAGAAGGAAAGAAAGCACAGAGCCCCAGATTTTATGTTGTCCTGGAGAGCTTGCAGAGCACTGGGGAAAGGCAGGCAGAGAATTCCCTGATAGCACCTTCTCTGTGACTGGGAAGCAGAAGTGTTCACATTGCTTCGCAAGAATCGCTTTTGTGCAGAAAACACTAACACTTGTTCAGAAGGAAAGAAAGCACAGAGCCCCAGAATTTATGTTGTCCTGGAGAGCTTGCAGAGCACTGGGGAAAGGCAGGCAGAGAATTCCCTGATAGCACCTTCTCTGTGCCTGTTCACATTGCTTCGCAGAATCGCTTTTGTGCAGAAAACAGTAACACTTGTTCAGAAGGAAAGAAAGCACAGAGCCCCAGATTTTATGTTGTCCTGGAGAGCTTGCAGAGCACTGGGGAAAGGCAGGCAGAGAATTCCCTGATAGCACCTTCTCTGTGCCTGGGAAGCAGAAGTGTTCACATTGCTTCGCAGAATCGCTTTTGTGCAGAAAACAGTAACACTTGTTCAGAACGAAAGAAAGCACAGAGCCCCAGATTCTATGTTGTCCTGGAGAGCTTGCAGAGCACTGGGGAAAGGCAGGCAGAGAATTCCCTGCTAGCACCTTCTTTGTGCCTGGGAAGCAGAAGTGTTCACATTGCTTCGCAGAATCGCTTTTGTGCAGAAAACAGTAACACTTGTTCAGAAGGAAAGAAAGCACAGAGCCCCAGATTCTATGTTGTCCTGGAGAGCTTGCAGAGCACTGGGGAAAGGCAGGCAGAGAATTCCTTGCTAGCACCTTCTCTGTGCCTGGGAAGCAGAAGTGTTCACATTGCTTCGCAAGAATAGCTTTTGTGCAGAAAACACTAACACTTGTTCAGAAGGAAGGAAAGCACAGAGCCCCAGATTTTATGTTTTCCTGGAGAGCTTGCAGAGCATGGGGAAAGGCAGGCAGAGAATTCCCTGCTAGCACCTTCTCTGTGCCTGTTCACATTGCTTCGCAGAATCGCTTTTGTGCAGAAAACAGTAACACTTGTTCAGAACGAAAGAAAGCACAGAGCCCCAGATTCTATGTTGTCCTGGAGAGCTTGCAGAGCACTGGGGAAAGGCAGGCAGAGAATTCCCTGCTAGCACCTTCTCTGTACCTGGGAAGCACAAGTGTTCACATTGCTTCGCAAGAATCGCTTTTGTGCAGAAAACAGTAACACTTGTTCAGAACGAAAAAAGCACAGAGCCCCAGATTTTATGTTGTCCTGGAGAGCTTGCAGAGCACTGGGGAAAGGCAGGCAGAGAATTCCCTGCTAGCACCTTCTCTGTGCCTGGGAAGCAGAAGTGTTCACATTGCTTCGCAAGAATCGCTTTTGTGCAGAAAACACTAACACTTGTTCAGAAGGAAAGAAAGCACAGAGCCCCAGATTTTATGTTGTCCTGGAGAGCTTGCAGAGCACTGGGGAAAGGCAGGCAGAGAATTCCCTGCTAGCACCTTCTCTGTGCCTGGGAAGCAGAAGTGTTCACATTGCTTCGCAGAAACGCTTTTGTGCAGAAAACAGTAACACTTGTTCAGAACGAAAGAAAGCACAGAGCCCCAGATTCTATGTTGTCCTGGAGAGCTTGCAGAGCACTGGGGAAAGGCAGGCAGAGAATTCCTTGCTAGCACCTTCTCTGTGCCTGGGAAGCAGAAGTGTTCACATTGCTTTGCAGAATCGCTTTTGTGCAGAAAACAGTAACACTTGTTCAGAAGGAAAGAAAGCACAGAGCCCCAGATTTTATGTTGTCCTGGAGAGCTTGCAGAGCACTGGGGAAAGGCAGGCAGAGAATTCCCTGCTAGCACCTTCTCTGTGCCTGTTCACATTGCTTCGCAAGAATCGCTTTTGTGCAGAAAACAGTAACACTTGTTCAGAAGGAAAGAAAGCATAGAGCCCCAGAGTCTATGTTGTCCTGGAGAGCTTGCAGAGCACTGGGGAAAGGCAGGCAGAGAATTCCCTGCTAGCACCTTCTCTGTGCCTGGGAAGCAGAAGTGTTCACATTGCTTCGCAGAAACGCTTTTGTGCAGAAAACAGTAACACTTGTTCAGAACGAAAGAAAGCACAGAGCCCCAGATTTTATGTTGTCCTGGAGAGCTTGCAGAGCACTGGGGAAAGGCAGGCAGAGAATTCCCTGCTAGCACCTTCTCTGTGCCTGGGAAGCAGAAGTGTTCACATTGCTTCGCAAGAATCGCTTTTGTGCAGAAAACACTAACACTTGTTCAGAAGGAAAGAAAGCACAGAGCCCCAGAATTTATGTTGTCCTGGAGAGCTTGCAGAGCACTGGGGAAAGGCAGGCAGAGAATTCCCTGATAGCACCTTCTCTGTGCCTGTTCACATTGCTTCGCAGAATCGCTTTTGTGCAGAAAACAGTAACACTTGTTCAGAAGGAAAGAAAGCACAGAGCCCCAGATTTTATGTTGTCCTGGAGAGCTTGCAGAGCACTGGGGAAAGGCAGGCAGAGAATTCCCTGATAGCACCTTCTCTGTGCCTGGGAAGCAGAAGTGTTCACATTGCTTTGCAGAATCGCTTTTGTGCAGAAAACAGTAACACTTGTTCAGAACGAAAGAAAGCACAGAGCCCCAGATTTTATGTTGTCCTGCAGAGCTTGCAGAGCACTGGGGAAAGGCAGGCAGAGAATTCCCTGCTAGCACATTCTCTGTGCCTGGGAAGCAGAAGTGTTCACATTGCTTCGCAAGAATCGCTTTTGTGCAGAAAACACTAACACTTGTTCAGAACGAAAGAAAGCACAGAGCCCCAGATTCTATGTTGTCCTGGAGAGCTTGCAGAGCACTGGGGAAAGGCAGGCAGAGAATTCCCTGCTAGCACCTTCTCTGTGCCTGTTCACATTGCTTCGCAGAATCGCTTTTGTGCAGAAAACAGTAACACTTGTTCAGAACGAAAGAAAGCACAGAGCCCCAGATTTTATGTTGTCCTGCAGAGCTTGCAGAGCACTGGGGAAAGGCAGGCAGAGAATTCCCTGCTAGCACATTCTCTGTGCCTGGGAAGCAGAAGTGTTCACATTGCTTCGCAAGAATCGCTTTTGTGCAGAAAACACTAACACTTGTTCAGAACGAAAGAAAGCACAGAGCCCCAGATTCTATGTTGTCCTGGAGAGCTTGCAGAGCACTGGGGAAAGGCAGGCAGAGAATTCCCTGCTAGCACCTTCTCTGTGCCTGGGAAGCAGAAGTGTTCACATTGCTTCGCAGAATCGCTTTTGTGCAGAAAACAGTAACACTTGTTCAGAACGAAAGAAAGCACAGAGCCCCAGATTCTATGTTGTCCTGGAGAGCTTGCAGAGCACTGGGGAAAGGCAGGCAGAGAATTCCCTGCTAGCACCTTCTCTGTGCCTGGGAAGCAGAAGTGTTCACATTGCTTCGCAGAATTGCTTTTGTGCAGAAAACACTAACACTTGTTCAGAAGGAAAGAAAGCACAGAGCCCCAGATTTTATGTTGTCCTGGAGAGCTTGCAGAGCACTGGGGAAAGGCAGGCAGAGAATTCCCTGATAGCACCTTCTCTGTGACTGGGAAGCAGAAGTGTTCACATTGCTTCGCAAGAATCGCTTTTGTGCAGAAAACACTAACACTTGTTCAGAAGGAAAGAAAGCACAGAGCCCCAGAATTTATGTTGTCCTGGAGAGCTTGCAGAGCACTGGGGAAAGGCAGGCAGAGAATTCCCTGATAGCACCTTCTCTGTGCCTGGGAAGCAGAAGTGTTCACATTGCTTCGCAGAATCGCTTTTGTGCAGAAAACAGTAACACTTGTTCAGAACGAAAGAAAGCACAGAGCCCCAGATTCTATGTTGTCCTGGAGAGCTTGCAGAGCACTGGGGAAAGGCAGGCAGAGAATTCCCTGCTAGCACCTTCTTTGTGCCTGGGAAGCAGAAGTGTTCACATTGCTTCGCAGAATCGCTTTTGTGCAGAAAACAGTAACACTTGTTCAGAAGGAAAGAAAGCACAGAGCCCCAGATTCTATGTTGTCCTGGAGAGCTTGCAGAGCACTGGGGAAAGGCAGGCAGAGAATTCCTTGCTAGCACCTTCTCTGTGCCTGGGAAGCAGAAGTGTTCACATTGCTTCGCAAGAATAGCTTTTGTGCAGAAAACACTAACACTTGTTCAGAAGGAAGGAAAGCACAGAGCCCCAGATTTTATGTTTTCCTGGAGAGCTTGCAGAGCATGGGGAAAGGCAGGCAGAGAATTCCCTGCTAGCACCTTCTCTGTGCCTGTTCACATTGCTTCGCAGAATCGCTTTTGTGCAGAAAACAGTAACACTTGTTCAGAACGAAAGAAAGCACAGAGCCCCAGATTCTATGTTGTCCTGGAGAGCTTGCAGAGCACTGGGGAAAGGCAGGCAGAGAATTCCCTGCTAGCACCTTCTCTGTACCTGGGAAGCACAAGTGTTCACATTGCTTCGCAAGAATCGCTTTTGTGCAGAAAACAGTAACACTTGTTCAGAACGAAAAAAGCACAGAGCCCCAGATTTTATGTTGTCCTGGAGAGCTTGCAGAGCACTGGGGAAAGGCAGGCAGAGAATTCCCTGCTAGCACCTTCTCTGTGCCTGGGAAGCAGAAGTGTTCACATTGCTTCGCAAGAATCGCTTTTGTGCAGAAAACACTAACACTTGTTCAGAAGGAAAGAAAGCACAGAGCCCCAGATTTTATGTTGTCCTGGAGAGCTTGCAGAGCACTGGGGAAAGGCAGGCAGAGAATTCCCTGCTAGCACCTTCTCTGTGCCTGGGAAGCAGAAGTGTTCACATTGCTTCGCAGAAACGCTTTTGTGCAGAAAACAGTAACACTTGTTCAGAACGAAAGAAAGCACAGAGCCCCAGATTCTATGTTGTCCTGGAGAGCTTGCAGAGCACTGGGGAAAGGCAGGCAGAGAATTCCTTGCTAGCACCTTCTCTGTGCCTGGGAAGCAGAAGTGTTCACATTGCTTTGCAGAATCGCTTTTGTGCAGAAAACAGTAACACTTGTTCAGAAGGAAAGAAAGCACAGAGCCCCAGATTTTATGTTGTCCTGGAGAGCTTGCAGAGCACTGGGGAAAGGCAGGCAGAGAATTCCCTGCTAGCACCTTCTCTGTGCCTGTTCACATTGCTTCGCAAGAATCGCTTTTGTGCAGAAAACAGTAACACTTGTTCAGAAGGAAAGAAAGCATAGAGCCCCAGAGTCTATGTTGTCCTGGAGAGCTTGCAGAGCACTGGGGAAAGGCAGGCAGAGAATTCCCTGCTAGCACCTTCTCTGTGCCTGGGAAGCAGAAGTGTTCACATTGCTTCGCAGAAACGCTTTTGTGCAGAAAACAGTAACACTTGTTCAGAACGAAAGAAAGCACAGAGCCCCAGATTTTATGTTGTCCTGGAGAGCTTGCAGAGCACTGGGGAAAGGCAGGCAGAGAATTCCCTGCTAGCACCTTCTCTGTGCCTGGGAAGCAGAAGTGTTCACATTGCTTCGCAAGAATCGCTTTTGTGCAGAAAACACTAACACTTGTTCAGAAGGAAAGAAAGCACAGAGCCCCAGAATTTATGTTGTCCTGGAGAGCTTGCAGAGCACTGGGGAAAGGCAGGCAGAGAATTCCCTGATAGCACCTTCTCTGTGCCTGTTCACATTGCTTCGCAGAATCGCTTTTGTGCAGAAAACAGTAACACTTGTTCAGAAGGAAAGAAAGCACAGAGCCCCAGATTTTATGTTGTCCTGGAGAGCTTGCAGAGCACTGGGGAAAGGCAGGCAGAGAATTCCCTGATAGCACCTTCTCTGTGCCTGGGAAGCAGAAGTGTTCACATTGCTTTGCAGAATCGCTTTTGTGCAGAAAACAGTAACACTTGTTCAGAACGAAAGAAAGCACAGAGCCCCAGATTTTATGTTGTCCTGCAGAGCTTGCAGAGCACTGGGGAAAGGCAGGCAGAGAATTCCCTGCTAGCACATTCTCTGTGCCTGGGAAGCAGAAGTGTTCACATTGCTTCGCAAGAATCGCTTTTGTGCAGAAAACACTAACACTTGTTCAGAACGAAAGAAAGCACAGAGCCCCAGATTCTATGTTGTCCTGGAGAGCTTGCAGAGCACTGGGGAAAGGCAGGCAGAGAATTCCCTGCTAGCACCTTCTCTGTGCCTGTTCACATTGCTTCGCAGAATCGCTTTTGTGCAGAAAACAGTAACACTTGTTCAGAACGAAAGAAAGCACAGAGCCCCAGATTCTATGTTGTCCTGGAGAGCTTGCAGAGCACTGGGGAAAGGCAGGCAGAGAATTCCCTGCTAGCACCTTCTCTGTGCCTGGGAAGCAGAAGTGTTCACATTGCTTCGCAAGAATCGCTTTTGTGCAGAAAACAGTAACACTTGTTCAGAACTAAAGAAAGCACAGAGCCCCAGAGTCTATGTTGTCCTGGAGAGCTTGCAGAGCACTGGGGAAAGGCAGGCAGAGAATTCCCTGCTAGCACCTTCTCTGTACCTGGGAAGCAGAAGTGTTCACATTGCTTCGCAAGAATCGCTTTTGTGCAGAAAACAGTAACACTTGTTCAGAAGGAAAGAAAGCACAGAGCCCCAGATTTTATGTTGTCCTGGAGAGCTTGCAGAGCACTGGGGAAAGGCAGGCAGAGAATTCCCTGCTAGCACCTTCTCTGTGCCTGGGAAGCAGAAGTGTTCACATTGCTTCGCAGAAACGCTTTTGTGCAGAAAACAGTAACACTTGTTCAGAACGAAAGAAAGCACAGAGCCCCAGATTTTATGTTGTCCTGGAGAGCTTGCAGAGCACTGGGGAAAGGCAGGCAGAGAATTCCCTGCTAGCACCTTCTCTGTGCCTGGGAAGCAGAAGTGTTCACATTGCTTCGCAAGAATCGCTTTTGTGCAGAAAACACTAACACTTGTTCAGAAGGAAAGAAAGCACAGAGCCCCAGAATTTATGTTGTCCTGGAGAGCTTGCAGAGCACTGGGGAAAGGCAGGCAGAGAATTCCCTGATAGCACCTTCTCTGTGCCTGTTCACATTGCTTCGCAGAATCGCTTTTGTGCAGAAAACACTAACACTTGTTCAGAAGGAAAGAAAGCACAGAGCCCCAGATTTTATGTTGTCCTGGAGAGCTTGCAGAGCACTGGGGAAAGGCAGGCAGAGAATTCCCTGATAGCACCTTCTCTGTGCCTGGGAAGCAGAAGTGTTCACATTGCTTCGCAGAATCGCTTTTGTGCAGAAAACAGTAACACTTGTTCAGAAGGAAAGAAAGCACAGAGCCCCAGATTCTATGTTGTCCTGGAGAGCTTGCAGAGCACTGGGGAAAGGCAGGCAGAGAATTCCCTGCTAGCACCTTCTTTGTGCCTGGGAAGCAGAAGTGTTCACATTGCTTCGCAAGAATAGATTTTGTGCAGAAAACACTAACACTTGTTCAGAAGGAAGGAAAGCACAGAGCCCCAGATTTTATGTTTTCCTGGAGAGCTTGCAGAGCATGGGGAATGGCAGGCAGAGAATTCCCTGCTAGCACCTTCTCTGTGCCTGTTCACATTGCTTCGCAGAATCGCTTTTGTGCAGAAAACAGTAACACTTGTTCAGAACGAAAGAAAGCACAGAGCCCCAGATTCTATGTTGTCCTGGAGAGCTTGCAGAGCACTGGGGAAAGGCAGGCAGAGAATTCCCTGCTAGCACCTTCTCTGTGCCTGGGAAGCAGAAGTGTTCACATTGCTTCGCAAGAATCGCTTTTGTGCAGAAAACAGTAACACTTGTTCAGAACGAAAGAAAGCACAGAGCCCCAGATTCTATGTTGTCCTGGAGAGCTTGCAGAGCACTGGGGAAAGGCAGGCAGAGAATTCCCTGCTAGCACCTTCTCTGTACCTGGGAAGCACAAGTGTTCACATTGCTTCGCAAGAATCGCTTTTGTGCAGAAAACAGTAACACTTGTTCAGAACGAAAGAAAGCACAGAGCCCCAGATTTTATGTTGTCCTGGAGAGCTTGCAGAGCACTGGGGAAAGGCAGGCAGAGAATTCCCTGCTAGCACCTTCTCTGTGCCTGGGAAGCAGAAGTGTTCACATTGCTTCGCAAGAATCGCTTTTGTGCAGAAAACAGTAACACTTGTTCAGAAGGAAAGAAAGCACAGAGCCCCAGATTCTATGTTGTCCTGGAGAGCTTGCAGAGCACTGGGGAAAGGCAGGCAGAGAATTCCTTGCTAGCACCTTCTCTGTGCCTGGGAAGCAGAAGTGTTCACATTGCTTCGCAAGAATAGCTTTTGTGCAGAAAACACTAACACTTGTTCAGAAGGAAGGAAAGCACAGAGCCCCAGATTTTATGTTTTCCTGGAGAGCTTGCAGAGCATGGGGAAAGGCAGGCAGAGAATTCCCTGCTAGCACCTTCTCTGTGCCTGTTCACATTGCTTCGCAGAATCGCTTTTGTGCAGAAAACACTAACACTTGTTCAGAAGGAAAGAAAGCACAGAGCCCCAGATTTTATGTTGTCCTGGAGAGCTTGCAGAGCACTGGGGAAAGGCAGGCAGAGAATTCCCTGATAGCACCTTCTCTGTGCCTGGGAAGCAGAAGTGTTCACATTGCTTCGCAGAATCGCTTTTGTGCAGAAAACAGTAACACTTGTTCAGAACGAAAGAAAGCACAGAGCCCCAGATTTTATGTTGTCCTGCAGAGCTTGCAGAGCACTGGGGAAAGGCAGGCAGAGAATTCCCTGCTAGCACATTCTCTGTGCCTGGGAAGCAGAAGTGTTCACATTGCTTCGCAAGAATCGCTTTTGTGCAGAAAACACTAACACTTGTTCAGAAGGAAAGAAAGCACAGAGCCCCAGATTCTATGTTGTCCTGGAGAGCTTGCAGAGCACTGGGGAAAGGCAGGCAGAGAATTCCCTGCTAGCACCTTCTCTGTGCCTGTTCACATTGCTTCGCAGAATCGCTTTTGTGCAGAAAACAGTAACACTTGTTCAGAACGAAAGAAAGCACAGAGCCCCAGATTCTATGTTGTCCTGGAGAGCTTGCAGAGCACTGGGGAAAGGCAGGCAGAGAATTCCCTGCTAGCACCTTCTCTGTGCCTGGGAAGCAGAAGTGTTCACATTGCTTCGCAAGAATCGCTTTTGTGCAGAAAACAGTAACACTTGTTCAGAACTAAAGAAAGCACAGAGCCCCAGAGTCTATGTTGTCCTGGAGAGCTTGCAGAGCACTGGGGAAAGGCAGGCAGAGAATTCCCTGCTAGCACCTTCTCTGTACCTGGGAAGCAGAAGTGTTCACATTGCTTCGCAAGAATCGCTTTTGTGCAGAAAACAGTAACACTTGTTCAGAAGGAAAGAAAGCACAGAGCCCCAGATTTTATGTTGTCCTGGAGAGCTTGCAGAGCACTGGGGAAAGGCAGGCAGAGAATTCCCTGCTAGCACCTTCTCTGTGCCTGGGAAGCAGAAGTGTTCACATTGCTTCGCAGAAACGCTTTTGTGCAGAAAACAGTAACACTTGTTCAGAACGAAAGAAAGCACAGAGCCCCAGATTTTATGTTGTCCTGGAGAGCTTGCAGAGCACTGGGGAAAGGCAGGCAGAGAATTCCCTGCTAGCACCTTCTCTGTGCCTGGGAAGCAGAAGTGTTCACATTGCTTCGCAAGAATCGCTTTTGTGCAGAAAACACTAACACTTGTTCAGAAGGAAAGAAAGCACAGAGCCCCAGAATTTATGTTGTCCTGGAGAGCTTGCAGAGCACTGGGGAAAGGCAGGCAGAGAATTCCCTGATAGCACCTTCTCTGTGCCTGTTCACATTGCTTCGCAGAATCGCTTTTGTGCAGAAAACACTAACACTTGTTCAGAAGGAAAGAAAGCACAGAGCCCCAGATTTTATGTTGTCCTGGAGAGCTTGCAGAGCACTGGGGAAAGGCAGGCAGAGAATTCCCTGATAGCACCTTCTCTGTGCCTGGGAAGCAGAAGTGTTCACATTGCTTCGCAGAATCGCTTTTGTGCAGAAAACAGTAACACTTGTTCAGAACGAAAGAAAGCACAGAGCCCCAGATTCTATGTTGTCCTGGAGAGCTTGCAGAGCATGGGGAAAGGCAGGCAGAGAATTCCCTGCTAGCACCTTCTCTGTGCCTGTTCACATTGCTTCGCAGAATCGCTTTTGTGCAGAAAACAGTAACACTTGTTCAGAACGAAAGAAAGCACAGAGCCCCAGATTCTATGTTGTCCTGGAGAGCTTGCAGAGCACTGGGGAAAGGCAGGCAGAGAATTCCCTGCTAGCACCTTCTCTGTACCTGGGAAGCACAAGTGTTCACATTGCTTCGCAAGAATCGCTTTTGTGCAGAAAACAGTAACACTTGTTCAGAACGAAAGAAAGCACAGAGCCCCAGATTTTATGTTGTCCTGGAGAGCTTGCAGAGCACTGGGGAAAGGCAGGCAGAGAATTCCCTGCTAGCACCTTCTCTGTGCCTGGGAAGCAGAAGTGTTCACATTGCTTCGCAAGAATCGCTTTTGTGCAGAAAACACTAACACTTGTTCAGAAGGAAAGAAAGCACAGAGCCCCAGATTTTATGTTGTCCTGGAGAGCTTGCAGAGCACTGGGGAAAGGCAGGCAGAGAATTCCCTGCTAGCACCTTCTCTGTGCCTGGGAAGCAGAAGTGTTCACATTGCTTCGCAGAAACGCTTTTGTGCAGAAAACAGTAACACTTGTTCAGAACGAAAGAAAGCACAGAGCCCCAGATTCTATGTTGTCCTGGAGAGCTTGCAGAGCACTGGGGAAAGGCAGGCAGAGAATTCCTTGCTAGCACCTTCTCTGTGCCTGGGAAGCAGAAGTGTTCACATTGCTTTGCAGAATCGCTTTTGTGCAGAAAACAGTAACACTTGTTCAGAAGGAAAGAAAGCACAGAGCCCCAGATTTTATGTTGTCCTGGAGAGCTTGCAGAGCACTGGGGAAAGGCAGGCAGAGAATTCCCTGCTAGCACCTTCTCTGTGCCTGTTCACATTGCTTCGCAGAATCGCTTTTGTGCAGAAAACTCTAACACTTGTTCAGAAGGAAAGAAAGCACAGAGCCCCAGAATTTATGTTGTCCTGGAGAGCTTGCAGAGCACTGGGGAAAGGCAGGCAGAGAATTCCCTGCTAGCACCTTCTCTGTGCCTGGGAAGCAGAAGTGTTCACATTGCTTCGCAAGAATCGCTTTTGTGCAGAAAACAGTAACACTTGTTCAGAACGAAAGAAAGCACAGAGCCCCAGAGTCTATGTTGTCCTGGAGAGCTTGCAGAGCACTGGGGAAAGGCAGGCAGAGAATTCCCTGCTAGCACCTTCTCTGTACCTGGGAAGCAGAAGTGTTCACATTGCTTCGCAAGAATCGCTTTTGTGCAGAAAACAGTAACACTTGTTCAGAAGGAAAGAAAGCATAGAGCCCCAGAGTCTATGTTGTCCTGGAGAGCTTGCAGAGCACTGGGGAAAGGCAGGCAGAGAATTCCCTGCTAGCACCTTCTCTGTGCCTGGGAAGCAGAAGTGTTCACATTGCTTCGCAGAAACGCTTTTGTGCAGAAAACAGTAACACTTGTTCAGAACGAAAGAAAGCACAGAGCCCCAGATTTTATGTTGTCCTGGAGAGCTTGCAGAGCACTGGGTAAAGGCAGGCAGAGAATTCCCTGCTAGCACCTTCTCTGTGCCTGGGAAGCAGAAGTGTTCACATTGCTTCGCAAGAATCGCTTTTGTGCAGAAAACAGTAACACTTGTTCAGAAGGAAAGAAAGCACAGAGCCCCAGAATTTATGTTGTCCTGGAGAGCTTGCAGAGCACTGGGGAAAGGCAGGCAGAGAATTCCCTGATAGCACCTTCTCTGTGCCTGTTCACATTGCTTCGCAGAATCGCTTTTGTGCAGAAAACAGTAACACTTGTTCAGAAGGAAAGAAAGCACAGAGCCCCAGATTTTATGTTGTCCTGGAGAGCTTGCAGAGCACTGGGGAAAGGCAGGCAGAGAATTCCCTGATAGCACCTTCTCTGTGCCTGGGAAGCAGAAGTGTTCACATTGCTTTGCAGAATCGCTTTTGTGCAGAAAACAGTAACACTTGTTCAGAACGAAAGAAAGCACAGAGCCCCAGATTTTATGTTGTCCTGCAGAGCTTGCAGAGCACTGGGGAAAGGCAGGCAGAGAATTCCCTGCTAGCACATTCTCTGTGCCTGGGAAGCAGAAGTGTTCACATTGCTTCGCAAGAATCGCTTTTGTGCAGAAAACACTAACACTTGTTCAGAACGAAAGAAAGCACAGAGCCCCAGATTCTATGTTGTCCTGGAGAGCTTGCAGAGCACTGGGGAAAGGCAGGCAGAGAATTCCCTGCTAGCACCTTCTCTGTGCCTGTTCACATTGCTTCGCAGAATCGCTTTTGTGCAGAAAACAGTAACACTTGTTCAGAACGAAAGAAAGCACAGAGCCCCAGATTCTATGTTGTCCTGGAGAGCTTGCAGAGCACTGGGGAAAGGCAGGCAGAGAATTCCCTGCTAGCACCTTCTCTGTGCCTGGGAAGCAGAAGTGTTCACATTGCTTCGCAAGAATCGCTTTTGTGCAGAAAACAGTAACACTTGTTCAGAACTAAAGAAAGCACAGAGCCCCAGAGTCTATGTTGTCCTGGAGAGCTTGCAGAGCACTGGGGAAAGGCAGGCAGAGAATTCCCTGCTAGCACCTTCTCTGTACCTGGGAAGCAGAAGTGTTCACATTGCTTCGCAAGAATCGCTTTTGTGCAGAAAACAGTAACACTTGTTCAGAAGGAAAGAAAGCACAGAGCCCCAGATTTTATGTTGTCCTGGAGAGCTTGCAGAGCACTGGGGAAAGGCAGGCAGAGAATTCCCTGCTAGCACCTTCTCTGTGCCTGGGAAGCAGAAGTGTTCACATTGCTTCGCAGAAACGCTTTTGTGCAGAAAACAGTAACACTTGTTCAGAACGAAAGAAAGCACAGAGCCCCAGATTTTATGTTGTCCTGGAGAGCTTGCAGAGCACTGGGGAAAGGCAGGCAGAGAATTCCCTGCTAGCACCTTCTCTGTGCCTGGGAAGCAGAAGTGTTCACATTGCTTCGCAAGAATCGCTTTTGTGCAGAAAACACTAACACTTGTTCAGAAGGAAAGAAAGCACAGAGCCCCAGAATTTATGTTGTCCTGGAGAGCTTGCAGAGCACTGGGGAAAGGCAGGCAGAGAATTCCCTGATAGCACCTTCTCTGTGCCTGTTCACATTGCTTCGCAGAATCGCTTTTGTGCAGAAAACACTAACACTTGTTCAGAAGGAAAGAAAGCACAGAGCCCCAGATTTTATGTTGTCCTGGAGAGCTTGCAGAGCACTGGGGAAAGGCAGGCAGAGAATTCCCTGATAGCACCTTCTCTGTGCCTGGGAAGCAGAAGTGTTCACATTGCTTCGCAGAATCGCTTTTGTGCAGAAAACAGTAACACTTGTTCAGAAGGAAAGAAAGCACAGAGCCCCAGATTCTATGTTGTCCTGGAGAGCTTGCAGAGCACTGGGGAAAGGCAGGCAGAGAATTCCCTGCTAGCACCTTCTTTGTGCCTGGGAAGCAGAAGTGTTCACATTGCTTCGCAAGAATAGATTTTGTGCAGAAAACACTAACACTTGTTCAGAAGGAAGGAAAGCACAGAGCCCCAGATTTTATGTTTTCCTGGAGAGCTTGCAGAGCATGGGGAATGGCAGGCATAGAATTCCCTGCTAGCACCTTCTCTGTGCCTGTTCACATTGCTTCGCAGAATCGCTTTTGTGCAGAAAACAGTAACACTTGTTCAGAACGAAAGAAAGCACAGAGCCCCAGATTCTATGTTGTCCTGGAGAGCTTGCAGAGCACTGGGGAAAGGCAGGCAGAGAATTCCCTGCTAGCACCTTCTCTGTGCCTGGGAAGCAGAAGTGTTCACATTGCTTCGCAAGAATCGCTTTTGTGCAGAAAACAGTAACACTTGTTCAGAACGAAAGAAAGCACAGAGCCCCAGATTCTATGTTGTCCTGGAGAGCTTGCAGAGCACTGGGGAAAGGCAGGCAGAGAATTCCCTGCTAGCACCTTCTCTGTACCTGGGAAGCACAAGTGTTCACATTGCTTCGCAAGAATCGCTTTTGTGCAGAAAACAGTAACACTTGTTCAGAACGAAAGAAAGCACAGAGCCCCAGATTTTATGTTGTCCTGGAGAGCTTGCAGAGCACTGGGGAAAGGCAGGCAGAGAATTCCCTGCTAGCACCTTCTCTGTGCCTGGGAAGCAGAAGTGTTCACATTGCTTCGCAAGAATCGCTTTTGTGCAGAAAACAGTAACACTTGTTCAGAAGGAAAGAAAGCACAGAGCCCCAGATTCTATGTTGTCCTGGAGAGCTTGCAGAGCACTGGGGAAAGGCAGGCAGAGAATTCCTTGCTAGCACCTTCTCTGTGCCTGGGAAGCAGAAGTGTTCACATTGCTTCGCAAGAATAGCTTTTGTGCAGAAAACACTAACACTTGTTCAGAAGGAAGGAAAGCACAGAGCCCCAGATTTTATGTTTTCCTGGAGAGCTTGCAGAGCATGGGGAAAGGCAGGCAGAGAATTCCCTGCTAGCACCTTCTCTGTGCCTGTTCACATTGCTTCGCAGAATCGCTTTTGTGCAGAAAACACTAACACTTGTTCAGAAGGAAAGAAAGCACAGAGCCCCAGATTTTATGTTGTCCTGGAGAGCTTGCAGAGCACTGGGGAAAGGCAGGCAGAGAATTCCCTGATAGCACCTTCTCTGTGCCTGGGAAGCAGAAGTGTTCACATTGCTTCGCAGAATCGCTTTTGTGCAGAAAACAGTAACACTTGTTCAGAACGAAAGAAAGCACAGAGCCCCAGATTTTATGTTGTCCTGCAGAGCTTGCAGAGCACTGGGGAAAGGCAGGCAGAGAATTCCCTGCTAGCACATTCTCTGTGCCTGGGAAGCAGAAGTGTTCACATTGCTTCGCAAGAATC
Source organism: Strix aluco (assembly GCF_031877795.1). Classification (NCBI taxonomy): domain Eukaryota; kingdom Metazoa; phylum Chordata; class Aves; order Strigiformes; family Strigidae; genus Strix; species Strix aluco. The sequence continues at coordinate 490,316 of NW_027436569.1, forward strand.
GCTTTTGTGCAGAAAACACTAACACTTGTTCAGAACGAAAGAAAGCACAGAGCCCCAGATTCTATGTTGTCCTGGAGAGCTTGCAGAGCACTGGGGAAAGGCAGGCAGAGAATTCCCTGCTAGCACCTTCTCTGTGCCTGTTCACATTGCTTCGCAGAATCGCTTTTGTGCAGAAAACAGTAACACTTGTTCAGAACGAAAGAAAGCACAGAGCCCCAGATTCTATGTTGTCCTGGAGAGCTTGCAGAGCACTGGGGAAAGGCAGGCAGAGAATTCCCTGCTAGCACCTTCTCTGTGCCTGGGAAGCAGAAGTGTTCACATTGCTTCGCAAGAATCGCTTTTGTGCAGAAAACAGTAACACTTGTTCAGAACTAAAGAAAGCACAGAGCCCCAGAGTCTATGTTGTCCTGGAGAGCTTGCAGAGCACTGGGGAAAGGCAGGCAGAGAATTCCCTGCTAGCACCTTCTCTGTACCTGGGAAGCAGAAGTGTTCACATTGCTTCGCAAGAATCGCTTTTGTGCAGAAAACAGTAACACTTGTTCAGAAGGAAAGAAAGCACAGAGCCCCAGATTTTATGTTGTCCTGGAGAGCTTGCAGAGCACTGGGGAAAGGCAGGCAGAGAATTCCCTGCTAGCACCTTCTCTGTGCCTGGGAAGCAGAAGTGTTCACATTGCTTCGCAGAAACGCTTTTGTGCAGAAAACAGTAACACTTGTTCAGAACGAAAGAAAGCACAGAGCCCCAGATTTTATGTTGTCCTGGAGAGCTTGCAGAGCACTGGGGAAAGGCAGGCAGAGAATTCCCTGCTAGCACCTTCTCTGTGCCTGGGAAGCAGAAGTGTTCACATTGCTTCGCAAGAATCGCTTTTGTGCAGAAAACACTAACACTTGTTCAGAAGGAAAGAAAGCACAGAGCCCCAGAATTTATGTTGTCCTGGAGAGCTTGCAGAGCACTGGGGAAAGGCAGGCAGAGAATTCCCTGATAGCACCTTCTCTGTGCCTGTTCACATTGCTTCGCAGAATCGCTTTTGTGCAGAAAACACTAACACTTGTTCAGAAGGAAAGAAAGCACAGAGCCCCAGATTTTATGTTGTCCTGGAGAGCTTGCAGAGCACTGGGGAAAGGCAGGCAGAGAATTCCCTGATAGCACCTTCTCTGTGCCTGGGAAGCAGAAGTGTTCACATTGCTTCGCAGAATCGCTTTTGTGCAGAAAACAGTAACACTTGTTCAGAACGAAAGAAAGCACAGAGCCCCAGATTCTATGTTGTCCTGGAGAGCTTGCAGAGCACTGGGGAAAGGCAGGCAGAGAATTCCCTGCTAGCACCTTCTCTGTGCCTGGGAAGCAGAAGTGTTCACATTGCTTCGCAGAATCGCTTTTGTGCAGAAAACAGTAACACTTGTTCAGAAGGAAAGAAAGCACAGAGCCCCAGATTCTATGCTGTCCTGGAGAGCTTGCAGAGCACTGGGGAAAGGCAGGCAGAGAATTCCTTGCTAGCACCTTCTCTGTGCCTGGGAAGCAGAAGTGTTCACATTGCTTCGCAAGAATAGCTTTTGTGCAGAAAACACTAACACTTGTTCAGAAGGAAGGAAAGCACAGAGCCCCAGATTTTATGTTTTCCTGGAGAGCTTGCAGAGCATGGGGAAAGGCAGGCAGAGAATTCCCTGCTAGCACCTTCTCTGTGCCTGTTCACATTGCTTCGCAGAATCGCTTTTGTGCAGAAAACAGTAACACTTGTTCAGAACGAAAGAAAGCACAGAGCCCCAGATTCTATGTTGTCCTGGAGAGCTTGCAGAGCACTGGGGAAAGGCAGGCAGAGAATTCCCTGCTAGCACCTTCTCTGTGCCTGGGAAGCAGAAATGTTCACATTGCTTCGCAAGAATCGCTTTTGTGCAGAAAACAGTAACACTTGTTCAGAACGAAAGAAAGCACAGAGCCCCAGATTCTATGTTGTCCTGGAGAGCTTGCAGAGCACTGGGGAAAGGCAGGCAGAGAATTCCCTGCTAGCACCTTCTCTGTACCTGGGAAGCACAAGTGTTCACATTGCTTCGCAAGAATTGCTTTTGTGCAGAAAACAGTAACACTTGTTCAGAACGAAAGAAAGCACAGAGCCCCAGATTTTATGTTGTCCTGGAGAGCTTGCAGAGCACTGGGGAAAGGCAGGCAGAGAATTCCCTGCTAGCACCTTCTCTGTGCCTGGGAAGCAGAAGTGTTCACATTGCTTCGCAAGAATCGCTTTTGTGCAGAAAACACTAACACTTGTTCAGAAGGAAAGAAAGCACAGAGCCCCAGATTTTATGTTGTCCTGGAGAGCTTGCAGAGCACTGGGGAAAGGCAGGCAGAGAATTTCCTGCTAGCACCTTCTCTGTGCCTGGGAAGCAGAAGTGTTCACATTGCTTCGCAGAAACGCTTTTGTGCAGAAAACAGTAACACTTGTTCAGAACGAAAGAAAGCACAGAGCCCCAGATTCTATGTTGTCCTGGAGAGCTTGCAGAGCACTGGGGAAAGGCAGGCAGAGAATTCCTTGCTAGCACCTTCTCTGTGCCTGGGAAGCAGAAGTGTTCACATTGCTTTGCAGAATCGCTTTTGTGCAGAAAACAGTAACACTTGTTCAGAAGGAAAGAAAGCACAGAGCCCCAGATTCTATGTTGTCCTGGAGAGCTTGCAGAGCACTGGGGAAAGGCAGGCAGAGAATTCCCTGCTAGCACCTTCTCTGTGCCTGTTCACATTGCTTCGCAGAATCGCTTTTGTGCAGAAAACACTAACACTTGTTCAGAACGAAAGAAAGCACAGAGCCCCAGATTCTATGTTGTCCTGGAGAGCTTGCAGAGCACTGGGGAAAGGCAGGCAGAGAATTCCCTGCTAGCACCTTCTCTGTGCCTGTTCACATTGCTTCGCAGAATCGCTTTTGTGCAGAAAACAGTAACACTTGTTCAGAACGAAAGAAAGCACAGAGCCCCAGAGTCTATGTTGTCCTGGAGAGCTTGCAGAGCACTGGGGAAAGGCAGGCAGAGAATTCCCTGCTAGCACCTTCTCTGTACCTGGGAAGCAGAAGTGTTCACATTGCTTCGCAAGAATCGCTTTTGTGCAGAAAACAGTAACACTTGTTCAGAAGGAAAGAAAGCACAGAGCCCCAGAGTCTATGTTGTCCTGGAGAGCTTGCAGAGCACTGGGGAAAGGCAGGCAGAGAATTCCCTGCTAGCACCTTCTCTGTGCCTGGGAAGCAGAAGTGTTCACATTGCTTCGCAGAAACGCTTTTGTGCAGAAAACAGTAACACTTGTTCAGAACGAAAGAAAGCACAGAGCCCCAGATTTTATGTTGTCCTGGAGAGCTTGCAGAGCACTGGGGAAAGGCAGGCAGAGAATTCCCTGATAGCACCTTCTCTGTGCCTGTTCACATTGCTTCGCAGAATCGCTTTTGTGCAGAAAACACTAACACTTGTTCAGAAGGAAAGAAAGCACAGAGCCCCAGATTTTATGTTGTCCTGGAGAGCTTGCAGAGCACTGGGGAAAGGCAGGCAGAGAATTCCCTGATAGCACCTTCTCTGTGACTGGGAAGCAGAAGTGTTCACATTGCTTTGCAGAATCGCTTTTGTGCAGAAAACAGTAACACTTGTTCAGAACGAAAGAAAGCACAGAGCCCCAGATTCTATGTTGTCCTGGAGAGCTTGCAGAGCACTGGGGAAAGGCAGGCAGAGAATTCCCTGCTAGCACATTCTCTGTGCCTGGGAAGCAGAAGTGTTCACATTGCTTCGCAAGAATCGCTTTTGTGCAGAAAACAGTAACACTTGTTCAGAACGAAAGAAAGCACAGAGCCCCAGATTCTATGTTGTCCTGGAGAGCTTGCAGAGCACTGGGGAAAGGCAGGCAGAGAATTCCCTGCTAGCACCTTCTCTGTGCCTGTTCACATTGCTTCGCAGAATCGCTTTTGTGCAGAAAACAGTAACACTTGTTCAGAACGAAAGAAAGCACAGAGCCCCAGATTCTATGTTGTCCTGGAGAGCTTGCAGAGCACTGGGGAAAGGCAGGCAGAGAATTCCCTGCTAGCACCTTCTCTGTGCCTGGGAAGCAGAAGTGTTGACATTGCTTCGCAAGAATCGCTTTTGTGCAGAAAACAGTAACACTTGTTCAGAACGAAAGAAAGCACAGAGCCCCAGAGTCTATGTTGTCCTGGAGAGCTTGCAGAGCACTGGGGAAAGGCAGGCAGAGAATTCCCTGCTAGCACCTTCTCTGTACCTGGGAAGCAGAAGTGTTCACATTGCTTCGCAAGAATCGCTTTTGTGCAGAAAACAGTAACACTTGTTCAGAAGGAAAGAAAGCACAGAGCCCCAGAGTCTATGTTGTCCTGGAGAGCTTGCAGAGCACTGGGGAAAGGCAGGCAGAGAATTCCCTGCTAGCACCTTCTCTGTGCCTGGGAAGCAGAAGTGTTCACATTGCTTCGCAAGAATCGCTTTTGTGCAGAAAACACTAACACTTGTTCAGAAGGAAAGAAAGCACAGAGCCCCAGAATTTATGTTGTCCTGGAGAGCTTGCAGAGCACTGGGGAAAGGCAGGCAGAGAATTCCCTGATAGCACCTTCTCTGTGCCTGTTCACATTGCTTCGCAGAATCGCTTTTGTGCAGAAAACACTAACACTTGTTCAGAAGGAAAGAAAGCACAGAGCCCCAGATTTTATGTTGTCCTGGAGAGCTTGCAGAGCACTGGGGAAAGGCAGGCAGAGAATTCCCTGATAGCACCTTCTCTGTGCCTGGGAAGCAGAAGTGTTCACATTGCTTTGCAGAATCGCTTTTGTGCAGAAAACAGTAACACTTGTTCAGAACGAAAGAAAGCACAGAGCCCCAGATTCTATGTTGTCCTGGAGAGCTTGCAGAGCACTGGGGAAAGGCAGGCAGAGAATTCCCTGCTAGCACATTCTCTGTGCCTGGGAAGCAGAAGTGTTCACATTGCTTCGCAAGAATCGCTTTTGTGCAGAAAACAGTAACACTTGTTCAGAACGAAAGAAAGCACAGAGCCCCAGATTCTATGTTGTCCTGGAGAGCTTGCAGAGCACTGGGGAAAGGCAGGCAGAGAATTCCCTGCTAGCACCTTCTCTGTGCCTGGGAAGCAGAAGTGTTCACATTGCTTCGCAGAATTGCTTTTGTGCAGAAAACACTAACACTTGTTCAGAAGGAAAGAAAGCACAGAGCCCCAGATTTTATGTTGTCCTGGAGAGCTTGCAGAGCACTGGGGAAAGGCAGGCAGAGAATTCCCTGCTAGCACCTTCTCTGTGCCTGGGAAGCAGAAGTGTTCACATTGCTTCGCAAGAATCGCTTTTGTGCAGAAAACAGTAACACTTGTTCAGAACGAAAGAAAGCACAGAGCCCCAGATTCTATGTTGTCCTGGAGAGCTTGCAGAGCACTGGGGAAAGGCAGGCAGAGAATTCCCTGCTAGCACCTTCTCTGTGCCTGGGAAGCAGAAGTGTTCACATTGCTTCGCAAGAATCGCTTTTGTGCAGAAAACAGTAACACTTGTTCAGAACGAAAGAAAGCACAGAGCCCCAGATTCTATGTTGTCCTGGAGAGCTTGCAGAGCACTGAGGAAAGGCAGGCAGAGAATTCCCTGCTAGCACCTTCTCTGTACCTGGGAAGCACAAGTGTTCACATTGCTTCGCAAGAATCGCTTTTGTGCAGAAAACAGTAACACTTGTTCAGAACGAAAGAAAGCACAGAGCCCCAGATTTTATGTTGTCCTGGAGAGCTTGCAGAGCACTGGGGAAAGGCAGGCAGAGAATTCCTTGCTAGCACCTTCTCTGTGCCTGGGAAGCAGAAGTGTTCACATTGCTTCGCAGAATTGCTTTTGTGCAGAAAACAGTAACAGTTGTTCAGAACGAAAGAAAGCACAGAGCCCCAGATTTTATGTTGTCCTGGAGAGCTTACAGAGCACTGGGGAAAGGCAGGCAGAGAATTCCCTGCTAGCACCTTCTCTGAGCCTGGGAAGCAGAAGTGTTCACATTGCTTCGCAAGAATCGCTTTTGTGCAGAAAACAGTAACACTTGTTCAGAACGAAAGAAAGCACAGAGCCCCAGATTTTATGTTGTCCTGGAGAGCTTGCAGAGCACTGGGGAAAGGCAGGCAGAGAATTCCCTGCTAGCACCTTCTCTGTGCCTGGGAAGCAGAAGTGTTCACATTGCTTCGCAAGAATCGCTTTTGTGCAGAAAACAGTAACACTTGTTCAGAACGAAAGAAAGCACAGAGCCCCAGATTTTATGTTGTCCTGGAGAGCTTGCAGAGCACTGGGGAAAGGCAGGCAGAGAATTCCCTGCTAGCACCTTCTCTGTGCCTGGGAAGCAGAAGTGTTCACATTGCTTCGCAAGAATCGCTTTTGTGCAGAAAACAGTAACACTTGTTCAGAAGGAAAGAAAGCACAGAGCCCCAGATTTTATGTTGTCCTGGAGAGCTTGCAGAGCACTGGGGAAAGGCAGGCAGAGAATTCCCTGCTAGCACCTTCTCTGTGCCTGGGAAGCAGAAGTGTTCACATTGCTTCGCAGAAACGCTTTTGTGCAGAAAACAGTAACACTTGTTCAGAACGAAAGAAAGCACAGAGCCCCAGATTCTATGTTGTCCTGGAGAGCTTGCAGAGCACTGGGGAAAGGCAGGCAGAGAATTCCTTGCTAGCACCTTCTCTGTGCCTGGGAAGCAGAAGTGTTCACATTGCTTCGCAGAATCGCTTTTGTGCAGAAAACAGTAACACTTGTTCAGAAGGAAAGAAAGCACAGAGCCCCAGAGTCTATGTTGTCCTGGAGAGCTTGCAGAGCACTGGGGAAAGGCAGGCAGAGAATTCCCTGATAGCACCTTCTCTGTGCCTGGGAAGCAGAAGTGTTCACATTGCTTCGCAGAAACGCTTTTGTGCAGAAAACAGTAACACTTGTTCAGAACGAAAGAAAGCACAGAGCCCCAGATTCTATGTTGTCCTGGAGAGCTTGCAGAGCACTGGGGAAAGGCAGGCAGAGAATTCCCTGCTAGCACCTTCTCTGTGCCTGGGAAGCAGAAGTGTTCACATTGCTTCGCAAGAATCGCTTTTGTGCAGAAAACACTAACACTTGTTCAGAAGGAAAGAAAGCACAGAGCCCCAGAATTTATGTTGTCCTGGAGAGCTTGCAGAGCACTGGGGAAAGGCAGGCAGAGAATTCCCTGATAGCACCTTCTCTGTGCCTGTTCACATTGCTTCGCAGAATCGATTTTGTGCAGAAAACACTAACACTTGTTCAGAAGGAAAGAAAGCACAGAGCCCCAGATTTTATGTTGTCCTGGAGAGCTTGCAGAGCACTGGGGAAAGGCAGGCAGAGAATTCCCTGATAGCACCTTCTCTGTGCCTGGGAAGCAGAAGTGTTCACATTGCTTCGCAGAATCGCTTTTGTGCAGAAAACAGTAACACTTGTTCAGAACGAAAGAAAGCACAGAGCCCCAGATTCTATGTTGTCCTGCAGAGCTTGCAGAGCACTGGGGAAAGGCAGGCAGAGAATTCCTTGCTAGCACCTTCTCTGTGCCTGGGAAGCAGAAGTGTTCACATTGCTTTGCAGAATCGCTTTTGTGCAGAAAACAGTAACACTTGTTCAGAAGGAAAGAAAGCACAGAGCCCCAGATTTTATGTTGTCCTGGAGAGCTTGCAGAGCACTGGGGAAAGGCAGGCAGAGAATTCCCTGCTAGCACCTTCTCTGTGCCTGTTCACATTGCTTCGCAGAATCGCTTTTGTGCAGAAAACAGTAACACTTGTTCAGAACGAAAGAAAGCACAGAGCCCCAGAGTCTATGTTGTCCTGGAGAGCTTGCAGAGCACTGGGGAAAGGCAGGCAGAGAATTCCCTGATAGCACCTTCTCTGTGCCTGGGAAGCAGAAGTGTTCACATTGCTTCGCAAGAATCGCTTTTGTGCAGAAAACAGTAACACTTGTTCAGAAGGAAAGAAAGCACAGAGCCCCAGATTCTATGTTGTCCTGGAGAGCTTGCAGAGCACTGGGGAAAGGCAGGCAGAGAATTCCCTGCTAGCACCTTCTCTGTGCCTGGGAAGCAGAAGTGTTCACATTGCTTCGCAAGAATCGCTTTTGTGCAGAAAACACTAACACTTGTTCAGAAGGAAAGAAAGCACAGAGCCCCAGATTTTATGTTGTCCTGGAGAGCTTGCAGAGCACTGGGGAAAGGCAGGCAGAGAATTCCCTGATAGCACCTTCTCTGTGCCTGTTCACATTGCTTCGCAAGAATCGCTTTTGTGCAGAAAACGGTAACACTTGTTCAGAAGGAAAGAAAGCACAGAGCCCCAGATTTTATGTTGTCCTGGAGAGCTTGCAGAGCACTGGGGAAAGGCAGGCAGAGAATTCCCTGCTAGCACCTTCTCTGTGCCTGGGAAGCAGAAGTGTTCACATTGCTTCGCAGAAACGCTTTTGTGCAGAAAACAGTAACACTTGTTCAGAACGAAAGAAAGCACAGAGCCCCAGATTCTATGTTGTCCTGGAGAGCTTGCAGAGCACTGGGGAAAGGCAGGCAGAGAATTCCCTGCTAGCACCTTCTCTGTGCCTGGGAAGCAGAAGTGTTCACATTGCTTCGCAAGAATCGCTTTTGTGCAGAAAACAGTAACACTTGTTCAGAAGGAAAGAAAGCACAGAGCCCCAGATTTTATGTTGTCCTGGAGAGCTTGCAGAGCACTGGGGAAAGGCAGGCAGAGAATTCCCTGCTAGCACCTTCTCTGTACCTGGGAAGCAGAAGTGTTCACATTGCTTCGCAAGAATCACTTTTGTGCAGAAAACAGTAACACTTGTTCAGAAGGAAAGAAAGCACAGAGCCCCAGAGTCTATGTTGTCCTGGAGAGCTTGCAGAGCACTGGGGAAAGGCAGGCAGAGAATTCCCTGCTAGCACCTTCTCTGTGCCTGGGAAGCAGAAGTGTTCACATTGCTTCGCAGAAACGCTTTTGTGCAGAAAACAGTAACACTTGTTCAGAACGAAAGAAAGCACAGAGCCCCAGATTTTATGTTGTCCTGGAGAGCTTGCAGAGCACTGGGGAAAGGCAGGCAGAGAATTCCCTGCTAGCACCTTCTCTGTGCCTGGGAAGCAGAAGTGTTCACATTGCTTCGCAAGAATCGCTTTTGTGCAGAAAACACTAACACTTGTTCAGAAGGAAAGAAAGCACAGAGCCCCAGAATTTATGTTGTCCTGGAGAGCTTGCAGAGCACTGGGGAAAGGCAGGCAGAGAATTCCCTGATAGCACCTTCTCTGTGCCTGTTCACATTGCTTCGCAGAATCGCTTTTGTGCAGAAAACACTAACACTTGTTCAGAAGGAAAGAAAGCACAGAGCCCCAGATTTTATGTTGTCCTGGAGAGCTTGCAGAGCACTGGGGAAAGGCAGGCAGAGAATTCCCTGATAGCACCTTCTCTGTGCCTGGGAAGCAGAAGTGTTCACATTGCTTTGCAGAATCGCTTTTGTGCAGAAAACAGTAACACTTGTTCAGAACGAAAGAAAGCACAGAGCCCCAGATTCTATGTTGTCCTGGAGAGCTTGCAGAGCACTGGGGAAAGGCAGGCAGAGAATTCCCTGCTAGCACATTCTCTGTGCCTGGGAAGCAGAAGTGTTCACATTGCTTCGCAAGAATCGCTTTTGTGCAGAAAACAGTAACACTTGTTCAGAACGAAAGAAAGCACAGAGCCCCAGATTCTATGTTGTCCTGGAGAGCTTGCAGAGCACTGGGGAAAGGCAGGCAGAGAATTCCCTGCTAGCACCTTCTCTGTGCCTGGGAAGCAGAAGTGTTCACATTGCTTCGCAGAATTGCTTTTGTGCAGAAAACACTAACACTTGTTCAGAAGGAAAGAAAGCACAGAGCCCCAGATTTTATGTTGTCCTGGAGAGCTTGCAGAGCACTGGGGAAAGGCAGGCAGAGAATTCCTTGCTAGCACCTTCTCTGTGCCTGGGAAGCAGAAGTGTTCACATTGCTTCGCAAGAATCGCTTTTGTGCAGAAAACAGTAACACTTGTTCAGAACGAAAGAAAGCACAGAGCCCCAGATTTTATGTTGTCCTGGAGAGCTTGCAGAGCACTGGGGAAAGGCAGGCAGAGAATTCCCTGCTAGCACCTTCTCTGTGCCTGGGAAGCAGAAGTGTTCACATTGCTTCGCAAGAATCGCTTTTGTGCAGAAAACACTAACACTTGTTCAGAACGAAAGAAAGCACAGAGCCCCAGATTCTATGTTGTCCTGGAGAGCTTGCAGAGCACTGGGGAAAGGCAGGCAGAGAATTCCCTGCTAGCACCTTCTCTGTGCCTGGGAAGCAGAAGTGTTCACATTGCTTCGCAGAATCGCTTTTGTGCAGAAAACAGTAACACTTGTTCAGAAGGAAAGAAAGCACAGAGCCCCAGATTTTATGTTGTCCTGGAGAGCTTGCAGAGCACTGGGGAAAGGCAGGCAGAGAATTCCCTGCTAGCACCTTCTCTGTGCCTGTTCACATTGCTTCGCAGAATCGCTTTTGTGCAGAAAACAGTAACACTTGTTCAGAACGAAAGAAAGCACAGAGCCCCAGATTCTATGTTGTCCTGGAGAGCTTGCAGAGCACTGGGGAAAGGCAGGCAGAGAATTCCCTGCTAGCACCTTCTCTGTGCCTGGGAAGCAGAAGTGTTCACATTGCTTCGCAGAATCGCTTTTGTGCAGAAAACAGTAACACTTGTTCAGAACGAAAGAAAGCACAGAGCCCCAGATTTTATGTTGTCCTGGAGAGCTTGCAGAGCACTGGGGAAAGGCAGGCAGAGAATTCCCTGCTAGCACCTTCTCTGTGACTGGGAAGCAGAAGTGTTCACATTGCTTCGCAAGAATCGCTTTTGTGCAGAAAACACTAACACTTGTTCAGAAGGAAAGAAAGCACAGAGCCCCAGAATTTATGTTGTCCTGGAGAGCTTGCAGAGCACTGGGGAAAGGCAGGCAGAGAATTCCCTGCTAGCACCTTCTCTGTGCCTGTTCACATTGCTTCGCAGAATCGCTTTTGTGCAGAAAACAGTAACACTTGTTCAGAAGGAAAGAAAGCACAGAGCCCCAGATTTTATGTTGTCCTGGAGAGCTTGCAGAGCACTGGGGAAAGGCAGGCAGAGAATTCCCTGATAGCACCTTCTCTGTGCCTGGGAAGCAGAAGTGTTCACATTGCTTCGCAAGAATCGCTTTTGTGCAGAAAACAGTAACACTTGTTCAGAACGAAAGAAAGCACAGAGCCCAAGATTCTATGTTGTCCTGGAGAGCTTGCAGAGCACTGGGGAAAGGCAGGCAGAGTATTCCCTGCTAGCACCTTCTTTGTGCCTGGGAAGCAGAAGTGTTCACATTGCTTCGCAGAATCGCTTTTGTGCAGAAAACAGTAACACTTGTTCAGAAGGAAAGAAAGCACAGAGCCCCAGATTTGCTGTTGTCCTGGAGAGCTTGCAGAGCACTGGGGAAAGGCAGGCAGAGAATTCCTTGCTAGCACCTTCTCTGTGCCTGGGAAGCAGAAGTGTTCACATTGCTTCGCAAGAATAGCTTTTGTGCAGAAAACACTAACACTTGTTCAGAAGGAAGGAAAGCACAGAGCCCCAGATTTTATGTTGTCCTGGAGATCTTGCAGAGCATGGGGAAAGGCAGGCAGAGAATTCCCTGCTAGCACCTTCTCTGTGCCTGTTCACATTGCTTCGCAGAATCGCTTTTGTGCAGAAAACAGTAACACTTGTTCAGAACGAAAGAAAGCACAGAGCCCCAGATTCTATGTTGTCCTGGAGAGCTTGCAGAGCACTGGGGAAAGGCAGGCAGAGAATTCCCTGCTAGCACCTTCTCTGTGCCTGGGAAGCAGAAGTGTTCACATTGCTTCGCAAGAATCGCTTTTGTGCAGAAAACAGTAACACTTGTTCAGAACGAAAGAAAGCACAGAGCCCCAGATTCTATGTTGTCCTGGAGAGCTTGCAGAGCACTGGGGAAAGGCAGGCAGAGAATTCCCTGCTAGCACCTTCTCTGTGCCTGGGAAGCAGAAGTGTTCACATTGCTTCGCAAGAATCGCTTTTGTGCAGAAAACACTAACACTTGTTCAGAACGAAAGAAAGCACAGAGCCCCAGATTCTATGTTGTCCTGGAGAGCTTGCAGAGCACTGGGGAAAGGCAGGCAGAGAATTCCCTGCTAGCACCTTCTCTGTGCCTGGGAAGCAGAAGTGTTCACATTGCTTTGCAGAATCGCTTTTGTGCAGAAAACAGTAACACTTGTTCAGAAGGAAAGAAAGCACAGAGCCCCAGATTTTATGTTGTCCTGGAGAGCTTGCAGAGCACTGGGGAAAGGCAGGCAGAGAATTCCCTGCTAGCACCTTCTCTGTGCCTGTTCACATTGCTTCGCAGAATCGCTTTTGTGCAGAAAACAGTAACACTTGTTCAGAACGAAAGAAAGCACAGAGCCCCAGAGTCTATGTTGTCCTGGAGAGCTTGCAGAGCACTGGGGAAAGGCAGGCAGAGAATTCCCTGATAGCACCTTCTCTGTGCCTGGGAAGCAGAAGTGTTCACATTGCTTCGCAAGAATCGCTTTTGTGCAGAAAACAGTAACACTTGTTCAGAAGGAAAGAAAGCACAGAGCCCCAGATTCTATGTTGTCCTGGAGAGCTTGCAGAGCACTGGGGAAAGGCAGGCAGAGAATTCCCTGCTAGCACCTTCTCTGTGCCTGGGAAGCAGAAGTGTTCACATTGCTTCGCAAGAATCGCTTTTGTGCAGAAAACACTAACACTTGTTCAGAAGGAAAGAAAGCACAGAGCCCCAGATTTTATGTTGTCCTGGAGAGCTTGCAGAGCACTGGGGAAAGGCAGGCAGAGAATTCCCTGATAGCACCTTCTCTGTGCCTGTTCACATTGCTTCGCAAGAATCGCTTTTGTGCAGAAAACGGTAACACTTGTTCAGAAGGAAAGAAAGCACAGAGCCCCAGATTTTATGTTGTCCTGGAGAGCTTGCAGAGCACTGGGGAAAGGCAGGCAGAGAATTCCCTGCTAGCACCTTCTCTGTGCCTGGGAAGCAGAAGTGTTCACATTGCTTCGCAGAAACGCTTTTGTGCAGAAAACAGTAACACTTGTTCAGAACGAAAGAAAGCACAGAGCCCCAGATTCTATGTTGTCCTGGAGAGCTTGCAGAGCACTGGGGAAAGGCAGGCAGAGAATTCCCTGCTAGCACCTTCTCTGTGCCTGGGAAGCAGAAGTGTTCACATTGCTTCGCAAGAATCGCTTTTGTGCAGAAAACAGTAACACTTGTTCAGAAGGAAAGAAAGCACAGAGCCCCAGATTTTATGTTGTCCTGGAGAGCTTGCAGAGCACTGGGGAAAGGCAGGCAGAGAATTCCCTGCTAGCACCTTCTCTGTACCTGGGAAGCAGAAGTGTTCACATTGCTTCGCAAGAATCACTTTTGTGCAGAAAACAGTAACACTTGTTCAGAAGGAAAGAAAGCACAGAGCCCCAGAGTCTATGTTGTCCTGGAGAGCTTGCAGAGCACTGGGGAAAGGCAGGCAGAGAATTCCCTGCTAGCACCTTCTCTGTGCCTGGGAAGCAGAAGTGTTCACATTGCTTCGCAGAAACGCTTTTGTGCAGAAAACAGTAACACTTGTTCAGAACGAAAGAAAGCACAGAGCCCCAGATTTTATGTTGTCCTGGAGAGCTTGCAGAGCACTGGGGAAAGGCAGGCAGAGAATTCCCTGCTAGCACCTTCTCTGTGCCTGGGAAGCAGAAGTGTTCACATTGCTTCGCAAGAATCGCTTTTGTGCAGAAAACACTAACACTTGTTCAGAAGGAAAGAAAGCACAGAGCCCCAGAATTTATGTTGTCCTGGAGAGCTTGCAGAGCACTGGGGAAAGGCAGGCAGAGAATTCCCTGATAGCACCTTCTCTGTGCCTGTTCACATTGCTTCGCAGAATCGCTTTTGTGCAGAAAACACTAACACTTGTTCAGAAGGAAAGAAAGCACAGAGCCCCAGATTTTATGTTGTCCTGGAGAGCTTGCAGAGCACTGGGGAAAGGCAGGCAGAGAATTCCCTGATAGCACCTTCTCTGTGCCTGGGAAGCAGAAGTGTTCACATTGCTTTGCAGAATCGCTTTTGTGCAGAAAACAGTAACACTTGTTCAGAACGAAAGAAAGCACAGAGCCCCAGATTCTATGTTGTCCTGGAGAGCTTGCAGAGCACTGGGGAAAGGCAGGCAGAGAATTCCCTGCTAGCACATTCTCTGTGCCTGGGAAGCAGAAGTGTTCACATTGCTTCGCAAGAATCGCTTTTGTGCAGAAAACAGTAACACTTGTTCAGAACGAAAGAAAGCACAGAGCCCCAGATTCTATGTTGTCCTGGAGAGCTTGCAGAGCACTGGGGAAAGGCAGGCAGAGAATTCCCTGCTAGCACCTTCTCTGTGCCTGGGAAGCAGAAGTGTTCACATTGCTTCGCAGAATTGCTTTTGTGCAGAAAACACTAACACTTGTTCAGAAGGAAAGAAAGCACAGAGCCCCAGATTTTATGTTGTCCTGGAGAGCTTGCAGAGCACTGGGGAAAGGCAGGCAGAGAATTCCTTGCTAGCACCTTCTCTGTGCCTGGGAAGCAGAAGTGTTCACATTGCTTCGCAAGAATCGCTTTTGTGCAGAAAACAGTAACACTTGTTCAGAACGAAAGAAAGCACAGAGCCCCAGATTTTATGTTGTCCTGGAGAGCTTGCAGAGCACTGGGGAAAGGCAGGCAGAGAATTCCCTGCTAGCACCTTCTCTGTGCCTGGGAAGCAGAAGTGTTCACATTGCTTCGCAAGAATCGCTTTTGTGCAGAAAACACTAACACTTGTTCAGAACGAAAGAAAGCACAGAGCCCCAGATTCTATGTTGTCCTGGAGAGCTTGCAGAGCACTGGGGAAAGGCAGGCAGAGAATTCCCTGCTAGCACCTTCTCTGTGCCTGGGAAGCAGAAGTGTTCACATTGCTTCGCAGAATCGCTTTTGTGCAGAAAACAGTAACACTTGTTCAGAAGGAAAGAAAGCACAGAGCCCCAGATTTTATGTTGTCCTGGAGAGCTTGCAGAGCACTGGGGAAAGGCAGGCAGAGAATTCCCTGCTAGCACCTTCTCTGTGCCTGTTCACATTGCTTCGCAGAATCGCTTTTGTGCAGAAAACAGTAACACTTGTTCAGAACGAAAGAAAGCACAGAGCCCCAGATTCTATGTTGTCCTGGAGAGCTTGCAGAGCACTGGGGAAAGGCAGGCAGAGAATTCCCTGCTAGCACCTTCTCTGTGCCTGGGAAGCAGAAGTGTTCACATTGCTTCGCAGAATCGCTTTTGTGCAGAAAACAGTAACACTTGTTCAGAACGAAAGAAAGCACAGAGCCCCAGATTTTATGTTGTCCTGGAGAGCTTGCAGAGCACTGGGGAAAGGCAGGCAGAGAATTCCCTGCTAGCACCTTCTCTGTGACTGGGAAGCAGAAGTGTTCACATTGCTTCGCAAGAATCGCTTTTGTGCAGAAAACACTAACACTTGTTCAGAAGGAAAGAAAGCACAGAGCCCCAGAATTTATGTTGTCCTGGAGAGCTTGCAGAGCACTGGGGAAAGGCAGGCAGAGAATTCCCTGCTAGCACCTTCTCTGTGCCTGTTCACATTGCTTCGCAGAATCGCTTTTGTGCAGAAAACAGTAACACTTGTTCAGAAGGAAAGAAAGCACAGAGCCCCAGATTTTATGTTGTCCTGGAGAGCTTGCAGAGCACTGGGGAAAGGCAGGCAGAGAATTCCCTGATAGCACCTTCTCTGTGCCTGGGAAGCAGAAGTGTTCACATTGCTTCGCAAGAATCGCTTTTGTGCAGAAAACAGTAACACTTGTTCAGAACGAAAGAAAGCACAGAGCCCAAGATTCTATGTTGTCCTGGAGAGCTTGCAGAGCACTGGGGAAAGGCAGGCAGAGTATTCCCTGCTAGCACCTTCTTTGTGCCTGGGAAGCAGAAGTGTTCACATTGCTTCGCAGAATCGCTTTTGTGCAGAAAACAGTAACACTTGTTCAGAAGGAAAGAAAGCACAGAGCCCCAGATTTGCTGTTGTCCTGGAGAGCTTGCAGAGCACTGGGGAAAGGCAGGCAGAGAATTCCTTGCTAGCACCTTCTCTGTGCCTGGGAAGCAGAAGTGTTCACATTGCTTCGCAAGAATAGCTTTTGTGCAGAAAACACTAACACTTGTTCAGAAGGAAGGAAAGCACAGAGCCCCAGATTTTATGTTGTCCTGGAGATCTTGCAGAGCATGGGGAAAGGCAGGCAGAGAATTCCCTGCTAGCACCTTCTCTGTGCCTGTTCACATTGCTTCGCAGAATCGCTTTTGTGCAGAAAACAGTAACACTTGTTCAGAACGAAAGAAAGCACAGAGCCCCAGATTCTATGTTGTCCTGGAGAGCTTGCAGAGCACTGGGGAAAGGCAGGCAGAGAATTCCCTGCTAGCACCTTCTCTGTGCCTGGGAAGCAGAAGTGTTCACATTGCTTCGCAAGAATCGCTTTTGTGCAGAAAACAGTAACACTTGTTCAGAACGAAAGAAAGCACAGAGCCCCAGATTCTATGTTGTCCTGGAGAGCTTGCAGAGCACTGGGGAAAGGCAGGCAGAGAATTCCCTGCTAGCACCTTCTCTGTGCCTGGGAAGCAGAAGTGTTCACATTGCTTCGCAAGAATCGCTTTTGTGCAGAAAACACTAACACTTGTTCAGAACGAAAGAAAGCACAGAGCCCCAGATTCTATGTTGTCCTGGAGAGCTTGCAGAGCACTGGGGAAAGGCAGGCAGAGAATTCCCTGCTAGCACCTTCTCTGTGCCTGGGAAGCAGAAGTGTTCACATTGCTTCGCAGAATCGCTTTTGTGCAGAAAACAGTAACACTTGTTCAGAAGGAAAGAAAGCACAGAGCCCCAGATTTTATGTTGTCCTGGAGAGCTTGCAGAGCACTGGGGAAAGGCAGGCAGAGAATTCCCTGCTAGCACCTTCTCTGTGCCTGTTCACATTGCTTCGCAGAATCGCTTTTGTGCAGAAAACAGTAACACTTGTTCAGAACGAAAGAAAGCACAGAGCCCCAGATTCTATGTTGTCCTGGAGAGCTTGCAGAGCACTGGGGAAAGGCAGGCAGAGAATTCCCTGCTAGCACCTTCTCTGTGCCTGGGAAGCAGAAGTGTTCACATTGCTTCGCAGAATCGCTTTTGTGCAGAAAACAGTAACACTTGTTCAGAACGAAAGAAAGCACAGAGCCCCAGATTTTATGTTGTCCTGGAGAGCTTGCAGAGCACTGGGGAAAGGCAGGCAGAGAATTCCCTGCTAGCACCTTCTCTGTGACTGGGAAGCAGAAGTGTTCACATTGCTTCGCAAGAATCGCTTTTGTGCAGAAAACACTAACACTTGTTCAGAAGGAAAGAAAGCACAGAGCCCCAGATTTTATGTTGTCCTGGAGAGCTTGCAGAGCACTGGGGAAAGGCAGGCAGAGAATTCCCTGATAGCACCTTCTCTGTGCCTGTTCACATTGCTTCGCAGAATCGCTTTTGTGCAGAAAACAGTAACACTTGTTCAGAAGGAAAGAAAGCACAGAGCCCCAGATTTTATGTTGTCCTGGAGAGCTTGCAGAGCACTGGGGAAAGGCAGGCAGAGAATTCCCTGATAGCACCTTCTCTGTGCCTGGGAAGCAGAAGTGTTCACATTGCTTCGCAAGAATCGCTTTTGTGCAGAAAACAGTAACACTTGTTCAGAACGAAAGAAAGCACAGAGCCCCAGATTCTATGTTGTCCTGGAGAGCTTGCAGAGCACTGGGGAAAGGCAGGCAGAGTATTCCCTGCTAGCACCTTCTTTGTGCCTGGGAAGCAGAAGTGTTCACATTGCTTCGCAGAATCGCTTTTGTGCAGAAAACAGTAACACTTGTTCAGAAGGAAAGAAAGCACAGAGCCCCAGATTTGCTGTTGTCCTGGAGAGCTTGCAGAGCACTGGGGAAAGGCAGGCAGAGAATTCCTTGCTAGCACCTTCTCTGTGCCTGGGAAGCAGAAGTGTTCACATTGCTTCGCAAGAATAGCTTTTGTGCAGAAAACACTAACACTTGTTCAGAAGGAAGGAAAGCACAGAGCCCCAGATTTTATGTTGTCCTGGAGAGCTTGCAGAGCATGGGGAAAGGCAGGCAGAGAATTCCCTGCCAGCACCTTCTCTGTGCCTGTTCACATTGCTTCGCAGAATCGCTTTTGTGCAGAAAACAGTAACACTTGTTCAGAACGAAAGAAAGCACAGAGCCCCAGATTCTATGTTGTCCTGGAGAGCTTGCAGAGCACTGGGGAAAGGCAGGCAGAGAATTCCCTGCTAGCACCTTCTCTGTGCCTGGGAAGCAGAAGTGTTCACATTGCTTCGCAAGAATCGCTTTTGTGCAGAAAACAGTAACACTTGTTCAGAACGAAAGAAAGCACAGAGCCCCAGATTCTATGTTGTCCTGGAGAGCTTGCAGAGCACTGGGGAAAGGCAGGCAGAGAATTCCCTGCTAGCACCTTCTCTGTACCTGGGAAGCACAAGTGTTCACATTGCTTCGCAAGAATCGCTTTTGTGCAGAAAACAGTAAAACTTGTTCAGAACGAAAGAAAGCACAGAGCCCCAGATTTTATGTTGTCCTGGAGAGCTTGCAGAGCACTGGGGAAAGGCAGGCAGAGAATTCCTTGCTAGCACCTTCTCTGTGCCTGGGAAGCAGAAGTGTTCACATTGCTTCGCAGAAACGCTTTTGTGAAGAAAACAGTAACACTTGTTCAGAACGAAAGAAAGCACAGAGCCCCAGATTTTATGTTGTCCTGGAGAGCTTGCAGAGCACTGGGGAAAGGCAGGCAGAGAATTCCCTGCTAGCATCTTCTCTGTGACTGGGAAGCAGAAGTGTTCACATTGCTTCGCAAGAATCGCTTTTGTGCAGAAAACAGTAACACTTGTTCAGAACGAAAGAAAGCACAGAGCCCCAGAATTTATGTTGTCCTGGAGAGCTTGCAGAGCACTGGGGAAAGGCAGGCAGAGAATTCCCTGATAGCACCTTCTCTGTGCCTGTTCACATTGCTTCGCAGAATCGCTTTTGTGCAGAAAACGGTAACACTTGTTCAGAAGGAAAGAAAGCACAGAGCCCCAGATTTTATGTTGTCCTGGAGAGCTTGCAGAGCACTGGGGAAAGGCAGGCAGAGAATTCCCTGCTAGCACCTTCTCTGTGCCTGGGAAGCAGAAGTGTTCACATTGCTTCGCAGAAACGCTTTTGTGCAGAAAACAGTAACACTTGTTCAGAACGAAAGAAAGCACAGAGCCCCAGATTCTATGTTGTCCTGGAGAGCTTGCAGAGCACTGGGGAAAGGCAGGCAGAGAATTCCCTGCTAGCACCTTCTCTGTGCCTGGGAAGCAGAAGTGTTCACATTGCTTCGCAAGAATCGCTTTTGTGCAGAAAACAGTAACACTTGTTCAGAAGGAAAGACAGCACAGAGCCCCAGATTCTATGTTGTCCTGGAGAGCTTGCAGAGCACTGGGGAAAAGCAGGCAGAGAATTCCCTGCTAGCACCTTCTCTGTGCCTGGGAAGCAGAAGTGTTCACATTGCTTCGCAAGAATCGCTTTTGTGCAGAAAACACTAACACTTGTTCAGAAGGAAAGAAAGCACAGAGCCCCAGATTTTATGTTGTCCTGCAGAGCCTGCAGAGCACTGGGGAAAGGCAGGCAGAGAATTCCTTGCTAGCACCTTCTCTGTGCCTGGGAAGCAGAAGTGTTCACATTGCTTCGCAGAATCGCTTTTGTGCAGAAAACAGTAACACTTGTTCAGAACGAAAGAAAGCACAGAGCCCCAGATTTTATGTTGTCCTGGAGAGCTTGCAGAGCACTGGGGAAAGGCAGGCAGAGAATTCCCTGCTAGCACCTTCTCTGTGCCTGGGAAGCAGAAGTGTTCACATTGCTTCGCAAGAATCGCTTTTGTGCAGAAAACACTAACACTTCTTCAGAAGGAAAGAAAGCACAGAGCCCCAGATTTTATGTTGTCCTGGAGAGCTTGCAGAGCACTGGGGAAAGGCAGGCAGAGAATTCCCTGATAGCACCTTCTCTGTGCCTGTTCACATTGCTTCGCAGAATCGCTTTTGTGCAGAAAACAGTAACACTTGTTCAGAAGGAAAGAAAGCACAGAGCCCCAGATTTTATGTTGTCCTGGAGAGCTTGCAGAGCACTGGGGAAAGGCAGGCAGAGAATTCCCTGATAGCACCTTCTCTGTGCCTGGGAAGCAGAAGTGTTCACATTGCTTCGCAGAAACGCTTTTGTGCAGAAAACAGTAACACTTGTTCAGAAGGAAAGAAAGCACAGAGCCCCAGATTCTATGTTGTCCTGGAGAGCTTGCAGAGCACTGGGGAAAGGCAGGCAGAGAATTCCCTGCTAGCACCTTCTCTGTGCCTGGGAAGCAGAAGTGTTCACATTGCTTCGCAAGAATCGCTTTTGTGCAGAAAACAGTAACACTTGTTCAGAACGAAAGACAGCACAGAGCCCCAGATTTTATGTTGTCCTGGAGAGCTTGCAGAGCACTGGGGAAAGGCAGGCAGAGAATTCCCTGCTAGCACCTTCTCTGTGCCTGGGAAGCAGAAGTGTTCACATTGCTTCGCAGAATCGCTTTTGTGCAGAAAACAGTAGCACTTGTTCAGAAGGAAAGAAAGCACAGAGCCCCAGATTTTATGTTGTCCTGCAGAGCTTGCAGAGCACTGGGGAAAGGCAGGCAGAGAATTCCTTGCTAGCACCTTCTCTGTGCCTGGGAAGCAGAAGTGTTCACATTGCTTCGCAGAATCGCTTTTGTGCAGAAAACAGTAACACTTGTTCAGAACGAAAGAAAGCACAGAGCCCCAGATTTTATGTTGTCCTGGAGAGCTTGCAGAGCACTGGGGAAAGGCAGGCAGAGAATTCCTTGCTAGCACCTTCTCTGTGCCTGGGAAGCAGAAGTGTTCACATTGCTTCGCAAGAATAGCTTTTGTGCAGAAAACACTAACACTTGTTCAGAAGGAAAGAAAGCACAGAGCCCCAGATTTTATGTTGTCCTGGAGAGCTTGCAGAGCACTGGGGAAAGGCAGGCAGAGAATTCCCTGCTAGCACCTTCTCTGTGCCTGTTCACATTGCTTCGCAGAATCGCTTTTGTGCAGAAAACAGTAACACTTGTTCAGAAGGAAAGAAAGCACAGAGCCCCAGATTTTATGTTGTCCTGGAGAGCTTGCAGAGCACTGGGGAAAGGCAGGCAGAGAATTCCCTGCTAGCACCTTCTCTGTGCCTGGGAAGCAGAAGTGTTCACATTGCTTCGCAAGAATCGCTTTTGTGCAGAAAACAGTAACACTTGTTCAGAACGAAAGAAAGCACAGAGCCCCAGATTCTATGTTGTCCTGGAGAGCTTGCAGAGCACTGGGGAAAGGCAGGCAGAGTATTCCCTGCTAGCACCTTCTTTGTGCCTGGGAAGCAGAAGTGTTCACATTGCTTTGCAGAATCGCTTTTGTGCAGAAAACAGTAACACTTGTTCAGAAGGAAAGAAAGCACAGAGCCCCAGATTTGCTGTTGTCCTGGAGAGCTTGCAGAGCACTGGGGAAAGGCAGGCAGAGAATTCCTTGCTAGCACCTTCTCTGTGCCTGGGAAGCAGAAGTGTTCACATTGCTTCGCAAGAATAGCTTTTGTGCAGAAAACACTAACACTTGTTCAGAAGGAAGGAAAGCACAGAGCCCCAGATTTTATGTTGTCCTGGAGAGCTTGCAGAGCATGGGGAAAGGCAGGCAGAGAATTCCCTGCTAGCACCTTCTCTGTGCCTGTTCACATTGCTTCGCAGAATCGCTTTTGTGCAGAAAACAGTAACACTTGTTCAGAACGAAAGAAAGCACAGAGCCCCAGATTCTATGTTGTCCTGGAGAGCTTGCAGAGCACTGGGGAAAGGCAGGCAGAGAATTCCCTGCTAGCACCTTCTCTGTACCTGGGAAGCACAAGTGTTCACATTGCTTCGCAAGAATCGCTTTTGTGCAGAAAACAGTAAAACTTGTTCAGAACTAAAGAAAGCACAGAGCCCCAGATTTTATGTTGTCCTGGAGAGCTTGCAGAGCACTGGGGAAAGGCAGGCAGAGAATTCCTTGCTAGCACCTTCTCTGTGCCTGGGAAGCAGAAGTGTTCACATTGCTTCGCAGAAACGCTTTTGTGCAGAAAACAGTAACACTTGTTCAGAACGAAAGAAAGCACAGAGCCCCAGATTTTATGTTGTCCTGGAGAGCTTGCAGAGCACTGGGGAAAGGCAGGCAGAGAATTCCCTGCTAGCATCTTCTCTGTGCCTGGGAAGCAGAAGTGTTCACATTGCTTCGCAAGAATCGCTTTTGTGCAGAAAACACTAACACTTGTTCAGAAGGAAAGAAAGCACAGAGCCCCAGAATTTATGTTGTCCTGGAGAGCTTGCAGAGCACTGGGGAAAGGCAGGCAGAGAATTCCCTGATAGCACCTTCTCTGTGCCTGTTCACATTGCTTCGCAGAATCGCTTTTGTGCAGAAAACGGTAACACTTGTTCAGAAGGAAAGAAAGCACAGAGCCCCAGATTTTATGTTGTCCTGGAGAGCTTGCAGAGCACTGGGGAAAGGCAGGCAGAGAATTCCCTGCTAGCACCTTCTCTGTGCCTGGGAAGCAGAAGTGTTCACATTGCTTCGCAAGAATCGCTTTTGTGCAGAAAACAGTAACACTTGTTCAGAACGAAAGACAGCACAGAGCCCCAGATTCTATGTTGTCCTGGAGAGCTTGCAGAGCACTGGGGAAAAGCAGGCAGAGAATTCCCTGCTAGCACCTTCTCTGTGCCTGGGAAGCAGAAGTGTTCACATTGCTTCGCAAGAATCGCTTTTGTGCAGAAAACACTAACACTTGTTCAGAAGGAAAGAAAGCACAGAGCCCCAGATTTTATGTTGTCCTGGAGAGCTTGCAGAGCACTGGGGAAAGGCAGGCAGAGAATTCCTTGCTAGCACCTTCTCTGTGCCTGGGAAGCAGAAGTGTTCACATTGCTTCGCAGAATCGCTTTTGTGCAGAAAACAGTAACACTTGTTCAGAACGAAAGAAAGCACAGAGCCCCAGATTTTATGTTGTCCTGGAGAGCTTGCAGAGCACTGGGGAAAGGCAGGCAGAGAATTCCCTGCTAGCACCTTCTCTGTGCCTGGGAAGCAGAAGTGTTCACATTGCTTCGCAAGAATCGCTTTTGTGCAGAAAACACTAACACTTCTTCAGAAGGAAAGAAAGCACAGAGCCCCAGATTTTATGTTGTCCTGGAGAGCTTGCAGAGCACTGGGGAAAGGCAGGCAGAGAATTCCCTGATAGCACCTTCTCTGTGCCTGTTCACATTGCTTCGCAGAATCGCTTTTGTGCAGAAAACAGTAACACTTGTTCAGAAGGAAAGAAAGCACAGAGCCCCAGATTTTATGTTGTCCTGGAGAGCTTGCAGAGCACTGGGGAAAGGCAGGCAGAGAATT
Source organism: Strix aluco (assembly GCF_031877795.1). Lineage (NCBI taxonomy): Eukaryota > Metazoa > Chordata > Aves > Strigiformes > Strigidae > Strix > Strix aluco. Next base: position 513,765 of record NW_027436569.1, read on the forward strand.
CCCTGCTAGCACCTTCTCTGTGCCTGGGAAGCAGAAGTGTTCACATTGCTTCGCAGAAACGCTTTTGTGCAGAAAACAGTAACACTTGTTCAGAACGAAAGAAAGCACAGAGCCCCAGATTCTATGTTGTCCTGGAGAGCTTGCAGAGCACTGGGGAAAGGCAGGCAGAGAATTCCCTGCTAGCACCTTCTCTGTGCCTGGGAAGCAGAAGTGTTCACATTGCTTCGCAAGAATCGCTTTTGTGCAGAAAACAGTAACACTTGTTCAGAACGAAAGACAGCACAGAGCCCCAGATTTTATGTTGTCCTGGAGAGCTTGCAGAGCACTGGGGAAAGGCAGGCAGAGAATTCCCTGCTAGCACCTTCTCTGTGCCTGGGAAGCAGAAGTGTTCACATTGCTTCGCAGAATCGCTTTTGTGCAGAAAACAGTAGCACTTGTTCAGAAGGAAAGAAAGCACAGAGCCCCAGATTTTATGTTGTCCTGCAGAGCTTGCAGAGCACTGGGGAAAGGCAGGCAGAGAATTCCTTGCTAGCACCTTCTCTGTGCCTGGGAAGCAGAAGTGTTCACATTGCTTCGCAGAATCGCTTTTGTGCAGAAAACAGTAACAGTTGTTCAGAACGAAAGAAAGCACAGAGCCCCAGATTTTATGTTGTCCTGGAGAGCTTGCAGAGCACTGGGGAAAGGCAGGCAGAGAATTCCTTGCTAGCACCTTCTCTGTGCCTGGGAAGCAGAAGTGTTCACATTGCTTCGCAAGAATAGCTTTTGTGCAGAAAACACTAACACTTGTTCAGAAGGAAGGAAAGCACAGAGCCCCAGATTTTATGTTGTCCTGGAGAGCTTGCAGAGCACTGGGGAAAGGCAGGCAGAGAATTCCCTGCTAGCACCTTCTCTGTGCCTGTTCACATTGCTTCGCAGAATCGCTTTTGTGCAGAAAACAGTAACACTTGTTCAGAACGAAAGAAAGCACAGAGCCCCAGATTCTATGTTGTCCTGGAGAGCTTGCAGAGCACTGGGGAAAGGCAGGCAGAGAATTCCCTGCTAGCACATTCTCTGTGCCTGGGAAGCAGAAGTGTTCACATTGCTTCGCAAGAATCGCTTTTGTGCAGAAAACAGTAACACTTGTTCAGAACGAAAGAAAGCACAGAGCCCCAGATTCTATGTTGTCCTGGAGAGCTTGCAGAGCACTGGGGAAAGGCAGGCAGAGAATTCCCTGCTAGCACCTTCTCTGTGCCTGGGAAGCAGAAGTGTTCACATTGCTTCGCAGAATCGCTTTTGTGCAGAAAACAGTAACACTTGTTCAGAAGGAAAGAAAGCACAGAGCCCCAGATTTTATGCTGTCCTGGAGAGCTTGCAGAGCACTGGGGAAAGGCAGGCAGAGAATTCCCTGCTAGCACCTTCTCTGTGCCTGTTCACATTGCTTCGCAGAATCGCTTTTGTGCAGAAAACAGTAACACTTGTTCAGAAGGAAAGAAAGCACAGAGCCCCAGAATTTATGTTGTCCTGGAGAGCTTGCAGAGCACTGGGGAAAGGCAGGCAGAGAATTCCCTGCTAGCACCTTCTCTGTGCCTGTTCACATTGCTTCGCAGAATCGCTTTTGTGCAGAAAACAGTAACACTTGTTCAGAACGAAAGAAAGCACAGAGCCCCAGATTCTATGTTGTCCTGGACAGCTTGCAGAGCACTGGGGAAAGGCAGGCAGAGAATTCCCTGCTAGCACCTTCTCTGTGCCTGGGAAGCAGAAGTGTTCACATTGCTTCGCAAGAATCGCTTTTGTGCAGAAAACTGTAACACTTGTTCAGAAGTAAAGAAAGCACAGAGCCCCAGATTTTATGTTGTCCTGGAGAGCTTGCAGAGCACTGGGGAAAGGCAGGCAGAGAATTCCTTGCTAGCACCTTCTCTGTGCCTGGGAAGCAGAAGTGTGCACATTGCTTTGCAGAATCGCTTTTGTGCAGAAAACAGTAACACTTGTTCAGAAGGAAAGAAAGCACAGAGCCCCAGATTTTATGTTGTCCTGGAGAGCTTGCAGAGCACTGGGGAAAGGCAGGCAGAGAATTCCCTGCTAGCACCTTCTCTGTGCCTGGGAAGCAGAAGTGTTCACATTGCTTCGCAAGAATCGCTTTTGTGCAGAAAACAGTAACACTTGTTCAGAAGGAAAGAAAGCACAGAGCCCCAGATTTTATGTTGTCCTGGAGAGCTTGCAGAGCACTGGGGAAAGGCAGGCAGAGAATTCCCTGCTAGCACCTTCTCTGTGCCTGTTCACATTGCTTCGCAAGAATCGCTTTTGTGCAGAAAACACTAACACTTGTTCAGAAGGAAAGAAAGCACAGAGCCCCAGATTCTATGTTGTCCTGGAGAGCTTGCAGAGCACTGGGGAAAGGCAGGCAGAGAATTCCCTGCTATCACCTTCTCTGTGCCTGGGAAGCAGAAGTGTTCACATTGCTTCGCAGAAACGCTTTTGTGCAGAAAACAGTAACACTTGTTCAGAACGAAAGAAAGCACAGAGCCCCAGATTCTATGTTGTCCTGGAGAGCTTGCAGAGCACTGGGGAAAGGCAGGCAGAGAATTCCCTGCTAGCACCTTCTCTGTGCCTGGGAAGCAGAAGTGTTCACATTGCTTCGCAAGAATCGCTTTTGTGCAGAAAACACTAACACTTGTTCAGAAGGAAAGAAAGCACAGAGCCCCAGATTCTATGTTGTCCTGGAGAGCTTGCAGAGCACTGGGGAAAGGCAGGCAGAGAATTCCCTGCTAGCACCTTCTCTGTGCCTGGGAAGCAGAAGTGTTCACATTGCTTCGCAGAATCGCTTTTGTGCAGAAAACAGTAACACTTCTTCAGAACGAAAGAAAGCACAGAGCCCCAGATTTTATGTTGTCCTGGAGAGCTTGCAGAGCACTGGGGAAAGGCAGGCAGAGAATTCCTTGCTAGCACCTTCTCTGTGCCTGGGAAGCAGAAGTGTTCACACCGCTTTGCAGAATCGCTTTTGTGCAGAAAACAGTAACACTTGTTCAGAAGGAAAGAAAGCACAGAGCCCCAGATTTTATGTTGTCCTGGAGAGCTTGCAGAGCACTGGGGAAAGGCAGGCAGAGAATTCCCTGCTAGCACCTTCTCTGTGCCTGTTCACATTGCTTCGCAGAAACGCTTTTGTGCAGAAAACAGTAACACTTGTTCAGAACGAAAGAAAGCACAGAGCCCCAGATTCTATGTTGTCCTGGAGAGCTTGCAGAGCACTGGGGAAAGGCAGGCAGAGAATTCCCTGCTAGCACCTTCTCTGTGCCTGGGAAGCAGAAGTGTTCACATTGCTTCGCAAGAATCGCTTTTGTGCAGAAAACACTAACACTTGTTCAGAAGGAAAGAAAGCACAGAGCCCCAGATTTTATGTTGTCCTGGAGAGCTTGCAGAGCACTGGGGAAAGGCAGGCAGAGAATTCCCTGCTAGCACCTTCTCTGTGCCTGGGAAGCAGAAGTGTTCACATTGCTTCGCAGAAACGCTTTTGTGCAGAAAACAGTAACACTTGTTCAGAACGAAAGAAAGCACAGAGCCCCAGATTCTATGTTGTCCTGGAGAGCTTGCAGAGCACTGGGGACAGGCAGGCAGAGAATTCCTTGCTAGCACCTTCTCTGTGCCTGGGAAGCAGAAGTGTTCACATTGCTTTGCAGAATCGCTTTTGTGCAGAAAACAGTAACACTTGTTCAGAAGGAAAGAAAGCACAGAGCCCCAGATTTTATGTTGTCCTGGAGAGCTTGCAGAGCACTGGGGAAAGGCAGGCAGAGAATTCCCTGCTAGCACCTTCTCTGTGCCTGTTCACATTGCTTCGCAGAATCGCTTTTGTGCAGAAAACAGTAACACTTGTTCAGAAGGAAAGAAAGCACAGAGCCCCAGATTTTATGTTGTCCTGGAGAGCTTGCAGAGCACTGGGGAAAGGCAGGCAGAGAATTCCCTGCTAGCACCTTCTCTGTGCCTGGGAAGCAGAAGTGTTCACATTGCTTCGCAGAATCGCTTTTGTGCAGAAAACAGTAACACTTGTTCAGAACGAAAGAAAGCACAGAGCCCCAGATTCTATGTTGTCCTGGAGAGCTTGCAGAGCACTGGGGAAAGGCAGGCAGAGAATTCCCTGCTAGCACCTTCTCTGTGCCTGGGAAGCAGAAGTGTTCACATTGCTTCGCAGAATCGCTTTTGTGCAGAAAACACTAACACTTGTTCAGAACGAAAGAAAGCACAGAGCCCCAGATTTTATGTTGTCCTGGAGAGCTTGCAGAGCACTGGGGAAAGGCAGGCAGAGAATTCCCTGATAGCACCTTCTCTGTGCCTGTTCACATTGCTTCGCAGAATCGCTTTTGTGCAGAAAACAGTAACACTTGTTCAGAAGGAAAGAAAGCACAGAGCCCCAGATTTTATGTTGTCCTGGAGAGCTTGCAGAGCACTGGGGAAAGGCAGGCAGAGAATTCCCTGATAGCACCTTCTCTGTGCCTGGGAAGCAGAAGTGTTCACATTGCTTCGCAAGAATAGCTTTTGTGCAGAAAACACTAACACTTGTTCAGAAGGAAGGAAAGCACAGAGCCCCAGATTTTATGTTGTCCTGGAGAGCTTGCAGAGCATGGGGAAAGGCAGGCAGAGAATTCCCTGCTAGCACCTTCTCTGTGCCTGTTCACATTGCTTCGCAGAATCGCTTTTGTGCAGAAAACAGTAACACTTGTTCAGAACGAAAGAAAGCACAGAGCCCCAGATTCTATGTTGTCCTGGAGAGCTTGCAGAGCACTGGGGAAAGGCAGGCAGAGAATTCCCTGCTAGCACCTTCTCTGTGCCTGGGAAGCAGAAGTGTTCACATTGCTTCGCAAGAATCGCTTTTGTGCAGAAAACAGTAACACTTGTTCAGAACGAAAGAAAGCACAGAGCCCCAGATTCTATGTTGTCCTGGAGAGCTTGCAGAGCACTGGGGAAAGGCAGGCAGAGAATTCCCTGCTAGCACCTTCTCTGTGCCTGGGAAGCAGAAGTGTTCACATTGCTTCGCAAGAATCGCTTTTGTGCAGAAAACACTAACACTTGTTCAGAACGAAAGAAAGCACAGAGCCCCAGATTCTATGTTGTCCTGGAGAGCTTGCAGAGCACTGGGGAAAGGCAGGCAGAGAATTCCCTGCTAGCACCTTCTCTGTGCCTGGGAAGCAGAAGTGTTCACATTGCTTCGCAGAATCGCTTTTGTGCAGAAAACAGTAACACTTGTTCAGAAGGAAAGAAAGCACAGAGCCCCAGATTTTATGTTGTCCTGGAGAGCTTGCAGAGCACTGGGGAAAGGCAGGCAGAGAATTCCCTGCTAGCACCTTCTCTGTGCCTGTTCACATTGCTTCGCAGAATCGCTTTTGTGCAGAAAACAGTAACACTTGTTCAGAACGAAAGAAAGCACAGAGCCCCAGATTCTATGTTGTCCTGGAGAGCTTGCAGAGCACTGGGGAAAGGCAGGCAGAGAATTCCCTGCTAGCACCTTCTCTGTGCCTGGGAAGCAGAAGTGTTCACATTGCTTCGCAGAATCGCTTTTGTGCAGAAAACAGTAACACTTGTTCAGAAGGAAAGAAAGCACAGAGCCCCAGAATTTATGTTGTCCTGGAGAGCTTGCAGAGCACTGGGGAAAGGCAGGCAGAGAATTCCCTGATAGCACCTTCTCTGTGCCTGTTCACATTGCTTCGCAGAATCGCTTTTGTGCAGAAAACAGTAACACTTGTTCAGAAGGAAAGAAAGCACAGAGCCCCAGATTTTATGTTGTCCTGGAGAGCTTGCAGAGCACTGGGGAAAGGCAGGCAGAGAATTCCCTGATAGCACCTTCTCTGTGCCTGGGAAGCAGAAGTGTTCACATTGCTTCGCAAGAATCGCTTTTGTGCAGAAAACAGTAACACTTGTTCAGAACGAAAGAAAGCACAGAGCCCCAGATTCTATGTTGTCCTGGAGAGCTTGCAGAGCACTGGGGAAAGGCAGGCAGAGTATTCCCTGCTAGCACCTTCTTTTTGCCTGGGAAGCAGAAGTGTTCACATTGCTTCGCAGAATCGCTTTTGTGCAGAAAACAGTAACACTTGTTCAGAAGGAAAGAAAGCACAGAGCCCCAGATTTGCTGTTGTCCTGGAGAGCTTGCAGAGCACTGGGGAAAGGCAGGCAGAGAATTCCTTGCTAGCACCTTCTCTGTGCCTGGGAAGCAGAAGTGTTCACATTGCTTCGCAAGAATAGCTTTTGTGCAGAAAACACTAACACTTGTTCAGAAGGAAGGAAAGCACAGAGCCCCAGATTTTATGTTGTCCTGGAGAGCTTGCAGACCATGGGGAAAGGCAGGCAGAGAATTCCCTGCTAGCACCTTCTCTGTGCCTGTTCACATTGCTTCGCAGAATCGCTTTTGTGCAGAAAACAGTAACACTTGTTCAGAACGAAAGAAAGCACAGAGCCCCAGATTCTATGTTGTCCTGGAGAGCTTGCAGAGCACTGGGGAAAGGCAGGCAGAGAATTCCCTGCTAGCACCTTCTCTGTGCCTGGGAAGCAGAAGTGTTCACATTGCTTCGCAAGAATCGCTTTTGTGCAGAAAACAGTAAAACTTGTTCAGAACGAAAGAAAGCACAGAGCCCCAGATTTTATGTTGTCCTGGAGAGCTTGCAGAGCACTGGGGAAAGGCAGGCAGAGAATTCCCTGCTAGCATCTTCTCTGTGCCTGGGAAGCAGAAGTGTTCACATTGCTTCGCAAGAATCGCTTTTGTGCAGAAAACACTAACACTTGTTCAGAAGGAAAGAAAGCACAGAGCCCCAGAATTTATGTTGTCCTGGAGAGCTTGCAGAGCACTGGGGAAAGGCAGGCAGAGAATTCCCTGATAGCACCTTCTCTGTGCCTGTTCACATTGCTTCGCAGAATCGCTTTTGTGCAGAAAACGGTAACACTTGTTCAGAAGGAAAGAAAGCACAGAGCCCCAGATTTTATGTTGTCCTGGAGAGCTTGCAGAGCACTGGGGAAAGGCAGGCAGAGAATTCCCTGCTAGCACCTTCTCTGTGCCTGGGAAGCAGAAGTGTTCACATTGCTTCGCAGAAACGCTTTTGTGCAGAAAACAGTAACACTTGTTCAGAACGAAAGAAAGCACAGAGCCCCAGATTTTATGTTGTCCTGGAGAGCGTGCAGAGCACTGGGGAAAGGCAGGCAGAGAATTCCCTGATAGCACCTTCTCTGTGCCTGTTCACATTGCTTCGCAGAATCGCTTTTGTGCAGAAAACAGTAACACTTGTTCAGAAGGAAAGAAAGCACAGAGCCCCAGATTTTATGTTGTCCTGGAGAGCTTGCAGAGCACTGGGGAAAGGCAGGCAGAGAATTCCCTGCTAGCACCTTCTCTGTGCCTGGGAAGCAGAAGTGTTCACATTGCTTCGCAGAAACGCTTTTGTGCAGAAAACAGTAACACTTGTTCAGAACGAAAGAAAGCACAGAGCCCCAGATTCTATGTTGTCCTGGAGAGCTTGCAGAGCACTGGGGAAAGGCAGGCAGAGAATTCCCTGCTAGCACCTTCTCTGTGCCTGGGAAGCAGAAGTGTTCACATTGCTTCGCAAGAATCGCTTTTGTGCAGAAAACAGTAACACTTGTTCAGAACGAAAGACAGCACAGAGCCCCAGATTTTATGTTGTCCTGGAGAGCTTGCAGAGCACTGGGGAAAGGCAGGCAGAGAATTCCCTGCTAGCACCTTCTCTGTGCCTGGGAAGCAGAAGTGTTCACATTGCTTCGCAGAATCGCTTTTGTGCAGAAAACAGTAGCACTTGTTCAGAAGGAAAGAAAGCACAGAGCCCCAGATTTTATGTTGTCCTGCAGAGCTTGCAGAGCACTGGGGAAAGGCAGGCAGAGAATTCCTTGCTAGCACCTTCTCTGTGCCTGGGAAGCAGAAGTGTTCACATTGCTTCGCAGAATCGCTTTTGTGCAGAAAACAGTAACACTTGTTCAGAACGAAAGAAAGCACAGAGCCCCAGATTTTATGTTGTCCTGGAGAGCTTGCAGAGCACTGGGGAAAGGCAGGCAGAGAATTCCTTGCTAGCACCTTCTCTGTGCCTGGGAAGCAGAAGTGTTCACATTGCTTCGCAAGAATAGCTTTTGTGCAGAAAACACTAACACTTGTTCAGAAGGAAGGAAAGCACAGAGCCCCAGATTTTATGTTGTCCTGGAGAGCTTGCAGAGCACTGGGGAAAGGCAGGCAGAGAATTCCCTGCTAGCACCTTCTCTGTGCCTGTTCACATTGCTTCGCAGAATCGCTTTTGTGCAGAAAACAGTAACACTTGTTCAGAACGAAAGAAAGCACAGAGCCCCAGATTCTATGTTGTCCTGGAGAGCTTGCAGAGCACTGGGGAAAGGCAGGCAGAGAATTCCCTGCTAGCACATTCTCTGTGCCTGGGAAGCAGAAGTGTTCACATTGCTTCGCAAGAATCGCTTTTGTGCAGAAAACAGTAACACTTGTTCAGAACGAAAGAAAGCACAGAGCCCCAGATTCTATGTTGTCCTGGAGAGCTTGCAGAGCACTGGGGAAAGGCAGGCAGAGAATTCCCTGCTAGCACCTTCTCTGTGCCTGGGAAGCAGAAGTGTTCACATTGCTTCGCAGAATCGCTTTTGTGCAGAAAACAGTAACACTTGTTCAGAAGGAAAGAAAGCACAGAGCCCCAGATTTTATGCTGTCCTGGAGAGCTTGCAGAGCACTGGGGAAAGGCAGGCAGAGAATTCCCTGCTAGCACCTTCTCTGTGCCTGTTCACATTGCTTCGCAGAATCGCTTTTGTGCAGAAAACAGTAACACTTGTTCAGAAGGAAAGAAAGCACAGAGCCCCAGAATTTATGTTGTCCTGGAGAGCTTGCAGAGCACTGGGGAAAGGCAGGCAGAGAATTCCCTGATAGCACCTTCTCTGTGCCTGTTCACATTGCTTCGCAGAATCGCTTTTGTGCAGAAAACAGTAACACTTGTTCAGAAGTAAAGAAAGCACAGAGCCCCAGATTTTATGTTGTCCTGCAGAGCTTGCAGAGCACTGGGGAAAGGCAGGCAGAGAATTCCTTGCTAGCACCTTCTCTGTGCCTGGGAAGCAGAAGTGTTCACATTGCTTCGCAGAATCGCTTTTGTGCAGAAAACAGTAACAGTTGTTCAGAACGAAAGAAAGCACAGAGCCCCAGATTTTATGTTGTCCTGGAGAGCTTGCAGAGCACTGGGGAAAGGCAGGCAGAGAATTCCTTGCTAGCACCTTCTCTGTGCCTGGGAAGCAGAAGTGTTCACATTGCTTCGCAAGAATAGCTTTTGTGCAGAAAACACTAACACTTGTTCAGAAGGAAGGAAAGCACAGAGCCCCAGATTTTATGTTGTCCTGGAGAGCTTGCAGAGCACTGGGGAAAGGCAGGCAGAGAATTCCCTGCTAGCACCTTCTCTGTGCCTGTTCACATTGCTTCGCAGAATCGCTTTTGTGCAGAAAACAGTAACACTTGTTCAGAACGAAAGAAAGCACAGAGCCCCAGATTCTATGTTGTCCTGGAGAGCTTGCAGAGCACTGGGGAAAGGCAGGCAGAGAATTCCCTGCTAGCACATTCTCTGTGCCTGGGAAGCAGAAGTGTTCACATTGCTTCGCAAGAATCGCTTTTGTGCAGAAAACAGTAACACTTGTTCAGAACGAAAGAAAGCACAGAGCCCCAGATTCTATGTTGTCCTGGAGAGCTTGCAGAGCACTGGGGAAAGGCAGGCAGAGAATTCCCTGCTAGCACCTTCTCTGTGCCTGGGAAGCAGAAGTGTTCACATTGCTTCGCAGAATCGCTTTTGTGCAGAAAACAGTAACACTTGTTCAGAAGGAAAGAAAGCACAGAGCCCCAGATTTTATGCTGTCCTGGAGAGCTTGCAGAGCACTGGGGAAAGGCAGGCAGAGAATTCCCTGCTAGCACCTTCTCTGTGCCTGTTCACATTGCTTCGCAGAATCGCTTTTGTGCAGAAAACAGTAACACTTGTTCAGAAGGAAAGAAAGCACAGAGCCCCAGAATTTATGTTGTCCTGGAGAGCTTGCAGAGCACTGGGGAAAGGCAGGCAGAGAATTCCCTGCTAGCACCTTCTCTGTGCCTGTTCACATTGCTTCGCAGAATCGCTTTTGTGCAGAAAACAGTAACACTTGTTCAGAACGAAAGAAAGCACAGAGCCCCAGATTCTATGTTGTCCTGGACAGCTTGCAGAGCACTGGGGAAAGGCAGGCAGAGAATTCCCTGCTAGCACCTTCTCTGTGCCTGGGAAGCAGAAGTGTTCACATTGCTTCGCAAGAATCGCTTTTGTGCAGAAAACTGTAACACTTGTTCAGAAGTAAAGAAAGCACAGAGCCCCAGATTTTATGTTGTCCTGGAGAGCTTGCAGAGCACTGGGGAAAGGCAGGCAGAGAATTCCTTGCTAGCACCTTCTCTGTGCCTGGGAAGCAGAAGTGTGCACATTGCTTTGCAGAATCGCTTTTGTGCAGAAAACAGTAACACTTGTTCAGAAGGAAAGAAAGCACAGAGCCCCAGATTTTATGTTGTCCTGGAGAGCTTGCAGAGCACTGGGGAAAGGCAGGCAGAGAATTCCCTGCTAGCACCTTCTCTGTGCCTGGGAAGCAGAAGTGTTCACATTGCTTCGCAAGAATCGCTTTTGTGCAGAAAACAGTAACACTTGTTCAGAAGGAAAGAAAGCACAGAGCCCCAGATTTTATGTTGTCCTGGAGAGCTTGCAGAGCACTGGGGAAAGGCAGGCAGAGAATTCCCTGCTAGCACCTTCTCTGTGCCTGTTCACATTGCTTCGCAAGAATCGCTTTTGTGCAGAAAACACTAACACTTGTTCAGAAGGAAAGAAAGCACAGAGCCCCAGATTCTATGTTGTCCTGGAGAGCTTGCAGAGCACTGGGGAAAGGCAGGCAGAGAATTCCCTGCTATCACCTTCTCTGTGCCTGGGAAGCAGAAGTGTTCACATTGCTTCGCAGAAACGCTTTTGTGCAGAAAACAGTAACACTTGTTCAGAACGAAAGAAAGCACAGAGCCCCAGATTCTATGTTGTCCTGGAGAGCTTGCAGAGCACTGGGGAAAGGCAGGCAGAGAATTCCCTGCTAGCACCTTCTCTGTGCCTGGGAAGCAGAAGTGTTCACATTGCTTCGCAAGAATCGCTTTTGTGCAGAAAACACTAACACTTGTTCAGAAGGAAAGAAAGCACAGAGCCCCAGATTCTATGTTGTCCTGGAGAGCTTGCAGAGCACTGGGGAAAGGCAGGCAGAGAATTCCCTGCTAGCACCTTCTCTGTGCCTGGGAAGCAGAAGTGTTCACATTGCTTCGCAGAATCGCTTTTGTGCAGAAAACAGTAACACTTCTTCAGAACGAAAGAAAGCACAGAGCCCCAGATTTTATGTTGTCCTGGAGAGCTTGCAGAGCACTGGGGAAAGGCAGGCAGAGAATTCCTTGCTAGCACCTTCTCTGTGCCTGGGAAGCAGAAGTGTTCACACCGCTTTGCAGAATCGCTTTTGTGCAGAAAACAGTAACACTTGTTCAGAAGGAAAGAAAGCACAGAGCCCCAGATTTTATGTTGTCCTGGAGAGCTTGCAGAGCACTGGGGAAAGGCAGGCAGAGAATTCCCTGCTAGCACCTTCTCTGTGCCTGTTCACATTGCTTCGCAGAAACGCTTTTGTGCAGAAAACAGTAACACTTGTTCAGAACGAAAGAAAGCACAGAGCCCCAGATTCTATGTTGTCCTGGAGAGCTTGCAGAGCACTGGGGAAAGGCAGGCAGAGAATTCCCTGCTAGCACCTTCTCTGTGCCTGGGAAGCAGAAGTGTTCACATTGCTTCGCAAGAATCGCTTTTGTGCAGAAAACACTAACACTTGTTCAGAAGGAAAGAAAGCACAGAGCCCCAGATTTTATGTTGTCCTGGAGAGCTTGCAGAGCACTGGGGAAAGGCAGGCAGAGAATTCCCTGCTAGCACCTTCTCTGTGCCTGGGAAGCAGAAGTGTTCACATTGCTTCGCAGAAACGCTTTTGTGCAGAAAACAGTAACACTTGTTCAGAACGAAAGAAAGCACAGAGCCCCAGATTCTATGTTGTCCTGGAGAGCTTGCAGAGCACTGGGGACAGGCAGGCAGAGAATTCCTTGCTAGCACCTTCTCTGTGCCTGGGAAGCAGAAGTGTTCACATTGCTTTGCAGAATCGCTTTTGTGCAGAAAACAGTAACACTTGTTCAGAAGGAAAGAAAGCACAGAGCCCCAGATTTTATGTTGTCCTGGAGAGCTTGCAGAGCACTGGGGAAAGGCAGGCAGAGAATTCCCTGCTAGCACCTTCTCTGTGCCTGTTCACATTGCTTCGCAGAATCGCTTTTGTGCAGAAAACAGTAACACTTGTTCAGAAGGAAAGAAAGCACAGAGCCCCAGATTTTATGTTGTCCTGGAGAGCTTGCAGAGCACTGGGGAAAGGCAGGCAGAGAATTCCCTGCTAGCACCTTCTCTGTGCCTGGGAAGCAGAAGTGTTCACATTGCTTCGCAGAATCGCTTTTGTGCAGAAAACAGTAACACTTGTTCAGAACGAAAGAAAGCACAGAGCCCCAGATTCTATGTTGTCCTGGAGAGCTTGCAGAGCACTGGGGAAAGGCAGGCAGAGAATTCCCTGCTAGCACCTTCTCTGTGCCTGGGAAGCAGAAGTGTTCACATTGCTTCGCAGAATCGCTTTTGTGCAGAAAACACTAACACTTGTTCAGAACGAAAGAAAGCACAGAGCCCCAGATTTTATGTTGTCCTGGAGAGCTTGCAGAGCACTGGGGAAAGGCAGGCAGAGAATTCCCTGATAGCACCTTCTCTGTGCCTGTTCACATTGCTTCGCAGAATCGCTTTTGTGCAGAAAACAGTAACACTTGTTCAGAAGGAAAGAAAGCACAGAGCCCCAGATTCTATGTTGTCCTGGAGAGCTTGCAGAGCACTGGGGAAAGGCAGGCAGAGAATTCCCTGCTAGCACCTTCTCTGTGCCTGGGAAGCAGAAGTGTTCACATTGCTTCGCAAGAATCGCTTTTGTGCAGAAAACAGTAACACTTGTTCAGAACGAAAGAAAGCACAGAGCCCCAGATTCTATGTTGTCCTGGAGAGCTTGCAGAGCACTGGGGAAAGGCAGGCAGAGAATTCCCTGCTAGCACCTTCTCTGTGCCTGGGAAGCAGAAGTGTTCACATTGCTTCGCAGAATCGCTTTTGTGCAGAAAACAGTAACACTTGTTCAGAAGGAAAGAAAGCACAGAGCCCCAGATTTTATGTTGTCCTGGAGAGCTTGCAGAGCACTGGGGAAAGGCAGGCAGAGAATTCCCTGCTAGCACCTTCTCTGTGCCTGTTCACATTGCTTCGCAGAATCGCTTTTGTGCAGAAAACAGTAACACTTGTTCAGAACGAAAGAAAGCACAGAGCCCCAGATTCTATGTTGTCCTGGAGAGCTTGCAGAGCACTGGGGAAAGGCAGGCAGAGAATTCCCTGCTAGCACCTTCTCTGTGCCTGGGAAGCAGAAGTGTTCACATTGCTTCGCAGAATCGCTTTTGTGCAGAAAACAGTAACACTTGTTCAGAAGGAAAGAAAGCACAGAGCCCCAGAATTTATGTTGTCCTGGAGAGCTTGCAGAGCACTGGGGAAAGGCAGGCAGAGAATTCCCTGATAGCACCTTCTCTGTGCCTGTTCACATTGCTTCGCAGAATCGCTTTTGTGCAGAAAACAGTAACACTTGTTCAGAAGGAAAGAAAGCACAGAGCCCCAGATTTTATGTTGTCCTGGAGAGCTTGCAGAGCACTGGGGAAAGGCAGGCAGAGAATTCCCTGATAGCACCTTCTCTGTGCCTGGGAAGCAGAAGTGTTCACATTGCTTCGCAAGAATCGCTTTTGTGCAGAAAACAGTAACACTTGTTCAGAACGAAAGAAAGCACAGAGCCCCAGATTCTATGTTGTCCTGGAGAGCTTGCAGAGCACTGGGGAAAGGCAGGCAGAGTATTCCCTGCTAGCACCTTCTTTTTGCCTGGGAAGCAGAAGTGTTCACATTGCTTCGCAGAATCGCTTTTGTGCAGAAAACAGTAACACTTGTTCAGAAGGAAAGAAAGCACAGAGCCCCAGATTTGCTGTTGTCCTGGAGAGCTTGCAGAGCACTGGGGAAAGGCAGGCAGAGAATTCCTTGCTAGCACCTTCTCTGTGCCTGGGAAGCAGAAGTGTTCACATTGCTTCGCAAGAATAGCTTTTGTGCAGAAAACACTAACACTTGTTCAGAAGGAAGGAAAGCACAGAGCCCCAGATTTTATGTTGTCCTGGAGAGCTTGCAGACCATGGGGAAAGGCAGGCAGAGAATTCCCTGCTAGCACCTTCTCTGTGCCTGTTCACATTGCTTCGCAGAATCGCTTTTGTGCAGAAAACAGTAACACTTGTTCAGAACGAAAGAAAGCACAGAGCCCCAGATTCTATGTTGTCCTGGAGAGCTTGCAGAGCACTGGGGAAAGGCAGGCAGAGAATTCCCTGCTAGCACCTTCTCTGTGCCTGGGAAGCAGAAGTGTTCACATTGCTTCGCAAGAATCGCTTTTGTGCAGAAAACAGTAAAACTTGTTCAGAACGAAAGAAAGCACAGAGCCCCAGATTTTATGTTGTCCTGGAGAGCTTGCAGAGCACTGGGGAAAGGCAGGCAGAGAATTCCCTGCTAGCATCTTCTCTGTGCCTGGGAAGCAGAAGTGTTCACATTGCTTCGCAAGAATCGCTTTTGTGCAGAAAACACTAACACTTGTTCAGAAGGAAAGAAAGCACAGAGCCCCAGAATTTATGTTGTCCTGGAGAGCTTGCAGAGCACTGGGGAAAGGCAGGCAGAGAATTCCCTGATAGCACCTTCTCTGTGCCTGTTCACATTGCTTCGCAGAATCGCTTTTGTGCAGAAAACGGTAACACTTGTTCAGAAGGAAAGAAAGCACAGAGCCCCAGATTTTATGTTGTCCTGGAGAGCTTGCAGAGCACTGGGGAAAGGCAGGCAGAGAATTCCCTGCTAGCACCTTCTCTGTGCCTGGGAAGCAGAAGTGTTCACATTGCTTCGCAGAAACGCTTTTGTGCAGAAAACAGTAACACTTGTTCAGAACGAAAGAAAGCACAGAGCCCCAGATTCTATGTTGTCCTGGAGAGCTTGCAGAGCACTGGGGAAAGGCAGGCAGAGAATTCCCTGCTAGCACCTTCTCTGTGCCTGGGAAGCAGAAGTGTTCACATTGCTTCGCAAGAATCGCTTTTGTGCAGAAAACAGTAACACTTGTTCAGAACGAAAGACAGCACAGAGCCCCAGATTCTATGTTGTCCTGGAGAGCTTGCAGAGCACTGGGGAAAAGCAGGCAGAGAATTCCCTGCTAGCACCTTCTCTGTGCCTGGGAAGCAGAAGTGTTCACATTGCTTCGCAAGAATCGCTTTTGTGCAGAAAACACTAACACTTGTTCAGAAGGAAAGAAAGCACAGAGCCCCAGATTTTATGTTGTCCTGCAGAGCCTGCAGAGCACTGGGGAAAGGCAGGCAGAGAATTCCTTGCTAGCACCTTCTCTGTGCCTGGGAAGCAGAAGTGTTCACATTGCTTCGCAGAATCGCTTTTGTGCAGAAAACAGTAACACTTGTTCAGAACGAAAGAAAGCACAGAGCCCCAGATTTTATGTTGTCCTGGAGAGCGTGCAGAGCACTGGGGAAAGGCAGGCAGAGAATTCCCTGATAGCACCTTCTCTGTGCCTGTTCACATTGCTTCGCAGAATCGCTTTTGTGCAGAAAACAGTAACACTTGTTCAGAAGGAAAGAAAGCACAGAGCCCCAGATTTTATGTTGTCCTGGAGAGCTTGCAGAGCACTGGGGAAAGGCAGGCAGAGAATTCCCTGCTAGCACCTTCTCTGTGCCTGGGAAGCAGAAGTGTTCACATTGCTTCGCAGAAACGCTTTTGTGCAGAAAACAGTAACACTTGTTCAGAACGAAAGAAAGCACAGAGCCCCAGATTCTATGTTGTCCTGGAGAGCTTGCAGAGCACTGGGGAAAGGCAGGCAGAGAATTCCCTGCTAGCACCTTCTCTGTGCCTGGGAAGCAGAAGTGTTCACATTGCTTCGCAAGAATCGCTTTTGTGCAGAAAACAGTAACACTTGTTCAGAACGAAAGACAGCACAGAGCCCCAGATTTTATGTTGTCCTGGAGAGCTTGCAGAGCACTGGGGAAAGGCAGGCAGAGAATTCCCTGCTAGCACCTTCTCTGTGCCTGGGAAGCAGAAGTGTTCACATTGCTTCGCAGAATCGCTTTTGTGCAGAAAACAGTAGCACTTGTTCAGAAGGAAAGAAAGCACAGAGCCCCAGATTTTATGTTGTCCTGCAGAGCTTGCAGAGCACTGGGGAAAGGCAGGCAGAGAATTCCTTGCTAGCACCTTCTCTGTGCCTGGGAAGCAGAAGTGTTCACATTGCTTCGCAGAATCGCTTTTGTGCAGAAAACAGTAACACTTGTTCAGAACGAAAGAAAGCACAGAGCCCCAGATTTTATGTTGTCCTGGAGAGCTTGCAGAGCACTGGGGAAAGGCAGGCAGAGAATTCCTTGCTAGCACCTTCTCTGTGCCTGGGAAGCAGAAGTGTTCACATTGCTTCGCAAGAATAGCTTTTGTGCAGAAAACACTAACACTTGTTCAGAAGGAAGGAAAGCACAGAGCCCCAGATTTTATGTTGTCCTGGAGAGCTTGCAGAGCACTGGGGAAAGGCAGGCAGAGAATTCCCTGCTAGCACCTTCTCTGTGCCTGTTCACATTGCTTCGCAGAATCGCTTTTGTGCAGAAAACAGTAACACTTGTTCAGAACGAAAGAAAGCACAGAGCCCCAGATTCTATGTTGTCCTGGAGAGCTTGCAGAGCACTGGGGAAAGGCAGGCAGAGAATTCCCTGCTAGCACATTCTCTGTGCCTGGGAAGCAGAAGTGTTCACATTGCTTCGCAAGAATCGCTTTTGTGCAGAAAACAGTAACACTTGTTCAGAACGAAAGAAAGCACAGAGCCCCAGATTCTATGTTGTCCTGGAGAGCTTGCAGAGCACTGGGGAAAGGCAGGCAGAGAATTCCCTGCTAGCACCTTCTCTGTGCCTGGGAAGCAGAAGTGTTCACATTGCTTCGCAGAATCGCTTTTGTGCAGAAAACAGTAACACTTGTTCAGAAGGAAAGAAAGCACAGAGCCCCAGATTTTATGCTGTCCTGGAGAGCTTGCAGAGCACTGGGGAAAGGCAGGCAGAGAATTCCCTGCTAGCACCTTCTCTGTGCCTGTTCACATTGCTTCGCAGAATCGCTTTTGTGCAGAAAACAGTAACACTTGTTCAGAAGGAAAGAAAGCACAGAGCCCCAGAATTTATGTTGTCCTGGAGAGCTTGCAGAGCACTGGGGAAAGGCAGGCAGAGAATTCCCTGATAGCACCTTCTCTGTGCCTGTTCACATTGCTTCGCAGAATCGCTTTTGTGCAGAAAACAGTAACACTTGTTCAGAACGAAAGAAAGCACAGAGCCCCAGATTCTATGTTGTCCTGGACAGCTTGCAGAGCACTGGGGAAAGGCAGGCAGAGAATTCCCTGCTAGCACCTTCTCTGTGCCTGGGAAGCAGAAGTGTTCACATTGCTTCGCAAGAATCGCTTTTGTGCAGAAAACTGTAACACTTGTTCAGAAGTAAAGAAAGCACAGAGCCCCAGATTTTATGTTGTCCTGGAGAGCTTGCAGAGCACTGGGGAAAGGCAGGCAGAGAATTCCTTGCTAGCACCTTCTCTGTGCCTGGGAAGCAGAAGTGTGCACATTGCGTTGCAGAATCGCTTTTGTGCAGAAAACAGTAACACTTGTTCAGAAGGAAAGAAAGCACAGAGCCCCAGATTTTATGTTGTCCTGGAGAGCTTGCAGAGCACTGGGGAAAGGCAGGCAGAGAATTCCCTGCTAGCACCTTCTCTGTGCCTGGGAAGCAGAAGTGTTCACATTGCTTCGCAAGAATCGCTTTTGTGCAGAAAACAGTAACACTTGTTCAGAAGGAAAGAAAGCACAGAGCCCCAGATTTTATGTTGTCCTGGAGAGCTTGCAGAGCACTGGGGAAAGGCAGGCAGAGAATTCCCTGCTAGCACCTTCTCTGTGCCTGTTCACATTGCTTCGCAAGAATCGCTTTTGTGCAGAAAACACTAACACTTGTTCAGAAGGAAAGAAAGCACAGAGCCCCAGATTCTATGTTGTCCTGGAGAGCTTGCAGAGCACTGGGGAAAGGCAGGCAGAGAATTCCCTGCTAGCACCTTCTCTGTGCCTGGGAAGCAGAAGTGTTCACATTGCTTCGCAGAAACGCTTTTGTGCAGAAAACAGTAACACTTGTTCAGAACGAAAGAAAGCACAGAGCCCCAGATTCTATGTTGTCCTGGAGAGCTTGCAGAGCACTGGGGAAAGGCAGGCAGAGAATTCCCTGATAGCACCTTCTCTGTGCCTGTTCACATTGCTTCGCAGAATCGCTTTTGTGCAGAAAACAGTAACACTTGTTCAGAAGGAAAGAAAGCACAGAGCCCCAGATTTTATGTTGTCCTGGAGAGCTTGCAGAGCACTGGGGAAAGGCAGGCAGAGAATTCCCTGCTAGCACCTTCTCTGTGCCTGGGAAGCAGAAGTGTTCACATTGCTTCGCAGAATCGCTTTTGTGCAGAAAACAGTAACAGTTCTTCAGAACGAAAGAAAGCACAGAGCCCCAGATTTTATGTTGTCCTGGAGAGCTTGCAGAGCACTGGGGAAAGGCAGGCAGAGAATTCCTTGCTAGCACCTTCTCTGTGCCTGGGAAGCAGAAGTGTTCACACTGCTTTGCAGAATCGCTTTTGTGCAGAAAACAGTAACACTTGTTCAGAAGGAAAGAAAGCACAGAGCCCCAGATTTTATGTTGTCCTGGAGAGCTTGCAGAGCACTGGGGAAAGGCAGGCAGAGAATTCCCTGCTAGCACCTTCTCTGTGCCTGTTCACATTGCTTCGCAGAAACGCTTTTGTGCAGAAAACAGTAACACTTGTTCAGAACGAAAGAAAGCACAGAGCCCCAGATTCTATGTTGTCCTGGAGAGCTTGCAGAGCACTGGGGAAAGGCAGGCAGAGAATTCCCTGCTAGCACCTTCTCTGTGCCTGGGAAGCAGAAGTGTTCACATTGCTTCGCAAGAATCGCTTTTGTGCAGAAAACAGTAACACTTGTTCAGAAGGAAAGAAAGCACAGAGCCCCAGATTTTATGTTGTCCTGGAGAGCTTGCAGAGCACTGGGGAAAGGCAGGCAGAGAATTCCCTGCTAGCACCTTCTCTGTGCCTGGGAAGCAGAAGTGTTCACATTGCTTCGCAAGAATCGCTTTTGTGCAGAAAACACTAACACTTGTTCAGAAGGAAAGAAAGCACAGAGCCCCAGATTTTATGTTGTCCTGGAGAGCTTGCAGAGCACTGGGGAAAGGCAGGCAGAGAATTCCCTGCTAGCACCTTCTCTGTGCCTGGGAAGCAGAAGTGTTCACATTGCTTCGCAGAAACGCTTTTGTGCAGAAAACAGTAACACTTGTTCAGAACGAAAGAAAGCACAGAGCCCCAGATTCTATGTTGTCCTGGAGAGCTTGCAGAGCACTGGGGAAAGGCAGGCAGAGAATTCCTTGCTAGCACCTTCTCTGTGCCTGGGAAGCAGAAGTGTTCACATTGCTTTGCAGAATCGCTTTTGTGCAGAAAACACTAACACTTGTTCAGAAGGAAAGAAAGCACAGAGCCCCAGATTTTATGTTGTCCTGGAGAGCTTGCAGAGCATGGGGAAAGGCAGGCAGAGAATTCCCTGCTAGCACCTTCTCTGTGCCTGGGAAGCAGAAGTGTTCACATTGCTTCGCAGAAACGCTTTTGTGCAGAAAACAGTAACACTTGTTCAGAACGAAAGAAAGCACAGAGCCCCAGATTCTATGTTGTCCTGGAGAGCTTGCAGAGCACTGGGGAAAGGCAGGCAGAGAATTCCCTGCTAGCACCTTCTCTGTGCCTGGGAAGCAGAAGTGTTCACATTGCTTCGCAAGAATCGCTTTTGTGCAGAAAACAGTAACACTTGTTCAGAACGAAAGACAGCACAGAGCCCCAGATTCTATGTTGTCCTGGAGAGCTTGCAGAGCACTGGGGAAAAGCAGGCAGAGAATTCCCTGCTAGCACCTTCTCTGTGCCTGGGAAGCAGAAGTGTTCACATTGCTTCGCAAGAATCGCTTTTGTGCAGAAAACACTAACACTTGTTCAGAAGGAAAGAAAGCACAGAGCCCCAGATTTTATGTTGTCCTGCAGAGCCTGCAGAGCACTGGGGAAAGGCAGGCAGAGAATTCCTTGCTAGCACCTTCTCTGTGCCTGGGAAGCAGAAGTGTTCACATTGCTTCGCAGAATCGCTTTTGTGCAGAAAACAGTAACACTTGTTCAGAACGAAAGAAAGCACAGAGCCCCAGATTTTATGTTGTCCTGGAGAGCGTGCAGAGCACTGGGGAAAGGCAGGCAGAGAATTCCCTGCTAGCACCTTCTCTGTGCCTGGGAAGCAGAAGTGTTCACATTGCTTCGCAAGAATCGCTTTTGTGCAGAAAACACTAACACTTCTTCAGAAGGAAAGAAAGCACAGAGCCCCAGATTTTATGTTGTCCTGGAGAGCTTGCAGAGCACTGGGGAAAGGCAGGCAGAGAATTCCCTGATAGCACCTTCTCTGTGCCTGTTCACATTGCTTCGCAGAATCGCTTTTGTGCAGAAAACAGTAACACTTGTTCAGAAGGAAAGAAAGCACAGAGCCCCAGATTTTATGTTGTCCTGGAGAGCTTGCAGAGCACTGGGGAAAGGCAGGCAGAGAATTCCCTGCTAGCACCTTCTCTGTGCCTGGGAAGCAGAAGTGTTCACATTGCTTCGCAGAAACGCTTTTGTGCAGAAAACAGTAACACTTGTTCAGAACGAAAGAAAGCACAGAGCCCCAGATTCTATGTTGTCCTGGAGAGCTTGCAGAGCACTGGGGAAAGGCAGGCAGAGAATTCCCTGCTAGCACCTTCTCTGTGCCTGGGAAGCAGAAGTGTTCACATTGCTTCGCAAGAATCGCTTTTGTGCAGAAAACAGTAACACTTGTTCAGAACGAAAGACAGCACAGAGCCCCAGATTTTATGTTGTCCTGGAGAGCTTGCAGAGCACTGGGGAAAGGCAGGCAGAGAATTCCCTGCTAGCACCTTCTCTGTGCCTGGGAAGCAGAAGTGTTCACATTGCTTCGCAGAATCGCTTTTGTGCAGAAAACAGTAGCACTTGTTCAGAAGGAAAGAAAGCACAGAGCCCCAGATTTTATGTTGTCCTGCAGAGCTTGCAGAGCACTGGGGAAAGGCAGGCAGAGAATTCCTTGCTAGCACCTTCTCTGTGCCTGGGAAGCAGAAGTGTTCACATTGCTTCGCAGAATCGCTTTTGTGCAGAAAACAGTAACACTTGTTCAGAACGAAAGAAAGCACAGAGCCCCAGATTTTATGTTGTCCTGGAGAGCTTGCAGAGCACTGGGGAAAGGCAGGCAGAGAATTCCTTGCTAGCACCTTCTCTGTGCCTGGGAAGCAGAAGTGTTCACATTGCTTCGCAAGAATAGCTTTTGTGCAGAAAACACTAACACTTGTTCAGAAGGAAGGAAAGCACAGAGCCCCAGATTTTATGTTGTCCTGGAGAGCTTGCAGAGCACTGGGGAAAGGCAGGCAGAGAATTCCCTGCTAGCACCTTCTCTGTGCCTGTTCACATTGCTTCGCAGAATCGCTTTTGTGCAGAAAACAGTAACACTTGTTCAGAACGAAAGAAAGCACAGAGCCCCAGATTCTATGTTGTCCTGGAGAGCTTGCAGAGCACTGGGGAAAGGCAGGCAGAGAATTCCCTGCTAGCACATTCTCTGTGCCTGGGAAGCAGAAGTGTTCACATTGCTTCGCAAGAATCGCTTTTGTGCAGAAAACAGTAACACTTGTTCAGAACGAAAGAAAGCACAGAGCCCCAGATTCTATGTTGTCCTGGAGAGCTTGCAGAGCACTGGGGAAAGGCAGGCAGAGAATTCCCTGCTAGCACCTTCTCTGTGCCTGGGAAGCAGAAGTGTTCACATTGCTTCGCAGAATCGCTTTTGTGCAGAAAACAGTAACACTTGTTCAGAAGGAAAGAAAGCACAGAGCCCCAGATTTTATGCTGTCCTGGAGAGCTTGCAGAGCACTGGGGAAAGGCAGGCAGAGAATTCCCTGCTAGCACCTTCTCTGTGCCTGTTCACATTGCTTCGCAGAATCGCTTTTGTGCAGAAAACAGTAACACTTGTTCAGAAGGAAAGAAAGCACAGAGCCCCAGAATTTATGTTGTCCTGGAGAGCTTGCAGAGCACTGGGGAAAGGCAGGCAGAGAATTCCCTGATAGCACCTTCTCTGTGCCTGTTCACATTGCTTCGCAGAATCGCTTTTGTGCAGAAAACAGTAACACTTGTTCAGAACGAAAGAAAGCACAGAGCCCCAGATTCTATGTTGTCCTGGACAGCTTGCAGAGCACTGGGGAAAGGCAGGCAGAGAATTCCCTGCTAGCACCTTCTCTGTGCCTGGGAAGCAGAAGTGTTCACATTGCTTCGCAAGAATCGCTTTTGTGCAGAAAACTGTAACACTTGTTCAGAAGTAAAGAAAGCACAGAGCCCCAGATTTTATGTTGTCCTGGAGAGCTTGCAGAGCACTGGGGAAAGGCAGGCAGAGAATTCCTTGCTAGCACCTTCTCTGTGCCTGGGAAGCAGAAGTGTGCACATTGCGTTGCAGAATCGCTTTTGTGCAGAAAACAGTAACACTTGTTCAGAAGGAAAGAAAGCACAGAGCCCCAGATTTTATGTTGTCCTGGAGAGCTTGCAGAGCACTGGGGAAAGGCAGGCAGAGAATTCCCTGCTAGCACCTTCTCTGTGCCTGGGAAGCAGAAGTGTTCACATTGCTTCGCAAGAATCGCTTTTGTGCAGAAAACAGTAACACTTGTTCAGAAGGAAAGAAAGCACAGAGCCCCAGATTTTATGTTGTCCTGGAGAGCTTGCAGAGCACTGGGGAAAGGCAGGCAGAGAATTCCCTGCTAGCACCTTCTCTGTGCCTGTTCACATTGCTTCGCAAGAATCGCTTTTGTGCAGAAAACACTAACACTTGTTCAGAAGGAAAGAAAGCACAGAGCCCCAGATTCTATGTTGTCCTGGAGAGCTTGCAGAGCACTGGGGAAAGGCAGGCAGAGAATTCCCTGCTAGCACCTTCTCTGTGCCTGGGAAGCAGAAGTGTTCACATTGCTTCGCAGAAACGCTTTTGTGCAGAAAACAGTAACACTTGTTCAGAACGAAAGAAAGCACAGAGCCCCAGATTCTATGTTGTCCTGGAGAGCTTGCAGAGCACTGGGGAAAGGCAGGCAGAGAATTCCCTGATAGCACCTTCTCTGTGCCTGTTCACATTGCTTCGCAGAATCGCTTTTGTGCAGAAAACAGTAACACTTGTTCAGAAGGAAAGAAAGCACAGAGCCCCAGATTTTATGTTGTCCTGGAGAGCTTGCAGAGCACTGGGGAAAGGCAGGCAGAGAATTCCCTGCTAGCACCTTCTCTGTGCCTGGGAAGCAGAAGTGTTCACATTGCTTCGCAGAATCGCTTTTGTGCAGAAAACAGTAACACTTCTTCAGAACGAAAGAAAGCACAGAGCCCCAGATTTTATGTTGTCCTGGAGAGCTTGCAGAGCACTGGGGAAAGGCAGGCAGAGAATTCCTTGCTAGCACCTTCTCTGTGCCTGGGAAGCAGAAGTGTTCACACTGCTTTGCAGAATCGCTTTTGTGCAGAAAACAGTAACACTTGTTCAGAAGGAAAGAAAGCACAGAGCCCCAGATTTTATGTTGTCCTGGAGAGCTTGCAGAGCACTGGGGAAAGGCAGGCAGAGAATTCCCTGCTAGCACCTTCTCTGTGCCTGTTCACATTGCTTCGCAGAAACGCTTTTGTGCAGAAAACAGTAACACTTGTTCAGAACGAAAGAAAGCACAGAGCCCCAGATTCTATGTTGTCCTGGAGAGCTTGCAGAGCACTGGGGAAAGGCAGGCAGAGAATTCCCTGCTAGCACCTTCTCTGTGCCTGGGAAGCAGAAGTGTTCACATTGCTTCGCAAGAATCGCTTTTGTGCAGAAAACAGTAACACTTGTTCAGAAGGAAAGAAAGCACAGAGCCCCAGATTTTATGTTGTCCTGGAGAGCTTGCAGAGCACTGGGGAAAGGCAGGCAGAGAATTCCCTGCTAGCACCTTCTCTGTGCCTGGGAAGCAGAAGTGTTCACATTGCTTCGCAAGAATCGCTTTTGTGCAGAAAACACTAACACTTGTTCAGAAGGAAAGAAAGCACAGAGCCCCAGATTTTATGTTGTCCTGGAGAGCTTGCAGAGCACTGGGGAAAGGCAGGCAGAGAATTCCCTGCTAGCACCTTCTCTGTGCCTGGGAAGCAGAAGTGTTCACATTGCTTCGCAGAAACGCTTTTGTGCAGAAAACAGTAACACTTGTTCAGAACGAAAGAAAGCACAGAGCCCCAGATTCTATGTTGTCCTGGAGAGCTTGCAGAGCACTGGGGAAAGGCAGGCAGAGAATTCCTTGCTAGCACCTTCTCTGTGCCTGGGAAGCAGAAGTGTTCACATTGCTTTGCAGAATCGCTTTTGTGCAGAAAACACTAACACTTGTTCAGAAGGAAAGAAAGCACAGAGCCCCAGATTTTATGTTGTCCTGGAGAGCTTGCAGAGCATGGGGAAAGGCAGGCAGAGAATTCCCTGCTAGCACCTTCTCTGTGCCTGTTCACATTGCTTCGCAGAATCGCTTTTGTGCAGAAAACACTAACACTTGTTCAGAACTAAAGAAAGCACAGAGCCCCAGATTCTATGTTGTCCTGGAGAGCTTGCAGAGCACTGGGGAAAGGCAGGCAGAGAATTCCCTGCTAGCACCTTCTCTGTGCCTGGGAAGCAGAAGTGTTCACATTGCTTCGCAAGAATCGCTTTTGTGCAGAAAACAGTAACACTTGTTCAGAACGAAAGAAAGCACAGAGCCCCAGATTCTATGTTGTCCTGGAGAGCTTGCAGAGCACTGGGGAAAGGCAGGCAGAGAATTCCTTGCTAGCACCTTCTCTGTGCCTGGGAAGCAGAAGTGTTCACATTGCTTCGCAGAATCGCTTTTGTGCAGAAAACAGTAACACTTGTTCAGAACGAAAGAAAGCACAGAGCCCCAGATTTTATGTTGTCCTGGAGAGCGTGCAGAGCACTGGGGAAAGGCAGGCAGAGAATTCCCTGCTAGCACCTTCTCTGTGCCTGGGAAGCAGAAGTGTTCACATTGCTTCGCAAGAATCGCTTTTGTGCAGAAAACACTAACACTTCTTCAGAAGGAAAGAAAGCACAGAGCCCCAGATTTTATGTTGTCCTGGAGAGCTTGCAGAGCACTGGGGAAAGGCAGGCAGAGAATTCCCTGATAGCACCTTCTCTGTGCCTGTTCACATTGCTTCGCAGAATCGCTTTTGTGCAGAAAACAGTAACACTTGTTCAGAAGGAAAGAAAGCACAGAGCCCCAGATTTTATGTTGTCCTGGAGAGCTTGCAGAGCACTGGGGAAAGGCAGGCAGAGAATTCCCTGCTAGCACCTTCTCTGTGCCTGGGAAGCAGAAGTGTTCACATTGCTTCGCAGAAACGCTTTTGTGCAGAAAACAGTAACACTTGTTCAGAACGAAAGAAAGCACAGAGCCCCAGATTCTATGTTGTCCTGGAGAGCTTGCAGAGCACTGGGGAAAGGCAGGCAGAGAATTCCCTGATAGCACCTTCTCTGTGCCTGGGAAGCAGAAGTGTTCACATTGCTTCGCAAGAATCGCTTTTGTGCAGAAAACAGTAACACTTGTTCAGAACGAAAGACAGCACAGAGCCCCAGATTTTATGTTGTCCTGGAGAGCTTGCAGAGCACTGGGGAAAGGCAGGCAGAGAATTCCCTGCTAGCACCTTCTCTGTGCCTGGGAAGCAGAAGTGTTCACATTGCTTCGCAGAATCGCTTTTGTGCAGAAAACAGTAGCACTTGTTCAGAAGGAAAGAAAGCACAGAGCCCCAGATTTTATGTTGTCCTGCAGAGCTTGCAGAGCACTGGGGAAAGGCAGGCAGAGAATTCCTTGCTAGCACCTTCTCTGTGCCTGGGAAGCAGAAGTGTTCACATTGCTTCGCAGAATCGCTTTTGTGCAGAAAACAGTAACACTTGTTCAGAACGAAAGAAAGCACAGAGCCCCAGATTTTATGTTGTCCTGGAGAGCTTGCAGAGCACTGGGGAAAGGCAGGCAGAGAATTCCTTGCTAGCACCTTCTCTGTGCCTGGGAAGCAGAAGTGTTCACATTGCTTCGCAAGAATAGCTTTTGTGCAGAAAACACTAACACTTGTTCAGAAGGAAGGAAAGCACAGAGCCCCAGATTTTATGTTGTCCTGGAGAGCTTGCAGAGCACTGGGGAAAGGCAGGCAGAGAATTCCCTGCTAGCACCTTCTCTGTGCCTGTTCACATCGCTTCGCAGAATCGCTTTTGTGCAGAAAACAGTAACACTTGTTCAGAACGAAAGAAAGCACAGAGCCCCAGATTCTATGTTGTCCTGGAGAGCTTGCAGAGCACTGGGGAAAGGCAGGCAGAGAATTCCCTGCTAGCACATTCTCTGTGCCTGGGAAGCAGAAGTGTTCACATTGCTTCGCAAGAATCGCTTTTGTGCAGAAAATAGTAACACTTGTTCAGAACGAAAGAAAGCACAGAGCCCCAGATTCTATGTTGTCCTGGAGAGCTTGCAGAGCACTGGGGAAAGGCAGGCAGAGAATTCCCTGCTAGCACCTTCTCTGTGCCTGGGAAGCAGAAGTGTTCACATTGCTTCGCAGAATCGCTTTTGTGCAGAAAACAGTAACACTTGTTCAGAAGGAAAGAAAGCACAGAGCCCCAGATTTTATGCTGTCCTGGAGAGCTTGCAGAGCACTGGGGAAAGGCAGGCAGAGAATTCCCTGCTAGCACCTTCTCTGTGCCTGTTCACATTGCTTCGCAGAATCGCTTTTGTGCAGAAAACAGTAACACTTGTTCAGAAGGAAAGAAAGCACAGAGCCCCAGAATTTATGTTGTCCTGGAGAGCTTGCAGAGCACTGGGGAAAGGCAGGCAGAGAATTCCCTGATAGCACCTTCTCTGTGCCTGTTCACATTGCTTCGCAGAATCGCTTTTGTGCAGAAAACAGTAACACTTGTTCAGAACGAAAGAAAGCACAGAGCCCCAGATTCTATGTTGTCCTGGACAGCTTGCAGAGCACTGGGGAAAGGCAGGCAGAGAATTCCCTGCTAGCACCTTCTCTGTGCCTGGGAAGCAGAAGTGTTCACATTGCTTCGCAGAATCGCTTTTCTGCAGAAAACACTAACACTTGTTCAGAACGAAAGAAAGCACAGAGCCCCAGATTTTATGTTGTCCTGGAGAGCTTGCAGAGCACTGGGGAAAGGCAGGCAGAGAATTCCTTGCTAGCACCTTCTCTGTGCCTGGGAAGCAGAAGTGTGCACATTGCTTTGCAGAATCGCTTTTGTGCAGAAAACAGTAACACTTGTTCAGAAGGAAAGAAAGCACAGAGCCCCAGATTTTATGTTGTCCTGGAGAGCTTGCAGAGCACTGGGGAAAGGCAGGCAGAGAATTCCCTGCTAGCACCTTCTCTGTGCCTGGGAAGCAGAAGTGTTCACATTGCTTCGCAAGAATCGCTTTTGTGCAGAAAACAGTAACACTTGTTCAGAAGGAAAGAAAGCACAGAGCCCCAGATTTTATGTTGTCCTGGAGAGCTTGCAGAGCACTGGGGAAAGGCAGGCAGAGAATTCCCTGCTAGCACCTTCTCTGTGCCTGTTCACATTGCTTCGCAAGAATCGCTTTTGTGCAGAAAACACTAACACTTGTTCAGAAGGAAAGAAAGCACAGAGCCCCAGATTCTATGTTGTCCTGGAGAGCTTGCAGAGCACTGGGGAAAGGCAGGCAGAGAATTCCCTGCTAGCACCTTCTCTGTGCCTGGGAAGCAGAAGTGTTCACATTGCTTCGCAGAAACGCTTTTGTGCAGAAAACAGTAACACTTGTTCAGAACGAAAGAAAGCACAGAGCCCCAGATTCTATGTTGTCCTGGAGAGCTTGCAGAGCACTGGGGAAAGGCAGGCAGAGAATTCCCTGATAGCACCTTCTCTGTGCCTGTTCACATTGCTTCGCAGAATCGCTTTTGTGCAGAAAACAGTAACACTTGTTCAGAAGGAAAGAAAGCACAGAGCCCCAGATTTTATGTTGTCCTGGAGAGCTTGCAGAGCACTGGGGAAAGGCAGGCAGAGAATTCCCTGCTAGCACCTTCTCTGTGCCTGGGAAGCAGAAGTGTTCACATTGCTTCGCAGAATCGCTTTTGTGCAGAAAACAGTAACACTTCTTCAGAACGAAAGAAAGCACAGAGCCCCAGATTTTATGTTGTCCTGGAGAGCTTGCAGAGCACTGGGGAAAGGCAGGCAGAGAATTCCTTGCTAGCACCTTCTCTGTGCCTGGGAAGCAGAAGTGTTCACACTGCTTTGCAGAATCGCTTTTGTGCAGAAAACAGTAACACTTGTTCAGAAGGAAAGAAAGCACAGAGCCCCAGATTTTATGTTGTCCTGGAGAGCTTGCAGAGCACTGGGGAAAGGCAGGCAGAGAATTCCCTGCTAGCACCTTCTCTGTGCCTGTTCACATTGCTTCGCAGAAACGCTTTTGTGCAGAAAACAGTAACACTTGTTCAGAACGAAAGAAAGCACAGAGCCCCAGATTCTATGTTGTCCTGGAGAGCTTGCAGAGCACTGGGGAAAGGCAGGCAGAGAATTCCCTGCTAGCACCTTCTCTGTGCCTGGGAAGCAGAAGTGTTCACATTGCTTCGCAAGAATCGCTTTTGTGCAGAAAACAGTAACACTTGTTCAGAAGGAAAGAAAGCACAGAGCCCCAGATTTTATGTTGTCCTGGAGAGCTTGCAGAGCACTGGGGAAAGGCAGGCAGAGAATTCCCTGCTAGCACCTTCTCTGTGCCTGGGAAGCAGAAGTGTTCACATTGCTTCGCAAGAATCGCTTTTGTGCAGAAAACACTAACACTTGTTCAGAAGGAAAGAAAGCACAGAGCCCCAGATTTTATGTTGTCCTGGAGAGCTTGCAGAGCACTGGGGAAAGGCAGGCAGAGAATTCCCTGCTAGCACCTTCTCTGTGCCTGGGAAGCAGAAGTGTTCACATTGCTTCGCAGAAACGCTTTTGTGCAGAAAACAGTAACACTTGTTCAGAACGAAAGAAAGCACAGAGCCCCAGATTCTATGTTGTCCTGGAGAGCTTGCAGAGCACTGGGGAAAGGCAGGCAGAGAATTCCTTGCTAGCACCTTCTCTGTGCCTGGGAAGCAGAAGTGTTCACATTGCTTTGCAGAATCGCTTTTGTGCAGAAAACACTAACACTTGTTCAGAAGGAAAGAAAGCACAGAGCCCCAGATTTTATGTTGTCCTGGAGAGCTTGCAGAGCATGGGGAAAGGCAGGCAGAGAATTCCCTGCTAGCACCTTCTCTGTGCCTGTTCACATTGCTTCGCAGAATCGCTTTTGTGCAGAAAACACTAACACTTGTTCAGAACTAAAGAAAGCACAGAGCCCCAGATTCTATGTTGTCCTGGAGAGCTTGCAGAGCACTGGGGAAAGGCAGGCAGAGAATTCCCTGCTAGCACCTTCTCTGTGCCTGGGAAGCAGAAGTGTTCACATTGCTTCGCAAGAATCGCTTTTGTGCAGAAAACAGTAACACTTGTTCAGAACGAAAGAAAGCACAGAGCCCCAGATTCTATGTTGTCCTGGAGAGCTTGCAGAGCACTGGGGAAAGGCAGGCAGAGAATTCCCTGCTAGCACCTTCTCTGTGCCTGGGAAGCAGAAGTGTTCACATTGCTTCGCAAGAATAGCTTTTGTGCAGAAAACACTAACACTTGTTCAGAAGGAAGGAAAGCACAGAGCCCCAGATTTTATGTTGTCCTGGAGAGCTTGCAGAGCACTGGGGAAAGGCAGGCAGAGAATTCCCTGCTAGCACCTTCTCTGTGCCTGTTCACATTGCTTCGCAGAATCGCTTTTGTGCAGAAAACAGTAACACTTGTTCAGAACGAAAGAAAGCACAGAGCCCCAGATTCTATGTTGTCCTGGAGAGCTTGCAGAGCACTGGGGAAAGGCAGGCAGAGAATTCCCTGCTAGCACATTCTCTGTGCCTGGGAAGCAGAAGTGTTCACATTGCTTCGCAAGAATCGCTTTTGTGCAGAAAACAGTAACACTTGTTCAGAACGAAAGAAAGCACAGAGCCCCAGATTCTATGTTGTCCTGGAGAGCTTGCAGAGCACTGGGGAAAGGCAGGCAGAGAATTCCCTGCTAGCACCTTCTCTGTGCCTGGGAAGCAGAAGTGTTCACATTGCTTCGCAGAATCGCTTTTGTGCAGAAAACAGTAACACTTGTTCAGAAGGAAAGAAAGCACAGAGCCCCAGATTTTATGCTGTCCTGGAGAGCTTGCAGAGCACTGGGGAAAGGCAGGCAGAGAATTCCCTGCTAGCACCTTCTCTGTGCCTGTTCACATTGCTTCGCAGAATCGCTTTTGTGCAGAAAACAGTAACACTTGTTCAGAACGAAAGAAAGCACAGAGCCCCAGATTCTATGTTGTCCTGGACAGCTTGCAGAGCACTGGGGAAAGGCAGGCAGAGAATTCCCTGATAGCACCTTCTCTGTGCCTGTTCACATTGCTTCGCAGAATCGCTTTTGTGCAGAAAACAGTAACACTTGTTCAGAACGAAAGAAAGCACAGAGCCCCAGATTCTATGTTGTCCTGGACAGCTTGCAGAGCACTGGGGAAAGGCAGGCAGAGAATTCCCTGCTAGCACCTTCTCTGTGCCTGGGAAGCAGAAGTGTTCACATTGCTTCGCAAGAATCGCTTTTGTGCAGAAAACTGTAACACTTGTTCAGAAGGAAAGAAAGCACAGAGCCCCAGATTTTATGTTGTCCTGGAGAGCTTGCAGAGCACTGGGGAAAGGCAGGCAGAGAATTCCTTGCTAGCACCTTCTCTGTGCCTGGGAAGCAGAAGTGTGCACATTGCTTTGCAGAATCGCTTTTGTGCAGAAAACAGTAACACTTGTTCAGAAGGAAAGAAAGCACAGAGCCCCAGATTTTATGTTGTCCTGGAGAGCTTGCAGAGCACTGGGGAAAGGCAGGCAGAGAATTCCCTGCTAGCACCTTCTCTGTGCCTGGGAAGCAGAAGTGTTCACATTGCTTCGCAAGAATCGCTTTTGTGCAGAAAACAGTAACACTTGTTCAGAAGGAAAGAAAGCACAGAGCCCCAGATTTTATGTTGTCCTGGAGAGCTTGCAGAGCACTGGGGAAAGGCAGGCAGAGAATTCCCTGCTAGCACCTTCTCTGTGCCTGTTCACATTGCTTCGCAAGAATCGCTTTTGTGCAGAAAACACTAACACTTGTTCAGAAGGAAAGAAAGCACAGAGCCCCAGATTCTATGTTGTCCTGGAGAGCTTGCAGAGCACTGGGGAAAGGCAGGCAGAGAATTCCCTGCTAGCACCTTCTCTGTGCCTGGGAAGCAGAAGTGTTCACATTGCTTCGCAGAAACGCTTTTGTGCAGAAAACAGTAACACTTGTTCAGAACGAAAGAAAGCACAGAGCCCCAGATTCTATGTTGTCCTGGAGAGCTTGCAGAGCACTGGGGAAAGGCAGGCAGAGAATTCCCTGATAGCACCTTCTCTGTGCCTGTTCACATTGCTTCGCAGAATCGCTTTTGTGCAGAAAACAGTAACACTTGTTCAGAACGAAAGAAAGCACAGAGCCCCAGATTCTATGTTGTCCTGGAGAGCTTGCAGAGCACTGGGGAAAGGCAGGCAGAGAATTCCCTGCTAGCACCTTCTCTGTGCCTGGGAAGCAGAAGTGTTCACATTGCTTCGCAAGAATCGCTTTTGTGCAGAAAACACTAACACTTGTTCAGAAGGAAAGAAAGCACAGAGCCCCAGATTTTATGTTGTCCTGGAGAGCTTGCAGAGCACTGGGGAAAGGCAGGCAGAGAATTCCTTGCTAGCACCTTCTCTGTGCCTGGGAAGCAGAAGTGTTCACACTGCTTTGCAGAATCGCTTTTGTGCAGAAAACAGTAACACTTGTTCAGAACGAAAGAAAGCACAGAGCCCCAGATTTTATGTTGTCCTGGAGAGCTTGCAGAGCACTGGGGAAAGGCAGGCAGAGAATTCCCTGCTAGCACCTTCTCTGTGCCTGTTCACATTGCTTCGCAGAAACGCTTTTGTGCAGAAAACAGTAACACTTGTTCAGAACGAAAGAAAGCACAGAGCCCCAGATTTTATGTTGTCCTGGAGAGCTTGCAGAGCACTGGGGAAAGGCAGGCAGAGAATTCCCTGCTAGCACCTTCTCTGTGCCTGGGAAGCAGAAGTGTTCACATTGCTTCGCAAGAATCGCTTTTGTGCAGAAAACAGTAACACTTGTTCAGAACGAAAGAAAGCACAGAGCCCCAGATTTTATGTTGTCCTGGAGAGCTTGCAGAGCACTGGGGAAAGGCAGGCAGAGAATTCCCTGCTAGCACCTTCTCTGTGCCTGGGAAGCAGAAGTGTTCACATTGCTTCGCAAGAATCGCTTTTGTGCAGAAAACACTAACACTTGTTCAGAAGGAAAGAAAGCACAGAGCCCCAGATTTTATGTTGTCCTGGAGAGCTTGCAGAGCACTGGGGAAAGGCAGGCAGAGAATTCCCTGCTAGCACCTTCTCTGTGCCTGGGAAGCAGAAGTGTTCACATTGCTTCGCAGAAACGCTTTTGTGCAGAAAACAGTAACACTTGTTCAGAACGAAAGAAAGCACAGAGCCCCAGATTCTATGTTGTCCTGGAGAGCTTGCAGAGCACTGGGGAAAGGCAGGCAGAGAATTCCTTGCTAGCACCTTCTCTGTGCCTGGGAAGCAGAAGTGTTCACATTGCTTTGCAGAATCGCTTTTGTGCAGAAAACAGTAACACTTGTTCAGAAGGAAAGAAAGCACAGAGCCCCAGATTTTATGTTGTCCTGGAGAGCTTGCAGAGCA
Source organism: Strix aluco (assembly GCF_031877795.1). Classification (NCBI taxonomy): domain Eukaryota; kingdom Metazoa; phylum Chordata; class Aves; order Strigiformes; family Strigidae; genus Strix; species Strix aluco. The sequence goes on from NW_027436569.1 coordinate 546,832, forward strand.
CTGGGGAAAGGCAGGCAGAGAATTCCCTGCTAGCACCTTCTCTGTGCCTGTTCACATTGCTTCGCAGAATCGCTTTTGTGCAGAAAACAGTAACACTTGTTCAGAAGGAAAGAAAGCACAGAGCCCCAGATTTTATGTTGTCCTGGAGAGCTTGCAGAGCACTGGGGAAAGGCAGGCAGAGAATTCCCTGCTAGCACCTTCTCTGTGCCTGGGAAGCAGAAGTGTTCACATTGCTTCGCAAGAATCGCTTTTGTGCAGAAAACAGTAACACTTGTTCAGAAGGAAAGAAAGCACAGAGCCCCAGATTCTATGTTGTCCTGGAGAGCTTGCAGAGCACTGGGGAAAGGCAGGCAGAGTATTCCCTGCTAGCACCTTCTTTGTGCCTGGGAAGCAGAAGTGTTCACATTGCTTCGCAGAATCGCTTTTGTGCAGAAAACAGTAACACTTGTTCAGAAGGAAAGAAAGCACAGAGCCCCAGATTTGCTGTTGTCCTGGAGAGCTTGCAGAGCACTGGGGAAAGGCAGGCAGAGAATTCCTTGCTAGCACCTTCTCTGTGCCTGGGAAGCAGAAGTGTTCACATTGCTTCGCAAGAATAGCTTTTGTGCAGAAAACACTAACACTTGTTCAGAAGGAAGGAAAGCACAGAGCCCCAGATTTTATGTTGTCCTAGAGAGCTTGCAGAGCATGGGGAAAGGCAGGCAGAGAATTCCCTGCTAGCACCTTCTCTGTGCCTGGGAAGCAGAAGTGTTCACATTGCTTCGCAAGAATCGCTTTTGTGCAGAAAACAGTAACACTTGTTCAGAACGAAAGAAAGCACAGAGCCCCAGATTCTATGTTGTCCTGGAGAGCTTGCAGAGCACTGGGGAAAGGCAGGCAGAGAATTCCCTGCTAGCACCTTCTCTGTACCTGGGAAGCAGAAGTGTTCACATTGCTTCGCAAGAATCGCTTTTGTGCAGAAAACTGTAACACTTGTTCAGAAGGAAAGAAAGCACAGAGCCCCAGATTTTATGTTGTCCTGGAGAGCTTGCAGAGCACTGGGGAAAGGCAGGCAGAGAATTCCCTGCTAGCACCTTCTCTGTGCCTGGGAAGCAGAAGTGTTCACATTGCTTCGCAGAAACGCTTTTGTGCAGAAAACAGTAACACTTGTTCAGAACGAAAGAAAGCACAGAGCCCCAGATTCTATGTTGTCCTGCAGAGCTTGCAGAGCACTGGGGAAAGGCAGGCAGAGAATTCCTTGCTAGCACCTTCTCTGTGCCTGGGAAGCAGAAGTGTTCACATTGCTTTGCAGAATCGCTTTTGTGCAGAAAACAGTAACACTTGTTCAGAAGGAAAGAAAGCACAGAGCCCCAGATTTTATGTTGTCCTGGAGAGCTTGCAGAGCACTGGGGAAAGGCAGGCAGAGAATTCCCTGCTAGCACCTTCTCTGTGCCTGTTCACATTGCTTCGCAGAATCGCTTTTGTGCAGAAAACAGTAACACTTGTTCAGAACGAAAGAAAGCACAGAGCCCCAGATTCTATGTTGTCCTGGAGAGCTTGCAGAGCACTGGGGAAAGGCAGGCAGAGAATTCCCTGCTAGCACCTTCTCTGTGCCTGGGAAGCAGAAGTGTTCACATTGCTTCGCAAGAATCGCTTTTGTGCAGAAAACAGTAACACTTGTTCAGAACGAAAGAAAGCACAGAGCCCCAGAGTCTATGTTGTCCTGGAGAGCTTGCAGAGCACTGGGGAAAGGCAGGCAGAGAATTCCCTGCTAGCACCTTCTCTGTACCTGGGAAGCAGAAGTGTTCACATTGCTTCGCAAGAATCGCTTTTGTGCAGAAAACAGTAACACTTGTTCAGAACGAAAGAAAGCACAGAGCCCCAGAGTCTATGTTGTCCTGGAGAGCTTGCAGAGCACTGGGGAAAGGCAGGCAGAGAATTCCCTGCTAGCACCTTCTCTGTGCCTGGGAAGCAGAAGTGTTCACATTGCTTCGCAGAAACGCTTTTGTGCAGAAAACAGTAACACTTGTTCAGAACGAAAGAAAGCACAGAGCCCCAGATTTTATGTTGTCCTGGAGAGCTTGCAGAGCACTGGGGAAAGGCAGGCAGAGAATTCCCTGCTAGCACCTTCTCTGTGCCTGGGAAGCAGAAGTGTTCACATTGCTTCGCAAGAATCGCTTTTGTGCAGAAAACACTAACACTTGTTCAGAAGGAAAGAAAGCACAGAGCCCCAGAATTTATGTTGTCCTGGAGAGCTTGCAGAGCACTGGGGAAAGGCAGGCAGAGAATTCCCTGATAGCACCTTCTCTGTGCCTGTTCACATTGCTTCGCAAGAATCGCTTTTGTGCAGAAAACGGTAACACTTGTTCAGAAGGAAAGAAAGCACAGAGCCCCAGATTTTATGTTGTCCTGGAGAGCTTGCAGAGCACTGGGGAAAGGCAGGCAGAGAATTCCCTGCTAGCACCTTCTCTGTGCCTGGGAAGCAGAAGTGTTCACATTGCTTCGCAGAAACGCTTTTGTGCAGAAAACAGTAACACTTGTTCAGAACGAAAGAAAGCACAGAGCCCCAGATTCTATGTTGTCCTGGAGAGCTTGCAGAGCACTGGGGAAAGGCAGGCAGAGAATTCCCTGCTAGCACCTTCTCTGTGCCTGGGAAGCAGAAGTGTTCACATTGCTTCGCAAGAATCGCTTTTGTGCAGAAAACAGTAACACTTGTTCAGAAGGAAAGACAGCACAGAGCCCCAGATTTTATGTTGTCCTGGAGAGCTTGCAGAGCACTGGGGAAAGGCAGGCAGAGAATTCCCTGCTAACACATTCTCTGTGCCTGGGAAGCAGAAGTGTTCACATTGCTTCGCAAGAATCGCTTTTGTGCAGAAAACAGTAACACTTGTTCAGAACGAAAGAAAGCACAGAGCCCCAGATTCTATGTTGTCCTGGAGAGCTTGCAGAGCACTGGGGAAAGGCAGGCAGAGAATTCCCTGCTAGCACCTTCTCTGTGCCTGGGAAGCAGAAGTGTTCACATTGCTTCGCAGAATTGCTTTTGTGCAGAAAACACTAACACTTGTTCAGAAGGAAAGAAAGCACAGAGCCCCAGATTTTATGTTGTCCTGGAGAGCTTGCAGAGCACTGGGGAAAGGCAGGCAGAGAATTCCTTGCTAGCACCTTCTCTGTGCCTGGGAAGCAGAAGTGTTCACATTGCTTCGCAGAATCGCTTTTGTGCAGAAAACAGTAACACTTGTTCAGAACGAAAGAAAGCACAGAGCCCCAGATTCTATGTTGTCCTGGAGAGCTTGCAGAGCACTGGGGAAAGGCAGGCAGAGAATTCCCTGCTAGCACCTTCTCTGTGCCTGGGAAGCAGAAGTGTTCACATTGCTTCGCAAGAATCGCTTTTGTGCAGAAAACACTAACACTTGTTCAGAACGAAAGAAAGCACAGAGCCCCAGATTCTATGTTGTCCTGGAGAGCTTGCAGAGCACTGGGGAAAGGCAGGCAGAGAATTCCCTGCTAGCACCTTCTCTGTGCCTGGGAAGCAGAAGTGTTCACATTGCTTCGCAGAATCGCTTTTGTGCAGAAAACAGTAACACTTGTTCAGAACGAAAGAAAGCACAGAGCCCCAGATTTTATGTTGTCCTGGAGAGCTTGCAGAGCACTGGGGAAAGGCAGGCAGAGAATTCCCTGCTAGCATCTTCTCTGTGCCTGGGAAGCAGAAGTGTTCACATTGCTTCGCAAGAATCGCTTTTGTGCAGAAAACACTAACACTTGTTCAGAAGGAAAGAAAGCACAGAGCCCCAGAATTTATGTTGTCCTGGAGAGCTTGCAGAGCACTGGGGAAAGGCAGGCAGAGAATTCCCTGATAGCACCTTCTCTGTGCCTGTTCACATTGCTTCGCAGAATCGCTTTTGTGCAGAAAACGGTAACACTTGTTCAGAAGGAAAGAAAGCACAGAGCCCCAGATTTTATGTTGTCCTGGAGAGCTTGCAGAGCACTGGGGAAAGGCAGGCAGAGAATTCCCTGCTAGCACCTTCTCTGTGCCTGGGAAGCAGAAGTGTTCACATTGCTTCGCAGAAACGCTTTTGTGCAGAAAACAGTAACACTTGTTCAGAAGGAAAGAAAGCACAGAGCCCCAGATTTTATGTTGTCCTGGAGAGCTTGCAGAGCACTGGGGAAAGGCAGGCAGAGAATTCCCTGCTAGCACCTTCTCTGTGCCTGGGAAGCAGAAGTGTTCACATTGCTTCGCAGAAACGCTTTTGTGCAGAAAACAGTAACACTTGTTCAGAACGAAAGAAAGCACAGAGCCCCAGATTCTATGTTGTCCTGGAGAGCTTGCAGAGCACTGGGGAAAGGCAGGCAGAGAATTCCCTGATAGCACCTTCTCTGTGCCTGGGAAGCAGAAGTGTTCACATTGCTTCGCAAGAATCGCTTTTGTGCAGAAAACAGTAACACTTGTTCAGAAGGAAAGAAAGCACAGAGCCCCAGATTTTATGTTGTCCTGGAGAGCTTGCAGAGCACTGGGGAAAGGCAGGCAGAGAATTCCCTGCTAGCACCTTCTCTGTACCTGGGAAGCAGAAGTGTTCACATTGCTTCGCAAGAATCGCTTTTGTGCAGAAAACAGTAACACTTGTTCAGAAGGAAAGAAAGCACAGAGCCCCAGAGTCTATGTTGTCCTGGAGAGCTTGCAGAGCACTGGGGAAAGGCAGGCAGAGAATTCCCTGCTAGCACCTTCTCTGTGCCTGGGAAGCAGAAGTGTTCACATTGCTTCGCAGAAATGCTTTTGTGCAGAAAACAGTAACACTTGTTCAGAACGAAAGAAAGCACAGAGCCCCAGATTTTATGTTGTCCTGGAGAGCTTGCAGAGCACTGGGGAAAGGCAGGCAGAGAATTCCCTGCTAGCACCTTCTCTGTGCCTGGGAAGCAGAAGTGTTCACATTGCTTCGCAAGAATCGCTTTTGTGCAGAAAACACTAACACTTGTTCAGAAGGAAAGAAAGCACAGAGCCCCAGAATTTATGTTGTCCTGGAGAGCTTGCAGAGCACTGGGGAAAGGCAGGCAGAGAATTCCCTGATAGCACCTTCTCTGTGCCTGTTCACATTGCTTCGCAGAATCGCTTTTGTGCAGAAAACACTAACACTTGTTCAGAAGGAAAGAAAGCACAGAGCCCCAGATTTTATGTTGTCCTGGAGAGCTTGCAGAGCACTGGGGAAAGGCAGGCAGAGAATTCCCTGATAGCACCTTCTCTGTGCCTGGGAAGCAGAAGTGTTCACATTGCTTTGCAGAATCGCTTTTGTGCAGAAAACAGTAACACTTGTTCAGAACGAAAGAAAGCACAGAGCCCCAGATTCTATGTTGTCCTGGAGAGCTTGCAGAGCACTGGGGAAAGGCAGGCAGAGAATTCCCTGCTAACACATTCTCTGTGCCTGGGAAGCAGAAGTGTTCACATTGCTTCGCAAGAATCGCTTTTGTGCAGAAAACAGTAACACTTGTTCAGAACGAAAGAAAGCACAGAGCCCCAGATTCTATGTTGTCCTGGAGAGCTTGCAGAGCACTGGGGAAAGGCAGGCAGAGAATTCCCTGCTAGCACCTTCTCTGTGCCTGGGAAGCAGAAGTGTTCACATTGCTTCGCAGAATTGCTTTTGTGCAGAAAACACTAACACTTGTTCAGAAGGAAAGAAAGCACAGAGCCCCAGATTTTATGTTGTCCTGGAGAGCTTGCAGAGCACTGGGGAAAGGCAGGCAGAGAATTCCTTGCTAGCACCTTCTCTGTGCCTGGGAAGCAGAAGTGTTCACATTGCTTCGCAGAATCGCTTTTGTGCAGAAAACAGTAACACTTGTTCAGAAGGAAAGAAAGCACAGAGCCCCAGATTCTATGTTGTCCTGGAGAGCTTGCAGAGCACTGGGGAAAGGCAGGCAGAGAATTCCCTGCTAGCACCTTCTCTGTGCCTGGGAAGCAGAAGTGTTCACATTGCTTCGCAAGAATCGCTTTTGTGCAGAAAACACTAACACTTGTTCAGAACGAAAGAAAGCACAGAGCCCCAGATTCTATGTTGTCCTGGAGAGCTTGCAGAGCACTGGGGAAAGGCAGGCAGAGAATTCCCTGCTAGCACCTTCTCTGTGCCTGGGAAGCAGAAGTGTTCACATTGCTTCGCAAGAATCGCTTTTGTGCAGAAAACAGTAACACTTGTTCAGAACGAAAGAAAGCACAGAGCCCCAGATTTTATGTTGTCCTGGAGAGCTTGCAGAGCACTGGGGAAAGGCAGGCAGAGAATTCCCTGCTAGCACCTTCTCTGTGCCTGGGAAGCAGAAGTGTTCACATTGCTTCGCAGAATCGCTTTTGTGCAGAAAACAGTAACACTTGTTCAGAACGAAAGAAAGCACAGAGCCCCAGATTTTATGTTGTCCTGGAGAGCTTGCAGAGCACTGGGGAAAGGCAGGCAGAGAATTCCCTGCTAGCACCTTCTCTGTGACTGGGAAGCAGAAGTGTTCACATTGCTTCGCAAGAATCGCTTTTGTGCAGAAAACACTAACACTTGTTCAGAAGGAAAGAAAGCACAGAGCCCCAGAATTTATGTTGTCCTGGAGAGCTTGCAGAGCACTGAGGAAAGGCAGGCAGAGAATTCCCTGATAGCACCTTCTCTGTGCCTGTTCACATTGCTTCGCAGAATCGCTTTTGTGCAGAAAACAGTAACACTTGTTCAGAAGGAAAGAAAGCACAGAGCCCCAGATTTTATGTTGTCCTGGAGAGCTTGCAGAGCACTGGGGAAAGGCAGGCAGAGAATTCCCTGATAGCACCTTCTCTGTGCCTGGGAAGCAGAAGTGTTCACATTGCTTCGCAAGAATCGCTTTTGTGCAGAAAACAGTAACACTTGTTCAGAAGGAAAGAAAGCACAGAGCCCCAGATTTGCTGTTGTCCTGGAGAGCTTGCAGAGCACTGGGGAAAGGCAGGCAGAGAATTCCTTGCTAGCACCTTCTCTGTGCCTGGGAAGCAGAAGTGTTCACATTGCTTCGCAAGAATAGCTTTTGTGCAGAAAACACTAACACTTGTTCAGAAGGAAGGAAAGCACAGAGCCCCAGATTTTATGTTGTCCTGGAGAGCTTGCAGAGCATGGGGAAAGGCAGGCAGAGAATTCCCTGCTAGCACCTTCTCTGTGCCTGTTCACATTGCTTCGCAAGAATCGCTTTTGTGCAGAAAACAGTAACACTTGTTCAGAACGAAAGAAAGCACAGAGCCCCAGATTCTATGTTGTCCTGGAGAGCTTGCAGAGCACTGGGGAAAGGCAGGCAGAGAATTCCTTGCTAGCACCTTCTCTGTGCCTGGGAAGCAGAAGTGTTCACATTGCTTCGCAAGAATCGCTTTTGTGCAGAAAACAGTAACACTTGTTCAGAACGAAAGAAAGCACAGAGCCCCAGATTCTATGTTGTCCTGGAGAGCTTGCAGAGCACTGGGGAAAGGCAGGCAGAGAATTCCCTGATAGCACCTTCTCTGTGCCTGGGAAGCACAAGTGTTCACATTGCTTCGCAAGAATCGCTTTTGTGCAGAAAACAGTAAAACTTGTTCAGAACGAAAGAAAGCACAGAGCCCCAGATTTTATGTTGTCCTGGAGAGCTTGCAGAGCACTGGGGAAAGGCAGGCAGAGAATTCCTTGCTAGCACCTTCTCTGTGCCTGGGAAGCAGAAGTGTTCACATTGCTTCGCAGAATTGCTTTTGTGCAGAAAACAGTAACACTTGTTCAGAACGAAAGAAAGCACAGAGCCCCAGAGTCTATGTTGTCCTGGAGAGCTTGCAGAGCACTGGGGAAAGGCAGGCAGAGAATTCCCTGCTAGCACCTTCTCTGTACCTGGGAAGCAGAAGTGTTCACACTGCTTTGCAGAATCGCTTTTGTGCAGAAAACAGTAACACTTGTTCAGAAGGAAAGAAAGCACAGAGCCCCAGAGTCTATGTTGTCCTGGAGAGCTTGCAGAGCACTGGGGAAAGGCAGGCAGAGAATTCCCTGCTAGCACCTTCTCTGTGCCTGGGAAGCAGAAGTGTTCACATTGCTTCGCAAGAATCGCTTTTGTGCAGAAAACACTAACACTTGTTCAGAAGGAAAGAAAGCACAGAGCCCCAGAATTTATGTTGTCCTGGAGAGCTTGCAGAGCACTGGGGAAAGGCAGGCAGAGAATTCCCTGATAGCACCTTCTCTGTGCCTGTTCACATTGCTTCGCAGAATCGCTTTTGTGCAGAAAACGGTAACACTTGTTCAGAAGGAAAGAAAGCACAGAGCCCCAGATTTTATGTTGTCCTGGAGAGCTTGCAGAGCACTGGGGAAAGGCAGGCAGAGAATTCCCTGCTAGCACCTTCTCTGTACCTGGGAAGCAGAAGTGTTCACACTGCTTTGCAGAATCGCTTTTGTGCAGAAAACAGTAACACTTGTTCAGAAGGAAAGAAAGCACAGAGCCCCAGAGTCTATGTTGTCCTGGAGAGCTTGCAGAGCACTGGGGAAAGGCAGGCAGAGAATTCCCTGATAGCACCTTCTCTGTGCCTGGGAAGCAGAAGTGTTCACATTGCTTCGCAGAAACGCTTTTGTGCAGAAAACAGTAACACTTGTTCAGAACGAAAGAAAGCACAGAGCCCCAGATTTTATGTTGTCCTGGAGAGCTTGCAGAGCACTGGGGAAAGGCAGGCAGAGAATTCCCTGCTAGCATCTTCTCTGTGCCTGGGAAGCAGAAGTGTTCACATTGCTTCGCAAGAATCGCTTTTGTGCAGAAAACACTAACACTTGTTCAGAAGGAAAGAAAGCACAGAGCCCCAGAATTTATGTTGTCCTGGAGAGCTTGCAGAGCACTGGGGAAAGGCAGGCAGAGAATTCCTTGCTAGCACCTTCTCTGTGCCTGTTCACATTGCTTCGCAGAATCGCTTTTGTGCAGAAAACGGTAACACTTGTTCAGAAGGAAAGAAAGCACAGAGCCCCAGATTTTATGTTGTCCTGGAGAGCTTGCAGAGCACTGGGGAAAGGCAGGCAGAGAATTCCCTGCTAGCACCTTCTCTGTGCCTGGGAAGCAGAAGTGTTCACATTGCTTCGCAGAAACGCTTTTGTGCAGAAAACAGTAACACTTGTTCAGAACGAAAGAAAGCACAGAGCCCCAGATTCTATGTTGTCCTGGAGAGCTTGCAGAGCACTGGGGAAAGGCAGGCAGAGAATTCCCTGCTAGCACCTTCTCTGTGCCTGGGAAGCAGAAGTGTTCACATTGCTTCGCAAGAATCGCTTTTGTGCAGAAAACAGTAACACTTGTTCAGAACGAAAGACAGCACAGAGCCCCAGATTCTATGTTGTCCTGGAGAGCTTGCAGAGCACTGGGGAAAGGCAGGCAGAGAATTCCCTGCTAGCACCTTCTCTGTGCCTGGGAAGCAGAAGTGTTCACATTGCTTCGCAAGAATCGCTTTTGTGCAGAAAACACTAACACTTGTTCAGAAGGAAAGAAAGCACAGAGCCCCAGATTTTATGTTGTCCTGCAGAGCCTGCAGAGCACTGGGGAAAGGCAGGCAGAGAATTCCTTGCTAGCACCTTCTCTGTGCCTGGGAAGCAGAAGTGTTCACATTGCTTCGCAGAATCGCTTTTGTGCAGAAAACAGTAACACTTGTTCAGAACGAAAGAAAGCACAGAGCCCCAGATTTTATGTTGTCCTGGAGAGCGTGCAGAGCACTGGGGAAAGGCAGGCAGAGAATTCCCTGCTAGCACCTTCTCTGTGCCTGGGAAGCAGAAGTGTTCACATTGCTTCGCAAGAATCGCTTTTGTGCAGAAAACACTAACACTTGTTCAGAAGGAAAGAAAGCACAGAGCCCCAGAATTTATGTTGTCCTGGAGAGCTTGCAGAGCACTGGGGAAAGGCAGGCAGAGAATTCCCTGCTAGCACCTTCTCTGTGCCTGTTCACATTGCTTCGCTGAATCGCTTTTGTGCAGAAAACAGTAACACTTGTTCAGAAGGAAAGAAAGCACAGAGCCCCAGACTTTATGTTGTCCTGGAGAGCTTGCAGAGCACTGGGGAAAGGCAGGCAGAGAATTCCCTGCTAGCACCTTCTCTGTGCCTGGGAAGCAGAAGTGTTCACATTGCTTCGCAGAAACGCTTTTGTGCAGAAAACAGTAACACTTGTTCAGAACGAAAGAAAGCACAGAGCCCCAGATTCTATGTTGTCCTGGAGAGCTTGCAGAGCACTGGGGAAAGGCAGGCAGAGAATTCCCTGCTAGCACCTTCTCTGTGCCTGGGAAGCAGAAGTGTTCACATTGCTTCGCAGAATCGCTTTTGTGCAGAAAACAGTAGCACTTGTTCAGAAGGAAAGAAAGCACAGAGCCCCAGATTTTATGTTGTCCTGCAGAGCTTGCAGAGCACTGGGGAAAGGCAGGCAGAGAATTCCTTGCTAGCACCTTCTCTGTGCCTGGGAAGCAGAAGTGTTCACATTGCTTCGCAGAATCGCTTTTGTGCAGAAAACAGTAACACTTGTTCAGAACGAAAGAAAGCACAGAGCCCCAGATTTTATGTTGTCCTGGAGAGCTTGCAGAGCACTGGGGAAAGGCAGGCAGAGAATTCCTTGCTAGCACCTTCTCTGTGCCTGGGAAGCAGAAGTGTTCACATTGCTTCGCAAGAATAGCTTTTGTGCAGAAAACACTAACACTTGTTCAGAAGGAAGGAAAGCACAGAGCCCCAGATTTTATGTTGTCCTGGAGAGCTTGCAGAGCACTGGGGAAAGGCAGGCAGAGAATTCCCTGCTAGCACCTTCTCTGTGCCTGTTCACATTGCTTCGCAGAATCGCTTTTGTGCAGAAAACAGTAACACTTGTTCAGAACGAAACAAAGCACAGAGCCCCAGATTCTATGTTGTCCTGGAGAGCTTGCAGAGCACTGGGGAAAGGCAGGCAGAGAATTCCCTGCTAGCACATTCTCTGTGCCTGGGAAGCAGAAGTGTTCACATTGCTTCGCAAGAATCGCTTTTGTGCAGAAAACAGTAACACTTGTTCAGAACGAAAGAAAGCACAGAGCCCCAGATTCTATGTTGTCCTGGAGAGCTTGCAGAGCACTGGGGAAAGGCAGGCAGAGAATTCCCTGCTAGCACCTTCTCTGTGCCTGGGAAGCAGAAGTGTTCACATTGCTTCGCAGAATCGCTTTTGTGCAGAAAACAGTAACACTTGTTCAGAAGGAAAGAAAGCACAGAGCCCCAGATTTTATGCTGTCCTGGAGAGCTTGCAGAGCACTGGGGAAAGGCAGGCAGAGAATTCCCTGCTAGCACCTTCTCTGTGCCTGTTCACATTGCTTCGCAGAATCGCTTTTGTGCAGAAAACAGTAACACTTGTTCAGAAGGAAAGAAAGCACAGAGCCCCAGAATTTATGTTGTCCTGGAGAGCTTGCAGAGCACTGGGGAAAGGCAGGCAGAGAATTCCCTGATAGCACCTTCTCTGTGCCTGTTCACATTGCTTCGCAGAATCGCTTTTGTGCAGAAAACAGTAACACTTGTTCAGAACGAAAGAAAGCACAGAGCCCCAGATTCTATGTTGTCCTGGAGAGCTTGCAGAGCACTGGGGAAAGGCAGGCAGAGAATTCCCTGCTAGCACCTTCTCTGTGCCTGGGAAGCAGAAGTGTTCACATTGCTTCGCAAGAATCGCTTTTGTGCAGAAAACTGTAACACTTGTTCAGAAGTAAAGAAAGCACAGAGCCCCAGATTTTATGTTGTCCTGGAGAGCTTGCAGAGCACTGGGGAAAGGCAGGCAGAGAATTCCTTGCTAGCACCTTCTCTGTGCCTGGGAAGCAGAAGTGTTCACATTGCTTTGCAGAATCGCTTTTGTGCAGAAAACAGTAACACTTGTTCAGAAGGAAAGAAAGCACAGAGCCCCAGATTTGCTGTTGTCCTGGAGAGCTTGCAGAGCACTGGGGAAAGGCAGGCAGAGAATTCCCTGCTAGCACCTTCTCTGTGCCTGGGAAGCAGAAGTGTTCACATTGCTTCGCAAGAATCGCTTTTGTGCAGAAAACAGTAACACTTGTTCAGAACGAAAGAAAGCACAGAGCCCCAGAGTCTATGTTGTCCTGGAGAGCTTGCAGAGCACTGGGGAAAGGCAGGCAGAGAATTCCCTGCTAGCACCTTCTCTGTACCTGGGAAGCAGAAGTGTTCACATTGCTTCGCAAGAATCGCTTTTGTGCAGAAAACAGTAACACTTGTTCAGAACGAAAGAAAGCACAGAGCCCCAGATTCTATGTTGTCCTGGAGAGCTTGCAGAGCACTGGGGAAAGGCAGGCAGAGAATTCCCTGCTAGCACCTTCTCTGTGCCTGGGAAGCAGAAGTGTTCACATTGCTTCGCAGAAACGCTTTTGTGCAGAAAACAGTAACACTTGTTCAGAACGAAAGAAAGCACAGAGCCCCAGATTTTATGTTGTCCTGGAGAGCTTGCAGAGCACTGGGGAAAGGCAGGCAGAGAATTCCCTGCTAGCACCTTCTCTGTGCCTGTTCACATTGCTTCGCAAGAATCGCTTTTGTGCAGAAAACACTAACACTTGTTCAGAAGGAAAGAAAGCACAGAGCCCCAGATTTTATGTTGTCCTGGAGAGCTTGCAGAGCACTGGGGAAAGGCAGGCAGAGAATTCCCTGCTAGCACCTTCTCTGTGCCTGGGAAGCAGAAGTGTTCACATTGCTTCGCAGAAACGCTTTGGTGCAGAAAACAGTAACACTTGTTCAGAACGAAAGAAAGCACAGAGCCCCAGATTCTATGTTGTCCTGGAGAGCTTGCAGAGCACTGGGGAAAGGCAGGCAGAGAATTCCCTGCTAGCACCTTCTCTGTGCCTGGGAAGCAGAAGTGTTCACATTGCTTCGCAAGAATCGCTTTTGTGCAGAAAACAGTAACACTTGTTCAGAAGGAAAGAAAGCACAGAGCCCCAGATTTTATGTTGTCCTGGAGAGCTTGCAGAGCACTGGGGAAAGGCAGGCAGAGAATTCCCTGCTAGCACCTTCTCTGTACCTGGGAAGCAGAAGTGTTCACATTGCTTCGCAAGAATCGCTTTTGTGCAGAAAACAGTAACACTTGTTCAGAAGGAAAGAAAGCACAGAGCCCCAGAGTCTATGTTGTCCTGGAGAGCTTGCAGAGCACTGGGGAAAGGCAGGCAGAGAATTCCCTGCTAGCACCTTCTCTGTGCCTGGGAAGCAGAAGTGTTCACATTGCTTCGCAGAAACGCTTTTGTGCAGAAAACAGTAACACTTGTTCAGAACGAAAGAAAGCACAGAGCCCCAGATTTTATGTTGTCCTGGAGAGCTTGCAGAGCACTGGGGAAAGGCAGGCAGAGAATTCCCTGCTAGCACCTTCTCTGTGCCTGGGAAGCAGAAGTGTTCACATTGCTTCGCAAGAATCGCTTTTGTGCAGAAAACACTAACACTTGTTCAGAAGGAAAGAAAGCACAGAGCCCCAGAATTTATGTTGTCCTGGAGAGCTTGCAGAGCACTGGGGAAAGGCAGGCAGAGAATTCCCTGATAGCACCTTCTCTGTGCCTGTTCACATTGCTTCGCAGAATCGCTTTTGTGCAGAAAACACTAACACTTGTTCAGAAGGAAAGAAAGCACAGAGCCCCAGATTTTATGTTGTCCTGGAGAGCTTGCAGAGCACTGGGGAAAGGCAGGCAGAGAATTCCCTGATAGCACCTTCTCTGTGCCTGGGAAGCAGAAGTGTTCACATTGCTTTGCAGAATCGCTTTTGTGCAGAAAACAGTAACACTTGTTCAGAACGAAAGAAAGCACAGAGCCCCAGATTCTATGTTGTCCTGGAGAGCTTGCAGAGCACTGGGGAAAGGCAGGCAGAGAATTCCCTGCTAACACATTCTCTGTGCCTGGGAAGCAGAAGTGTTCACATTGCTTCGCAAGAATCGCTTTTGTGCAGAAAACAGTAACACTTGTTCAGAACGAAAGAAAGCACAGAGCCCCAGATTCTATGTTGTCCTGGAGAGCTTGCAGAGCACTGGGGAAAGGCAGGCAGAGAATTCCCTGCTAGCACCTTCTCTGTGCCTGGGAAGCAGAAGTGTTCACATTGCTTCGCAGAATTGCTTTTGTGCAGAAAACACTAACACTTGTTCAGAAGGAAAGAAAGCACAGAGCCCCAGATTTTATGTTGTCCTGGAGAGCTTGCAGAGCACTGGGGAAAGGCAGGCAGAGAATTCCTTGCTAGCACCTTCTCTGTGCCTGGGAAGCAGAAGTGTTCACATTGCTTCGCAGAATCGCTTTTGTGCAGAAAACAGTAACACTTGTTCAGAACGAAAGAAAGCACAGAGCCCCAGATTCTATGTTGTCCTGGAGAGCTTGCAGAGCACTGGGGAAAGGCAGGCAGAGAATTCCCTGATAGCACCTTCTCTGTGCCTGGGAAGCAGAAGTGTTCACATTGCTTCGCAAGAATCGCTTTTGTGCAGAAAACACTAACACTTGTTCAGAACGAAAGAAAGCACAGAGCCCCAGATTCTATGTTGTCCTGGAGAGCTTGCAGAGCACTGGGGAAAGGCAGGCAGAGAATTCCCTGCTAGCACCTTCTCTGTGCCTGGGAAGCAGAAGTGTTCACATTGCTTCGCAGAATCGCTTTTGTGCAGAAAACAGTAACACTTGTTCAGAAGGAAAGAAAGCACAGAGCCCCAGATTTTATGTTGTCCTGGAGAGCTTGCAGAGCACTGGGGAAAGGCAGGCAGAGAATTCCCTGCTAGCACCTTCTCTGTGCCTGTTCACATTGCATCGCAGAATCGCTTTTGTGCAGAAAACAGTAACACTTGTTCAGAACGAAAGAAAGCACAGAGCCCCAGATTTTATGTTGTCCTGGAGAGCTTGCAGAGCACTGGGGAAAGGCAGGCAGAGAATTCCCTGCTAGCACCTTCTCTGTGACTGGGAAGCAGAAGTGTTCACATTGCTTCGCAAGAATCGCTTTTGTGCAGAAAACACTAACACTTGTTCAGAAGGAAAGAAAGCACAGAGCCCCAGAATTTATGTTGTCCTGGAGAGCTTGCAGAGCACTGAGGAAAGGCAGGCAGAGAATTCCCTGATAGCACCTTCTCTGTGCCTGTTCACATTGCTTCGCAGAATCGCTTTTGTGCAGAAAACAGTAACACTTGTTCAGAAGGAAAGAAAGCACAGAGCCCCAGATTTTATGTTGTCCTGGAGAGCTTGCAGAGCACTGGGGAAAGGCAGGCAGAGAATTCCCTGATAGCACCTTCTCTGTGCCTGGGAAGCAGAAGTGTTCACATTGCTTCGCAAGAATCGCTTTTGTGCAGAAAACAGTAACACTTGTTCAGAAGGAAAGAAAGCACAGAGCCCCAGATTTGCTGTTGTCCTGGAGAGCTTGCAGAGCACTGGGGAAAGGCAGGCAGAGAATTCCTTGCTAGCACCTTCTCTGTGCCTGGGAAGCAGAAGTGTTCACATTGCTTCGCAAGAATAGCTTTTGTGCAGAAAACACTAACACTTGTTCAGAAGGAAGGAAAGCACAGAGCCCCAGATTTTATGTTGTCCTGGAGAGCTTGCAGAGCATGGGGAAAGGCAGGCAGAGAATTCCCTGATAGCACCTTCTCTGTGCCTGTTCACATTGCTTCGCAGAATCGCTTTTGTGCAGAAAACGGTAACACTTGTTCAGAAGGAAAGAAAGCACAGAGCCCCAGATTTTATGTTGTCCTGGAGAGCTTGCAGAGCACTGGGGAAAGGCAGGCAGAGAATTCCCTGCTAGCACCTTCTCTGTGCCTGGGAAGCAGAAGTGTTCACATTGCTTCGCAGAAACGCTTTTGTGCAGAAAACAGTAACACTTGTTCAGAACGAAAGAAAGCACAGAGCCCCAGATTCTATGTTGTCCTGGAGAGCTTGCAGAGCACTGGGGAAAGGCAGGCAGAGAATTCCCTGCTAGCACCTTCTCTGTGCCTGGGAAGCAGAAGTGTTCACATTGCTTCGCAAGAATCGCTTTTGTGCAGAAAACAGTAACACTTGTTCAGAACGAAAGACAGCACAGAGCCCCAGATTCTATGTTGTCCTGGAGAGCTTGCAGAGCACTGGGTAAAAGCAGGCAGAGAATTCCCTGCTAGCACCTTCTCTGTGCCTGGGAAGCAGAAGTGTTCACATTGCTTCGCAAGAATCGCTTTTGTGCAGAAAACACTAACACTTGTTCAGAAGGAAAGAAAGCACAGAGCCCCAGATTTTATGTTGTCCTGCAGAGCCTGCAGAGCACTGGGGAAAGGCAGGCAGAGAATTCCTTGCTAGCACCTTCTCTGTGCCTGGGAAGCAGAAGTGTTCACATTGCTTCGCAGAATCGCTTTTGTGCAGAAAACAGTAACACTTGTTCAGAACGAAAGAAAGCACAGAGCCCCAGATTTTATGTTGTCCTGGAGAGCGTGCAGAGCACTGGGGAAAGGCAGGCAGAGAATTCCCTGCTAGCACCTTCTCTGTGCCTGGGAAGCAGAAGTGTTCACATTGCTTCGCAACAATCGCTTTTGTGCAGAAAACACTAACACTTGTTCAGAAGGAAAGAAAGCACAGAGCCCCAGAATTTATGTTGTCCTGGAGAGCTTGCAGAGCACTGGGGAAAGGCAGGCAGAGAATTCCCTGATAGCACCTTCTCTGTGCCTGTTCACATTGCTTCGCAGAATCGCTTTTGTGCAGAAAACAGTAACACTTGTTCAGAAGGAAAGAAAGCACAGAGCCCCAGACTTTATGTTGTCCTGGAGAGCTTGCAGAGCACTGGGGAAAGGCAGGCAGAGAATTCCCTGCTAGCACCTTCTCTGTGCCTGGGAAGCAGAAGTGTTCACATTGCTTCGCAGAAACGCTTTTGTGCAGAAAACAGTAACACTTGTTCAGAACGAAAGAAAGCACAGAGCCCCAGATTCTATGTTGTCCTGGAGAGCTTGCAGAGCACTGGGGAAAGGCAGGCAGAGAATTCCCTGCTAGCACCTTCTCTGTGCCTGGGAAGCAGAAGTGTTCACATTGCTTCGCAAGAATCGCTTTTGTGCAGAAAACAGTAACACTTGTTCAGAACGAAAGACAGCACAGAGCCCCAGAGTCTATGTTGTCCTGGAGAGCTTGCAGAGCACTGGGGAAAGGCAGGCAGAGAATTCCCTGCTAGCACCTTCTCTGTGCCTGGGAAGCAGAAGTGTTCACATTGCTTCGCAGAATCGCTTTTGTGCAGAAAACAGTAGCACTTGTTCAGAAGGAAAGAAAGCACAGAGCCCCAGATTTTATGTTGTCCTGCAGAGCTTGCAGAGCACTGGGGAAAGGCAGGCAGAGAATTCCTTGCTAGCACCTTCTCTGTGCCTGGGAAGCAGAAGTGTTCACATTGCTTCGCAGAATCGCTTTTGTGCAGAAAACAGTAACACTTGTTCAGAACGAAAGAAAGCACAGAGCCCCAGATTTTATGTTGTCCTGGAGAGCTTGCAGAGCACTGGGGAAAGGCAGGCAGAGAATTCCTTGCTAGCACCTTCTCTGTGCCTGGGAAGCAGAGTGTTCACATTGCTTCGCAAGAATAGCTTTTGTGCAGAAAACACTAACACTTGTTCAGAAGGAAGGAAAGCACAGAGCCCCAGATTTTATGTTGTCCTGGAGAGCTTGCAGAGCACTGGGGAAAGGCAGGCAGAGAATTCCCTGCTAGCACCTTCTCTGTGCCTGTTCACATTGCTTCGCAGAATCGCTTTTGTGCAGAAAACAGTAACACTTGTTCAGAACGAAACAAAGCACAGAGCCCCAGATTCTATGTTGTCCTGGAGAGCTTGCAGAGCACTGGGGAAAGGCAGGCAGAGAATTCCCTGCTAGCACATTCTCTGTGCCTGGGAAGCAGAAGTGTTCACATTGCTTCGCAAGAATCGCTTTTGTGCAGAAAACAGTAACACTTGTTCAGAACGAAAGAAAGCACAGAGCCCCAGATTCTATGTTGTCCTGGAGAGCTTGCAGAGCACTGGGGAAAGGCAGGCAGAGAATTCCCTGCTAGCACCTTCTCTGTGCCTGGGAAGCAGAAGTGTTCACATTGCTTCGCAGAAACGCTTTTGTGCAGAAAACAGTAACACTTGTTCAGAACGAAAGAAAGCACAGAGCCCCAGATTCTATGTTGTCCTGGAGAGCTTGCAGAGCACTGGGGAAAGGCAGGCAGAGAATTCCCTGATAGCACCTTCTCTGTGCCTGTTCACATTGCTTCGCAGAATCGCTTTTGTGCAGAAAACAGTAACACTTGTTCAGAACGAAAGAAAGCACAGAGCCCCAGATTCTATGTTGTCCTGGAGAGCTTGCAGAGCACTGGGGAAAGGCAGGCAGAGAATTCCCTGCTAGCACCTTCTCTGTGCCTGGGAAGCAGAAGTGTTCACATTGCTTTGCAGAATCGCTTTTGTGCAGAAAACACTAACACTTGTTCAGAAGGAAAGAAAGCACAGAGCCCCAGATTTTATGTTGTCCTGCAGAGCTTGCAGAGCACTGGGGAAAGGCAGGCAGAGAATTCCTTGCTAGCACCTTCTCTGTGCCTGGGAAGCAGAAGTGTTCACATTGCTTCGCAAGAATCGCTTTTGTGCAGAAAACAGTAACACTTGTTCAGAACGAAAGAAAGCACAGAGCCCCAGAGTCTATGTTGTCCTGGAGAGCTTGCACAGCACTGGGGAAAGGCAGGCAGAGAATTCCTTGCTAGCACCTTCTCTGTGCCTGGGAAGCAGAAGTGTTCACATTGCTTCGCAGAATTGCTTTTGTGCAGAAAACACTAACACTTGTTCAGAAGGAAAGAGAGCACAGAGCCCCAGAATTTATGTTGTCCTGGAGAGCTTGCAGAGCACTGGGGAAAGGCAGGCAGAGAATTCCCTGATAGCACCTTCTCTGTGCCTGTTCACATTGCTTCGCAGAATCGCTTTTGTGCAGAAAACAGTAACACTTGTTCAGAACGAAAGAAAGCACAGAGCCCCAGATTCTATGTTGTCCTGGAGAGCTTGCAGAGCACTGGGGAAAGGCAGGCAGAGAATTCCCTGCTAGCACCTTCTCTGTGCCTGGGAAGCAGAAGTGTTCACATTGCTTCGCAAGAATCGCTTTTGTGCAGAAAACTGTAACACTTGTTCAGAAGTAAAGAAAGCACAGAGCCCCAGATTTTATGTTGTCCTGGAGAGCTTGCAGAGCACTGGGGAAAGGCAGGCAGAGAATTCCTTGCTAGCACCTTCTCTGTGCCTGGGAAGCAGAAGTGTGCACATTGCTTTGCAGAATCGCTTTTGTGCAGAAAACAGTAACACTTGTTCATAAGGAAAGAAAGCACAGAGCCCCAGATTTTATGTTGTCCTGGAGAGCTTGCAGAGCACTGGGGAAAGGCAGGCAGAGAATTCCCTGCTAGCACCTTCTCTGTGCCTGGGAAGCAGAAGTGTTCACATTGCTTCGCAAGAATCGCTTTTGTGCAGAAAACAGTAACACTTGTTCAGAAGGAAAGAAAGCACAGAGCCCCAGATTTTATGTTGTCCTGGAGAGCTTGCAGAGCACTGGGGAAAGGCAGGCAGAGAATTCCCTGCTAGCACCTTCTCTGTGCCTGTTCACATTGCTTCGCAAGAATCGCTTTTGTGCAGAAAACACTAACACTTGTTCAGAAGGAAAGAAAGCACAGAGCCCCAGATTCTATGTTGTCCTGGAGAGCTTGCAGAGCACTGGGGAAAGGCAGGCAGAGAATTCCCTGCTAGCACCTTCTCTGTGCCTGGGAAGCAGAAGTGTTCACATTGCTTCGCAGAAACGCTTTTGTGCAGAAAACAGTAACACTTGTTCAGAACGAAAGAAAGCACAGAGCCCCAGATTCTATGTTGTCCT
Source organism: Strix aluco (assembly GCF_031877795.1). Classification (NCBI taxonomy): domain Eukaryota; kingdom Metazoa; phylum Chordata; class Aves; order Strigiformes; family Strigidae; genus Strix; species Strix aluco. The sequence continues at coordinate 566,575 of NW_027436569.1, forward strand.
GGAGAGCTTGCAGAGCACTGGGGAAAGGCAGGCAGAGAATTCCCTGATAGCACCTTCTCTGTGCCTGTTCACATTGCTTCGCAGAATCGCTTTTGTGCAGAAAACAGTAACACTTGTTCAGAACGAAAGAAAGCACAGAGCCCCAGATTCTATGTTGTCCTGGAGAGCTTGCAGAGCACTGGGGAAAGGCAGGCAGAGAATTCCCTGCTAGCACCTTCTCTGTGCCTGGGAAGCAGAAGTGTTCACATTGCTTTGCAGAATCGCTTTTGTGCAGAAAACACTAACACTTGTTCAGAAGGAAAGAAAGCACAGAGCCCCAGATTTTATGTTGTCCTGCAGAGCTTGCAGAGCACTGGGGAAAGGCAGGCAGAGAATTCCTTGCTAGCACCTTCTCTGTGCCTGGGAAGCAGAAGTGTTCACATTGCTTCGCAAGAATCGCTTTTGTGCAGAAAACAGTAACACTTGTTCAGAACGAAAGAAAGCACAGAGCCCCAGATTTTATGTTGTCCTGGAGAGCTTGCAGAGCACTGGGGAAAGGCAGGCAGAGAATTCCTTGCTAGCACCTTCTCTGTGCCTGGGAAGCAGAAGTGTTCACATTGCTTCGCAAGAATCGCTTTTGTGCAGAAAACAGTAACACTTGTTCAGAACGAAAGAAAGCACAGAGCCCCAGAGTCTATGTTGTCCTGGAGAGCTTGCACAGCACTGGGGAAAGGCAGGCAGAGAATTCCTTGCTAGCACCTTCTCTGTGCCTGGGAAGCAGAAGTGTTCACATTGCTTCGCAGAATTGCTTTTGTGCAGAAAACACTAACACTTGTTCAGAAGGAAAGAGAGCACAGAGCCCCAGATTCTATGTTGTCCTGGAGAGCTTGCAGAGCACTGGGGAAAGGCAGGCAGAGAATTCCCTGATAGCACCTTCTCTGTGCCTGGGAAGCAGAAGTGTTCACATTGCTTCGCAAGACTCGCTTTTGTGCAGAAAACAGTAACAGTTGTTCAGAACGAAAGAAAGCACAGAGCCCCAGATTTTATGTTGTCCTGGAGAGCTTGCAGAGCACTGGGGAAAGGCAGGCAGAGAATTCCCTGCTAGCACCTTCTCTGTGCCTGGGAAGCAGAAGTGTTCACATTGCTTCGCAAGAATCGCTTTTGTGCAGAAAACACTAACACTTGTTCAGAAGGAAAGAAAGCACAGAGCCCCAGATTTTATGTTGTCCTGGAGAGCTTGCAGAGCACTGGGGAAAGGCAGGCAGAGAATTCCCTGATAGCACCTTCTCTGTGCCTGGGAAGCAGAAGTGTTCACATTGCTTCGCAGAATCGCTTTTGTGCAGAAAACAGTAACACTTGTTCAGAACGAAAGAAAGCACAGAGCCCCAGATTCTATGTTGTCCTGGAGAGCTTGCAGAGCACTGGGGAAAGGCAGGCAGAGAATTCCCTGCTAGCACCTTCTCTGTGCCTGGGAAGCAGAAGTGTTCATATTGCTTCGCAAGAATCGCTTTTGTGCAGAAAACAGTAACACTTGTTCAGAAGGAAAGACAGCACAGAGCCCCAGATTTTATGTTGTCCTGGAGAGCTTGCAGAGCACTGGGGAAAGGCAGGCAGAGAATTCCCTGCTAGCACCTTCTCTGTGCCTGGGAAGCAGAAGTGTTCACATTGCTTCGCAAGAATCGCTTTTGTGCAGAAAACACTAACACTTGTTCAGAAGGAAAGAAAGCACAGAGCCCCAGATTTTATGTTGTCCTGCAGAGCTCGCAGAGCACTGGGGAAAGGCAGGCAGAGAATTCCTTGCTAGCACCTTCTCTGTGCCTGGGAAGCAGAAGTGTTCACATTGCTTCGCAGAATCGCTTTTGTGCAGAAAACAGTAACGCTTGTTCAGAAGGAAAGAAAGCACAGAGCCCCAGATTCTATGTTGTCCTGGAGAGCTTGCAGAGCACTGGGGAAAGGCAGGCAGAGAATTCCCTGCTAGCACCTTCTCTGTGCCCGGGAAGCAGAAGTGTTCACATTGCTTCGCAAGAATCGCTTTTGTGCAGAAAACACTAACACTTGTTCAGAACGAAAGAAAGCACAGAGCCCCAGATTCTATGTTGTCCTGGAGAGCTTGCAGAGCACTGGGGAAAGGCAGGCAGAGAATTCCCTGCTAGCACCTTCTCTGTGCCTGGGAAGCAGAAGTGTTCACATTGCTTCGCAAGAATCGCTTTTGTGCAGAAAACACTAACACTTGTTCACAAGGAAAGAAAGCACAGAGCCCCAGATTTTATGTTGTCCTGGAGAGCTTGCAGAGCACTGGGGAAAGGCAGGCAGAGAATTCCCTGCTAGCACCTTCTCTGTGCCTGGGAAGCAGAAGTGTTCACATTGCTTCGCAGAAACGCTTTTGTGCAGAAAACAGTAACACTTGTTCAGAACGAAAGAAAGCACAGAGCCCCAGATTCTATGTTGTCCTGGAGAGCTTGCAGAGCACTGGGGAAAGGCAGGCAGAGAATTCCCTGATAGCACCTTCTCTGTGCCTGTTCACATTGCTTCGCAGAATCGCTTTTGTGCAGAAAACAGTAACACTTGTTCAGAACGAAAGAAAGCACAGAGCCACAGATTTTATGTTGTCCTGGAGAGCTTGCAGAGCACTGGGGAAAGGCAGGCAGAGAATTCCCTGCTAGCACCTTCTCTGTGCCTGTTCACATGGCTTCGCAGAATCGCTTCTGTGCAGAAAACAGTAACACTTGTTCAGAAGGAAAGAAAGCACAGAGCCCCAGATTCTATGTTGTCCTGGAGAGCTTGCAGAGCACTGGGGAAAGGCAGGCAGAGAATTCCCTGCTAGCACCTTCTCTGTGCCTGGGAAGCAGAAGTGTTCACATTGCTTTGCAAGAATCGCTTTTGTGCAGAAAACAGTAACACTTGTTCAGAACGAAAGAAAGCACAGAGCCCCAGATTCTATGTTGTCCTGGAGAGCTTGCAGAGCACTGGGGAAAGGCAGGCAGAGAATTCCTTGCTAGCACCTTCTCTGTGCCTGGGAAGCAGAAGTGTTCACATTGCTTCGCAGAATTGCTTTTGTGCAGAAAACACTAACAGTTGTTCAGAAGGAAAGAAAGCACAGAGCCCCAGATTTTATGTTGTCCTGGAGAGCTTGCAGAGCACTGGGGAAAGGCAGGCAGAGAATTCCTTGCTAGCACCTTCTCTGTGCCTGGGAAGCAGAAGTGTTCACATTGCTTCGCAAGAATCGCTTTTGTGCAGAAAACAGTAACACTTGTTCAGAACGAAAGAAAGCACAGAGCCCCAGATTCTATGTTGTCCTGGAGAGCTTGCAGAGCACTGGGGAAAGGCAGGCAGAGAATTCCCTGCTAGCACCTTCTCTGTGCCTGGGAAGCAGAAGTGTTCACATTGCTTCGCAAGAATCGCTTTTGTGCAGAAAACACTAACACTTGTTCACAAGGAAAGAAAGCACAGAGCCCCAGATTTTATGTTGTCCTGGAGAGCTTGCAGAGCACTGGGGAAAGGCAGGCAGAGAATTCCCTGCTAGCACCTTCTCTGTGCCTGGGAAGCAGAAGTGTTCACATTGCTTCGCAGAAACGCTTTTGTGCAGAAAACTGTAACACTTGTTCAGAACGAAAGAAAGCACAGAGCCCCAGATTCTATGTTGTCCTGGAGAGCTTGCAGAGCACTGGGGAAAGGCAGGCAGAGAATTCCCTGATAGCACCTTCTCTGTGCCTGTTCACATTGCTTCGCAGAATCGCTTTTGTGCAGAAAACAGTCACACTTGTTCAGAACGAAAGAAAGCACAGAGCCACAGATTCTATGTTGTCCTGGAGAGCTTGCAGAGCACTGGGGAAAGGCAGGCAGAGAATTCCCTGCTAGCACCTTCTCTGTGCCTGTTCACATTGCTTCGCAGAATCGCTTTTGTGCAGAAAACAGTAACACTTGTTCAGAAGGAAAGAAAGCACAGAGCCCCAGATTCTATGTTGTCCTGGAGAGCTTGCAGAGCACTGGGGAAAGGCAGGCAGAGAATTCCCTGCTAGCACCTTCTCTGTGCCTGGGAAGCAGAAGTGTTCACATTGCTTCGCAAGAATCGCTTTTGTGCAGAAAACAGTAACACTTGTTCAGAACGAAAGAAAGCACAGAGCCCCAGATTCTATGTTGTCCTGGAGAGCTTGCAGAGCACTGGGGAAAGGCAGGCAGAGAATTCCTTGCTAGCACCTTCTCTGTGCCTGGGAAGCAGAAGTGTTCACATTGCTTCGCAGAATTGCTTTTGTGCAGAAAACAGTAACACTTGTTCAGAACGAAAGAAAGCACAGAGCCCCAGATTCTATGTTGTCCTGGAGAGCTTGCAGAGCACTGGGGAAAGGCAGGCAGAGAATTCCTTGCTAGCACCTTCTCTGTGCCTGGGAAGCAGAAGTGTTCACATTGCTTCGCAAGAATCGCTTTTGTGCAGAAAACAGTAACACTTGTTCAGAACGAAAGAAAGCACAGAGCCCCAGATTCTATGTTGTCCTGGAGAGCTTGCAGAGCACTGGGGAAAGGCAGGCAGAGAATTCCCTGCTAGCACCTTCTCTGTGCCTGGGAAGCAGAAGTGTTCACATTGCTTCGCAAGAATCGCTTTTGTGCAGAAAACACTAACACTTGTTCAGAAGGAAAAAAGCACAGAGCCACAGATTTTATGTTGTCCTGGAGAGCTTGCAGAGCACTGGGGAAAGGCAGGCAGAGAATTCCCTGCTAGCACCTTCTCTGTGCCTGGGAAGCAGAAGTGTTCACATTGCTTCGCAGAAACGCTTTTGTGCAGAAAACAGTAACACTTGTTCAGAACGAAAGAAAGCACAGAGCCCCAGATTTTATGTTGTCCTGGAGAGCTTGCAGAGCACTGGGGAAAGGCAGGCAGAGAATTCCCTGCTAGCACCTTCTCTGTGCCTGTTCACATTGCTTCGCAGAATCGCTTTTGTGCAGAAAACAGTAACACTTGTTCAGAAGGAAAGAAAGCACAGAGCCCCAGAATTTATGTTGTCCTGGAGAGCTTGCAGACCACTGGGGAAAGGTAGGCAGAGAATTCCCTGCTAGCACCTTCTCTGTGCCTGGGAAGCAGAAGTGTTCACATTGCTTCGCAAGAATCGCTTTTGTGCAGAAAACAGTAACACTTGTTCAGAAGGAAAGAAAGCACAGAGCCCCAGATTTTATGTTGTCCTGCAGAGCCTGCAGAGCACTGGGGAAAGGCAGGCAGAGAATTCCTTGCTAGCACCTTCTCTGTGCCTGGGAAGCAGAAGTGTTCACATTGCTTCGCAGAATTGCTTTTGTGCAGAAAACAGTAACACTTGTTCAGAAGGAATGAAAGCACAGAGCCCCAGATTTTATGTTGTCCTGGAGAGCTTGCAGAGCACTGGGGAAAGGCAGGCAGAGAATTCCTTGCTAGCACCTTCTCTGTGCCTGGGAAGCAGAAGTGTTCACATTGCTTCGCAAGAATCGCTTTTGTGCAGAAAACACTAACACTTGTTCAGAAGGAAAGAAAGCACAGAGCCCCAGATTTTATGTTGTCCTGGAGAGCTTGCAGAGCACTGGGGAAAGGCAGGCAGAGAATTCCCTGCTAGCACCTTCTCTGTGCCTGGGAAGCAGAAGTGTTCACATTGCTTCGCAGAATCGCTTTTGTGCAGAAAACACTAACACTTGTTCAGAAGGAAAGAAAGCACAGAGCCCCAGATTTTAAGTTGTCCTGGAGAGCTTGCAGAGCACTGGGGAAAGGCAGGGAGAGAATTCCCTGCTAGCACCTTCTCTGTGACTGTTCACATTGCTTCCCAGAATGGCTTTTGTGCAGAAAACAGTAACACTTGTTCAGAAGGAAAGAAAGCACAGAGCCCCAGATTCTATGTTGTCCTGGAGAGCTTGCAGAGCACTGGGGAAAGGCAGGCAGAGAATTCCCTGCTAGCACCTTCTCTGTGCCTGGGAAGCAGAAGTGTTCACATTGCTTCGCAAGAATCGCTTTTGTGCAGAAAACACTAACACTTGTTCAGAAGGAAAAAAAGCACAGAGCCCCAGATTTTATGTTGTCCTGGAGAGCTTGCAGAGCACTGGGGAAAGGCAGGCAGAGAATTCCCTGCTAGCACCTTCTCTGTGCCTGGGAAGCAGAAGTGTTCACATTGCTTCGCAGAAACGCTTTTGTGCAGAAAACAGTAACACTTGTTCAGAACGAAAGAAAGCACAGAGCCCCAGATTCTATGTTGTCCTGGAGAGCTTGCAGAGCACTGGGGAAAGGCAGGCAGAGAATTCCCTGCTAGCACCTTCTCTGTACCTGGGAAGCAGAAGTGTTCACATTGCTTCGCAAGAATCGCTTTTGTGCAGAAAACAGTAACACTTGTTCAGAAGGAAATAAAGCACAGAGCCCCAGATTTTATGTTGTCCTGGAGAGCTTGCAGAGCACTGGGGAAAGGCAGGCAGAGAATTCCTTGCTAGCACCTTCTCTGTGCCTGGGAAGCAGAAGTGTTCACATTGCTTTGCAGAATCGCTTTTGTGCAGAAAACAGTAACACTTGTTCAGAAGGAAAGAAAGCACAGAGCCCCAGATTCTATGTTGTCCTGGAGAGCTTGCAGAGCACTGGGGAAAGGCAGGCAGAGAATTCCCTGCTAGCACCTTCTCTGTGCCTGTTCACATTGCTTCGCAAGAATCGCTTTTGTGCAGAAAACAGTAACACTTGTTCAGAACGAAAGAAAGCACAGAGCCCCAGATTCTATGTTGTCCTGGAGAGCTTGCAGAGCACTGGGGAAAGGCAGGCAGAGAATTCCTTGCTAGCACCTTCTCTGTACCTGGGAAGCACAAGTGTTCACATTGCTTCGCAAGAATCGCTTTTGTGCAGAAAACAGTAACACTTGTTCAGAAGGAAAGAAAGCACAGAGCCCCAGATTCTATGTTGTCCTGGAGAGCTTGCAGAGCACTGGGGAAAGGCAGGCAGAGAATTCCCTGCTAGCACCTTCTCTGTGCCTGTTCACATTGCTTCGCAGAATCGCTTTTGTGCAGAAAACAGTAACACTTGTTCAGAAGGAAAGAAAGCACAGAGCCCCAGAATTTATGTTGTCCTGGAGAGCTTGCAGAGCACTGGGGAAAGGCAGGCAGAGAATTCCCTGCTAGCACCTTCTCTGTGCCTGGGAAGCAGAAGTGTTCACATTGCTTCGCAAGAATCGCTTTTGTGCAGAAAACAGTAACACTTGTTCAGAAGGAAAGAAAGCACAGAGCCCCAGATTCTATGTTGTCCTGCAGAGCCTGCAGAGCACTGGGGAAAGGCAGGCAGAGAATTCCTTGCTAGCACCTTCTCTGTGCCTGGGAAGCAGAAGTGTTCACATTGCTTCGCAGAATTGCTTTTGTGCAGAAAACAGTAACACTTGTTCAGAAGGAATGAAAGCACAGAGCCCCAGATTTTATGTTGTCCTGGAGAGCTTGCAGAGCACTGGGGAAAGGCAGGCAGAGAATTCCTTGCTAGCACCTTCTCTGTGCCTGGGAAGCAGAAGTGTTCACATTGCTTCGCAAGAATCGCTTTTGTGCAGAAAACACTAACACTTGTTCAGAAGGAAAGAAAGCACAGAGCCCCAGATTTTATGTTGTCCTGGAGAGCTTGCAGAGCACTGGGGAAAGGCAGGCAGAGAATTCCCTGCTAGCACCTTCTCTGTGCCTGGGAAGCAGAAGTGTTCACATTGCTTCGCAGAATCGCTTTTGTGCAGAAAACAGTAACACTTGTTCAGAAGGAAAGAAAGCACAGAGCCCCAGATTTTAAGTTGTCCTGGAGAGCTTGCAGAGCACTGGGGAAAGGCAGGGAGAGAATTCCCTGCTAGCACCTTCTCTGTGACTGTTCACATTGCTTCGCAAGAATCGCTTTTGTGCAGAAAACAGTAACACTTGTTCAGAAGGAAAGAAAGCACAGAGCCCCAGATTCTATGTTGTCCTGGAGAGCTTGCAGAGCACTGGGGAAAGGCAGGCAGAGAATTCCCTGCTAGCACCTTCTCTGTGCCTGGGAAGCAGAAGTGTTCACATTGCTTCGCAAGAATCGCTTTTGTGCAGAAAACACTAACACTTGTTCAGAAGGAAAAAAAGCACAGAGCCCCAGATTCTATGTTGTCCTGGAGAGCTTGCAGAGCACTGGGGAAAGGCAGGCAGAGAATTCCCTGCTAGCACCTTCTCTGTGCCTGGGAAGCAGAAGTGTTCACATTGCTTCGCAGAAACGCTTTTGTGCAGAAAACAGTAACACTTGTTCAGAACGAAAGAAAGCACAGAGCCCCAGATTCTATGTTGTCCTGGAGAGCTTGCAGAGCACTGGGGAAAGGCAGGCAGAGAATTCCCTGCTAGCACCTTCTCTGTACCTGGGAAGCAGAAGTGTTCACATTGCTTCGCAAGAATCGCTTTTGTGCAGAAAACAGTAACACTTGTTCAGAAGGAAATAAAGCACAGAGCCCCAGATTCTATGTTGTCCTGGAGAGCTTGCAGAGCACTGGGGAAAGGCAGGCAGAGAATTCCTTGCTAGCACCTTCTCTGTGCCTGGGAAGCAGAAGTGTTCACATTGCTTTGCAGAATCGCTTTTGTGCAGAAAACAGTAACACTTGTTCAGAAGGAAAGAAAGCACAGAGCCCCAGATTCTATGTTGTCCTGGAGAGCTTGCAGAGCACTGGGGAAAGGCAGGCAGAGAATTCCCTGCTAGCACCTTCTCTGTGCCTGTTCACATTGCTTCGCAGAATCGCTTTTGTGCAGAAAACAGTAACACTTGTTCAGAACGAAAGAAAGCACAGAGCCCCAGATTCTATGTTGTCCTGGAGAGCTTGCAGAGCACTGGGGAAAGGCAGGCAGAGAATTCCCTGCTAGCACCTTCTCTGTGCCTGGGAAGCAGAAGTGTTCACATTGCTTCGCAAGAATCGCTTTTGTGCAGAAAACAGTAACACTTGTTCAGAATGAAAGAAAGCACAGAGCCCCAGATTCTATGTTGTCCTGGAGAGCTTGCAGAGCACTGGGGAAAGGCAGGCAGAGAATTCCTTGCTAGCACCTTCTCTGTGCCTGGGAAGCAGAAGTGTTCACATTGCTTCGCAAGAATCGCTTTTGTGCAGAAAACACTAAAACTTGTTCAGAAGGAAAGAAAGCACAGAGCCCCAGATTTTATGTTGTCCTGGAGAGCTTGCAGACCACTGGGGAAAGGCAGGCAGAGAATTCCCTGCTAGCACCTTCTCTGTGCCTGGGAAGCAGAAGTGTTCACATTGCTTCGCAGAAACGCTTTTGTGCAGAAAACAGTAACACTTGTTCAGAAGGAAAGAAAGCACAGAGCCCCAGATTCTATGTTGTCCTGGAGAGCTTGCAGAGCACTGGGGAAAGGCAGGCAGAGAATTCCCTGCTAGCACCTTCTCTGTGCCTGTTCACATTGCTTCGCAGAATCGCTTTTGTGCAGAAAACAGTAACACTTGTTCAGAACGAAAGAAAGCACAGAGCCCCAGATTCTATGTTGTCCTGGAGAGCTTGCAGAGCACTGGGGAAAGGCAGGCAGAGAATTCCCTGCTAGCACCTTCTCTGTGCCTGGGAAGCAGAAGTGTTCACATTGCTTCGCAAGAATCGCTTTTGTGCAGAAAACACTAACACTTGTTCAGAAGGAAAGAAAGTACAGAGCCCCAGATTTTATGTTGTCCTGCAGAGCCTGCAGAGCACTGGGGAAAGGCAGGCAGAGAATTCCTTGCTAGCACCTTCTCTGTGCCTGGGAAGCAGAAGTGTTCACATTGCTTCGCAAGAATCGCTTTTGTGCAGAAAACAGTAACACTTGTTCAGAAGGAAAGAAAGCACAGAGCCCCAGATTTTATGTTGTCCTGGAGAGCTTGCAGAGCACTGGGGAAAGGCAGGCAGAGAATTCCCTGCTAGCACCTTCTCTGTGCCTGGGAAGCAGAAGTGTTCACATTGCTTCGCAGAAACGCTTTTGTGCAGAAAACAGTAACACTTGTTCAGAAGGAAAGAAAGCACAGAGCCCCAGATTTTAAGTTGTCCTGGAGAGCTTGCAGAGCACTGGGGAAAGACAGGGAGAGAATTCCCTGCTAGCACCTTCTCTGTGCCTGTTCACATTGCTTCCCAGAATCGCTTTTGTGCAGAAAACAGTAACACTTGTTCAGAACGAAAGAAAGCACAGAGCCCCAGATTCTATGTTGTCCTGGAGAGCTTGCAGAGCACTGGGGAAAGGCAGGCAGAGAATTCCCTGCTAGCACCTTCTCTGTGCCTGGGAAGCAGAAGTGTTCACATTGCTTCGCAGAAACGCTTTTGTGCAGAAAACAGTAACACTTGTTCAGAACGAAAGAAAGCACAGAGCCCCAGATTCTATGTTGTCCTGGAGAGCTTGCAGAGCACTGGGGAAAGGCAGGCAGAGAATTCCCTGCTAGCACCTTCTCTGTGCCTGTTCACATTGCTTCGCAAGAATCGCTTTTGTGCAGAAAACACTAACACTTGTTCAGAAGGAAAGAAAGCACAGAGCCCCAGATTCTATGTTGTCCTGGAGAGCTTGCAGAGCACTGGGGAAAGGCAGGCAGAGAATTCCCTGCTAGCACCTTCTCTGTGCCTGGGAAGCAGAAGTGTTCACATTGCTTCGCAGAAACGCTTTTGTGCAGAAAACAGTAACACTTGTTCAGAAGGAAAGAAAGCACAGAGCCCCAGATTTTATGTTGTCCTGGAGAGCTTGCAGAGCACTGGGGAAAGGCAGGCAGAGAATTCCTTGCTAGCACCTTCTCTGTGCCTGGGAAGCAGAAGTGTTCACATTGCTTCGCAGAAACGCTTTTGTGCAGAAAACAGTAACACTTGTTCAGAAGGAAAGAAAGCACAGAGCCCCAGATTCTATGTTGTCCTGGAGAGCTTGCAGAGCACTGGGGAAAGGCAGGCAGAGAATTCCCTGCTAGCACCTTCTCTGTGCCTGTTCACATTGCTTCGCAGAATCGCTTTTGTGCAGAAAACAGTAACACTTGTTCAGAACGAAAGAAAGCACAGAGCCCCAGATTCTATGTTGTCCTGGAGAGCTTGCAGAGCACTGGGGAAAGGCAGGCAGAGAATTCCCTGCTAGCACCTTCTCTGTGCCTGGGAAGCAGAAGTGTTCACATTGCTTCGCAAGAATCGCTTTTGTGCAGAAAACAGTAACACTTGTTCAGAATGAAAGAAAGCACAGAGCCCCAGATTCTATGTTGTCCTGGAGAGCTTGCAGAGCACTGGGGAAAGGCAGGCAGAGAATTCCTTGCTAGCACCTTCTCTGTGCCTGGGAAGCAGAAGTGTTCACATTGCTTCGCAAGAATCGCTTTTGTGCAGAAAACACTAAAACTTGTTCAGAAGGAAAGAAAGCACAGAGCCCCAGATTTTATGTTGTCCTGGAGAGCTTGCAGACCACTGGGGAAAGGCAGGCAGAGAATTCCCTGCTAGCACCTTCTCTGTGCCTGGGAAGCAGAAGTGTTCACATTGCTTCGCAAGAATCGCTTTTGTGCAGAAAACACTAACACTTGTTCAGAAGGAAAGAAAGTACAGAGCCCCAGATTTTATGTTGTCCTGCAGAGCCTGCAGAGCACTGGGGAAAGGCAGGCAGAGAATTCCTTGCTAGCACCTTCTCTGTGCCTGGGAAGCAGAAGTGTTCACATTGCTTCGCAAGAATCGCTTTTGTGCAGAAAACACTAACACTTGTTCAGAAGGAAAGAAAGCACAGAGCCCCAGATTTTATGTTGTCCTGGAGAGCTTGCAGAGCACTGGGGAAAGGCAGGCAGAGAATTCCCTGCTAGCACCTTCTCTGTGCCTGGGAAGCAGAAGTGTTCACATTGCTTCGCAGAATCGCTTTTGTGCAGAAAACACTAACACTTGTTCAGAAGGAAAGAAAGCACAGAGCCCCAGATTTTAAGTTGTCCTGGAGAGCTTGCAGAGCACTGGGGAAAGGCAGGGAGAGAATTCCCTGCTAGCACCTTCTCTGTGCCTGTTCACATTGCTTCCCAGAATCGCTTTTGTGCAGAAAACAGTAACACTTGTTCAGAACGAAAGAAAGCACAGAGCCCCAGATTCTATGTTGTCCTGGAGAGCTTGCAGAGCACTGGGGAAAGGCAGGCAGAGAATTCCCTGCTAGCACCTTCTCTGTGCCTGGGAAGCAGAAGTGTTCACATTGCTTCGCAGAAACGCTTTTGTGCAGAAAACAGTAACACTTGTTCAGAACGAAAGAAAGCACAGAGCCCCAGATTCTATGTTGTCCTGGAGAGCTTGCAGAGCACTGGGGAAAGGCAGGCAGAGAATTCCCTGCTAGCACCTTCTCTGTGCCTGTTCACATTGCTTCGCAAGAATCGCTTTTGTGCAGAAAACACTAACACTTGTTCAGAAGGAAAGAAAGCACAGAGCCCCAGATTCTATGTTGTCCTGGAGAGCTTGCAGAGCACTGGGGAAAGGCAGGCAGAGAATTCCCTGCTAGCTCCTTCTCTGTGCCTGGGAAGCAGAAGTGTTCACATTGCTTCGCAGAAACGCTTTTGTGCAGAAAACAGTAACACTTGTTCAGAACGAAAGAAAGCACAGAGCCCCAGATTCTATGTTGTCCTGGAGAGCTTGCAGAGCACTGGGGAAAGGCAGGCAGAGAATTCCCTGCTAGCACCTTCTCTGTGCCTGGGAAGCAGAAGTGTTCATATTGCTTCGCAAGAATCGCTTTTGTGCAGAAAACAGTAACACTTGTTCAGAAGGAAAGACAGCACAGAGCCCCAGATTTTATGTTGTCCTGGAGAGCTTGCAGAGCACTGGGGAAAGGCAGGCAGAGAATTCCCTGCTAGCACCTTCTCTGTGCCTGGGAAGCAGAAGTGTTCACATTGCTTCGCAAGAATCGCTTTTGTGCAGAAAACACTAACACTTGTTCAGAAGGAAAGAAAGCACAGAGCCCCAGATTTTATGTTGTCCTGCAGAGCTCGCAGAGCACTGGGGAAAGGCAGGCAGAGAATTCCTTGCTAGCACCTTCTCTGTGCCTGGGAAGCAGAAGTGTTCACATTGCTTCGCAGAATCGCTTTTGTGCAGAAAACAGTAACGCTTGTTCAGAAGGAAAGAAAGCACAGAGCCCCAGATTCTATGTTGTCCTGGAGAGCTTGCAGAGCACTGGGGAAAGGCAGGCAGAGAATTCCCTGCTAGCACCTTCTCTGTGCCCGGGAAGCAGAAGTGTTCACATTGCTTCGCAAGAATCGCTTTTGTGCAGAAAACACTAACACTTGTTCAGAACGAAAGAAAGCACAGAGCCCCAGATTCTATGTTGTCCTGGAGAGCTTGCAGAGCACTGGGGAAAGGCAGGCAGAGAATTCCCTGCTAGCACCTTCTCTGTGCCTGGGAAGCAGAAGTGTTCACATTGCTTCGCAAGAATCGCTTTTGTGCAGAAAACACTAACACTTGTTCACAAGGAAAGAAAGCACAGAGCCCCAGATTTTATGTTGTCCTGGAGAGCTTGCAGAGCACTGGGGAAAGGCAGGCAGAGAATTCCCTGCTAGCACCTTCTCTGTGCCTGGGAAGCAGAAGTGTTCACATTGCTTCGCAGAAACGCTTTTGTGCAGAAAACAGTAACACTTGTTCAGAACGAAAGAAAGCACAGAGCCCCAGATTCTATGTTGTCCTGGAGAGCTTGCAGAGCACTGGGGAAAGGCAGGCAGAGAATTCCCTGATAGCACCTTCTCTGTGCCTGTTCACATTGCTTCGCAGAATCGCTTTTGTGCAGAAAACAGTAACACTTGTTCAGAACGAAAGAAAGCACAGAGCCACAGATTTTATGTTGTCCTGGAGAGCTTGCAGAGCACTGGGGAAAGGCAGGCAGAGAATTCCCTGCTAGCACCTTCTCTGTGCCTGTTCACATGGCTTCGCAGAATCGCTTCTGTGCAGAAAACAGTAACACTTGTTCAGAAGGAAAGAAAGCACAGAGCCCCAGATTCTATGTTGTCCTGGAGAGCTTGCAGAGCACTGGGGAAAGGCAGGCAGAGAATTCCCTGCTAGCACCTTCTCTGTGCCTGGGAAGCAGAAGTGTTCACATTGCTTTGCAAGAATCGCTTTTGTGCAGAAAACAGTAACACTTGTTCAGAACGAAAGAAAGCACAGAGCCCCAGATTCTATGTTGTCCTGGAGAGCTTGCAGAGCACTGGGGAAAGGCAGGCAGAGAATTCCTTGCTAGCACCTTCTCTGTGCCTGGGAAGCAGAAGTGTTCACATTGCTTCGCAGAATTGCTTTTGTGCAGAAAACACTAACAGTTGTTCAGAAGGAAAGAAAGCACAGAGCCCCAGATTTTATGTTGTCCTGGAGAGCTTGCAGAGCACTGGGGAAAGGCAGGCAGAGAATTCCTTGCTAGCACCTTCTCTGTGCCTGGGAAGCAGAAGTGTTCACATTGCTTCGCAAGAATCGCTTTTGTGCAGAAAACAGTAACACTTGTTCAGAACGAAAGAAAGCACAGAGCCCCAGATTCTATGTTGTCCTGGAGAGCTTGCAGAGCACTGGGGAAAGGCAGGCAGAGAATTCCCTGCTAGCACCTTCTCTGTGCCTGGGAAGCAGAAGTGTTCACATTGCTTCGCAAGAATCGCTTTTGTGCAGAAAACACTAACACTTGTTCACAAGGAAAGAAAGCACAGAGCCCCAGATTTTATGTTGTCCTGGAGAGCTTGCAGAGCACTGGGGAAAGGCAGGCAGAGAATTCCCTGCTAGCACCTTCTCTGTGCCTGGGAAGCAGAAGTGTTCACATTGCTTCGCAGAAACGCTTTTGTGCAGAAAACTGTAACACTTGTTCAGAACGAAAGAAAGCACAGAGCCCCAGATTCTATGTTGTCCTGGAGAGCTTGCAGAGCACTGGGGAAAGGCAGGCAGAGAATTCCCTGATAGCACCTTCTCTGTGCCTGTTCACATTGCTTCGCAGAATCGCTTTTGTGCAGAAAACAGTCACACTTGTTCAGAACGAAAGAAAGCACAGAGCCACAGATTCTATGTTGTCCTGGAGAGCTTGCAGAGCACTGGGGAAAGGCAGGCAGAGAATTCCCTGCTAGCACCTTCTCTGTGCCTGTTCACATTGCTTCGCAGAATCGCTTTTGTGCAGAAAACAGTAACACTTGTTCAGAAGGAAAGAAAGCACAGAGCCCCAGATTCTATGTTGTCCTGGAGAGCTTGCAGAGCACTGGGGAAAGGCAGGCAGAGAATTCCCTGCTAGCACCTTCTCTGTGCCTGGGAAGCAGAAGTGTTCACATTGCTTCGCAAGAATCGCTTTTGTGCAGAAAACAGTAACACTTGTTCAGAACGAAAGAAAGCACAGAGCCCCAGATTCTATGTTGTCCTGGAGAGCTTGCAGAGCACTGGGGAAAGGCAGGCAGAGAATTCCTTGCTAGCACCTTCTCTGTGCCTGGGAAGCAGAAGTGTTCACATTGCTTCGCAGAATTGCTTTTGTGCAGAAAACAGTAACACTTGTTCAGAACGAAAGAAAGCACAGAGCCCCAGATTCTATGTTGTCCTGGAGAGCTTGCAGAGCACTGGGGAAAGGCAGGCAGAGAATTCCCTGCTAGCACCTTCTCTGTGCCTGGGAAGCAGAAGTGTTCACATTGCTTCGCAGAAACGCTTTTGTGCAGAAAACAGTAACACTTGTTCAGAACGAAAGAAAGCACAGAGCCCCAGATTCTATGTTGTCCTGGAGAGCTTGCAGAGCACTGGGGAAAGGCAGGCAGAGAATTCCCTGCTAGCACCTTCTCTGTGCCTGTTCACATGGCTTCGCAGAATCGCTTCTGTGCAGAAAACAGTAACACTTGTTCAGAAGGAAAGAAAGCACAGAGCCCCAGATTCTATGTTGTCCTGGAGAGCTTGCAGAGCACTGGGGAAAGGCAGGCAGAGAATTCCCTGCTAGCACCTTCTCTGTGCCTGGGAAGCAGAAGTGTTCACATTGCTTTGCAAGAATCGCTTTTGTGCAGAAAACAGTAACACTTGTTCAGAACGAAAGAAAGCACAGAGCCCCAGATTCTATGTTGTCCTGGAGAGCTTGCAGAGCACTGGGGAAAGGCAGGCAGAGAATTCCCTGATAGCACCTTCTCTGTGCCTGGGAAGCAGAAGTGTTCACATTGCTTCGCAAGAATCGCTTTTGTGCAGAAAACAGTAACACTTGTTCAGAAGGAAAGAAAGCACAGAGCCCCAGATTTGCTGTTGTCCTGGAGAGCTTGCAGAGCACTGGGGAAAGGCAGGCAGAGAATTCCTTGCTAGCACCTTCTCTGTGCCTGGGAAGCAGAAGTGTTCACATTGCTTCGCAAGAATAGCTTTTGTGCAGAAAACACTAACACTTGTTCAGAAGGAAGGAAAGCACAGAGCCCCAGATTTTATGTTGTCCTGGAGAGCTTGCAGAGCATGGGGAAAGGCAGGCAGAGAATTCCCTGATAGCACCTTCTCTGTGCCTGTTCACATTGCTTCGCAGAATCGCTTTTGTGCAGAAAACGGTAACACTTGTTCAGAAGGAAAGAAAGCACAGAGCCCCAGATTTTATGTTGTCCTGGAGAGCTTGCAGAGCACTGGGGAAAGGCAGGCAGAGAATTCCCTGCTAGCACCTTCTCTGTGCCTGGGAAGCAGAAGTGTTCACATTGCTTCGCAGAAACGCTTTTGTGCAGAAAACAGTAACACTTGTTCAGAACGAAAGAAAGCACAGAGCCCCAGATTCTATGTTGTCCTGGAGAGCTTGCAGAGCACTGGGGAAAGGCAGGCAGAGAATTCCCTGCTAGCACCTTCTCTGTGCCTGGGAAGCAGAAGTGTTCACATTGCTTCGCAAGAATCGCTTTTGTGCAGAAAACAGTAACACTTGTTCAGAACGAAAGACAGCACAGAGCCCCAGATTCTATGTTGTCCTGGAGAGCTTGCAGAGCACTGGGGAAAAGCAGGCAGAGAATTCCCTGCTAGCACCTTCTCTGTGCCTGGGAAGCAGAAGTGTTCACATTGCTTCGCAAGAATCGCTTTTGTGCAGAAAACACTAACACTTGTTCAGAAGGAAAGAAAGCACAGAGCCCCAGATTTTATGTTGTCCTGCAGAGCCTGCAGAGCACTGGGGAAAGGCAGGCAGAGAATTCCTTGCTAGCACCTTCTCTGTGCCTGGGAAGCAGAAGTGTTCACATTGCTTCGCAGAATCGCTTTTGTGCAGAAAACAGTAACACTTGTTCAGAACGAAAGAAAGCACAGAGCCCCAGATTTTATGTTGTCCTGGAGAGCGTGCAGAGCACTGGGGAAAGGCAGGCAGAGAATTCCCTGCTAGCACCTTCTCTGTGCCTGGGAAGCAGAAGTGTTCACATTGCTTCGCAACAATCGCTTTTGTGCAGAAAACACTAACACTTGTTCAGAAGGAAAGAAAGCACAGAGCCCCAGAATTTATGTTGTCCTGGAGAGCTTGCAGAGCACTGGGGAAAGGCAGGCAGAGAATTCCCTGATAGCACCTTCTCTGTGCCTGTTCACATTGCTTCGCAGAATCGCTTTTGTGCAGAAAACAGTAACACTTGTTCAGAAGGAAAGAAAGCACAGAGCCCCAGACTTTATGTTGTCCTGGAGAGCTTGCAGAGCACTGGGGAAAGGCAGGCAGAGAATTCCCTGCTAGCACCTTCTCTGTGCCTGGGAAGCAGAAGTGTTCACATTGCTTCGCAGAAACGCTTTTGTGCAGAAAACAGTAACACTTGTTCAGAACGAAAGAAAGCACAGAGCCCCAGATTCTATGTTGTCCTGGAGAGCTTGCAGAGCACTGGGGAAAGGCAGGCAGAGAATTCCCTGCTAGCACCTTCTCTGTGCCTGGGAAGCAGAAGTGTTCACATTGCTTCGCAAGAATCGCTTTTGTGCAGAAAACAGTAACACTTGTTCAGAACGAAAGACAGCACAGAGCCCCAGAGTCTATGTTGTCCTGGAGAGCTTGCAGAGCACTGGGGAAAGGCAGGCAGAGAATTCCCTGCTAGCACCTTCTCTGTGCCTGGGAAGCAGAAGTGTTCACATTGCTTCGCAGAATCGCTTTTGTGCAGAAAACAGTAGCACTTGTTCAGAAGGAAAGAAAGCACAGAGCCCCAGATTTTATGTTGTCCTGCAGAGCTTGCAGAGCACTGGGGAAAGGCAGGCAGAGAATTCCTTGCTAGCACCTTCTCTGTGCCTGGGAAGCAGAAGTGTTCACATTGCTTCGCAGAATCGCTTTTGTGCAGAAAACAGTAACACTTGTTCAGAACGAAAGAAAGCACAGAGCCCCAGATTTTATGTTGTCCTGGAGAGCTTGCAGAGCACTGGGGAAAGGCAGGCAGAGAATTCCTTGCTAGCACCTTCTCTGTGCCTGGGAAGCAGAGTGTTCACATTGCTTCGCAAGAATAGCTTTTGTGCAGAAAACACTAACACTTGTTCAGAAGGAAGGAAAGCACAGAGCCCCAGATTTTATGTTGTCCTGGAGAGCTTGCAGAGCACTGGGGAAAGGCAGGCAGAGAATTCCCTGCTAGCACCTTCTCTGTGCCTGTTCACATTGCTTCGCAGAATCGCTTTTGTGCAGAAAACAGTAACACTTGTTCAGAACGAAACAAAGCACAGAGCCCCAGATTCTATGTTGTCCTGGAGAGCTTGCAGAGCACTGGGGAAAGGCAGGCAGAGAATTCCCTGCTAGCACATTCTCTGTGCCTGGGAAGCAGAAGTGTTCACATTGCTTCGCAAGAATCGCTTTTGTGCAGAAAACAGTAACACTTGTTCAGAACGAAAGAAAGCACAGAGCCCCAGATTCTATGTTGTCCTGGAGAGCTTGCAGAGCACTGGGGAAAGGCAGGCAGAGAATTCCCTGCTAGCACCTTCTCTGTGCCTGGGAAGCAGAAGTGTTCACATTGCTTCGCAGAAACGCTTTTGTGCAGAAAACAGTAACACTTGTTCAGAACGAAAGAAAGCACAGAGCCCCAGATTCTATGTTGTCCTGGAGAGCTTGCAGAGCACTGGGGAAAGGCAGGCAGAGAATTCCCTGATAGCACCTTCTCTGTGCCTGTTCACATTGCTTCGCAGAATCGCTTTTGTGCAGAAAACAGTAACACTTGTTCAGAACGAAAGAAAGCACAGAGCCCCAGATTCTATGTTGTCCTGGAGAGCTTGCAGAGCACTGGGGAAAGGCAGGCAGAGAATTCCCTGCTAGCACCTTCTCTGTGCCTGGGAAGCAGAAGTGTTCACATTGCTTCGCAAGAATCGCTTTTGTGCAGAAAACACTAACACTTGTTCAGAAGGAAAGAAAGCACAGAGCCCCAGATTTTATGTTGTCCTGCAGAGCTTGCAGAGCACTGGGGAAAGGCAGGCAGAGAATTCCTTGCTAGCACCTTCTCTGTGCCTGGGAAGCAGAAGTGTTCACACTGCTTTGCAGAATCGCTTTTGTGCAGAAAACAGTAACACTTCTTCAGAAGGAAAGAAAGCACAGAGCCCCAGATTTTATGTTGTCCTGGAGAGCTTGCAGAGCACTGGGGAAAGGCAGGCAGAGAATTCCTTGCTAGCACCTTCTCTGTGCCTGGGAAGCAGAAGTGTTCACATTGCTTCGCAAGAATCGCTTTTGTGCAGAAAACAGTAACACTTGTTCAGAACGAAAGAAAGCACAGAGCCCCAGAGTCTATGTTGTCCTGGAGAGCTTGCACAGCACTGGGGAAAGGCAGGCAGAGAATTCCTTGCTAGCACCTTCTCTGTGCCTGGGAAGCAGAAGTGTTCACATTGCTTCGCAGAATTGCTTTTGTGCAGAAAACACTAACACTTGTTCAGAAGGAAAGAGAGCACAGAGCCCCAGAATTTATGTTGTCCTGGAGAGCTTGCAGAGCACTGGGGAAAGGCAGGCAGAGAATTCCCTGATAGCACCTTCTCTGTGCCTGTTCACATTGCTTCGCAGAATCGCTTTTGTGCAGAAAACAGTAACACTTGTTCAGAACGAAAGAAAGCACAGAGCCCCAGATTCTATGTTGTCCTGGAGAGCTTGCAGAGCACTGGGGAAAGGCAGGCAGAGAATTCCCTGCTAGCACCTTCTCTGTGCCTGGGAAGCAGAAGTGTTCACATTGCTTCGCAAGAATCGCTTTTGTGCAGAAAACTGTAACACTTGTTCAGAAGTAAAGAAAGCACAGAGCCCCAGATTTTATGTTGTCCTGGAGAGCTTGCAGAGCACTGGGGAAAGGCAGGCAGAGAATTCCTTGCTAGCACCTTCTCTGTGCCTGGGAAGCAGAAGTGTGCACATTGCTTTGCAGAATCGCTTTTGTGCAGAAAACAGTAACACTTGTTCATAAGGAAAGAAAGCACAGAGCCCCAGATTTTATGTTGTCCTGGAGAGCTTGCAGAGCACTGGGGAAAGGCAGGCAGAGAATTCCCTGCTAGCACCTTCTCTGTGCCTGGGAAGCAGAAGTGTTCACATTGCTTCGCAAGAATCGCTTTTGTGCAGAAAACAGTAACACTTGTTCAGAAGGAAAGAAAGCACAGAGCCCCAGATTTTATGTTGTCCTGGAGAGCTTGCAGAGTACTGGGGAAAGGCAGGCAGAGAATTCCCTGCTAGCACCTTCTCTGTGCCTGTTCACATTGCTTCGCAAGAATCGCTTTTGTGCAGAAAACACTAACACTTGTTCAGAAGGAAAGAAAGCACAGAGCCCCAGATTCTATGTTGTCCTGGAGAGCTTGCAGAGCACTGGGGAAAGGCAGGCAGAGAATTCCCTGCTAGCACCTTCTCTGTGCCTGGGAAGCAGAAGTGTTCACATTGCTTCGCAGAAACGCTTTTGTGCAGAAAACAGTAACACTTGTTCAGAACGAAAGAAAGCACAGAGCCCCAGATTCTATGTTGTCCTGGAGAGCTTGCAGAGCACTGGGGAAAGGCAGGCAGAGAATTCCCTGATAGCACCTTCTCTGTGCCTGTTCACATTGCTTCGCAGAATCGCTTTTGTGCAGAAAACAGTAACACTTGTTCAGAACGAAAGAAAGCACAGAGCCCCAGATTCTATGTTGTCCTGGAGAGCTTGCAGAGCACTGGGGAAAGGCAGGCAGAGAATTCCCTGCTAGCACCTTCTCTGTGCCTGGGAAGCAGAAGTGTTCACATTGCTTTGCAGAATCGCTTTTGTGCAGAAAACACTAACACTTGTTCAGAAGGAAAGAAAGCACAGAGCCCCAGATTTTATGTTGTCCTGCAGAGCTTGCAGAGCACTGGGGAAAGGCAGGCAGAGAATTCCTTGCTAGCACCTTCTCTGTGCCTGGGAAGCAGAAGTGTTCACATTGCTTCGCAAGAATCGCTTTTGTGCAGAAAACAGTAACACTTGTTCAGAACGAAAGAAAGCACAGAGCCCCAGATTTTATGTTGTCCTGGAGAGCTTGCAGAGCACTGGGGAAAGGCAGGCAGAGAATTCCTTGCTAGCACCTTCTCTGTGCCTGGGAAGCAGAAGTGTTCACATTGCTTCGCAAGAATCGCTTTTGTGCAGAAAACAGTAACACTTGTTCAGAACGAAAGAAAGCACAGAGCCCCAGAGTCTATGTTGTCCTGGAGAGCTTGCACAGCACTGGGGAAAGGCAGGCAGAGAATTCCTTGCTAGCACCTTCTCTGTGCCTGGGAAGCAGAAGTGTTCACATTGCTTCGCAGAATTGCTTTTGTGCAGAAAACACTAACACTTGTTCAGAAGGAAAGAGAGCACAGAGCCCCAGATTCTATGTTGTCCTGGAGAGCTTGCAGAGCACTGGGGAAAGGCAGGCAGAGAATTCCCTGATAGCACCTTCTCTGTGCCTGGGAAGCAGAAGTGTTCACATTGCTTCGCAAGACTCGCTTTTGTGCAGAAAACAGTAACAGTTGTTCAGAACGAAAGAAAGCACAGAGCCCCAGATTTTATGTTGTCCTGGAGAGCTTGCAGAGCACTGGGGAAAGGCAGGCAGAGAATTCCCTGCTAGCACCTTCTCTGTGCCTGGGAAGCAGAAGTGTTCACATTGCTTCGCAAGAATCGCTTTTGTGCAGAAAACACTAACACTTGTTCAGAAGGAAAGAAAGCACAGAGCCCCAGATTTTATGTTGTCCTGGAGAGCTTGCAGAGCACTGGGGAAAGGCAGGCAGAGAATTCCCTGATAGCACCTTCTCTGTGCCTGGGAAGCAGAAGTGTTCACATTGCTTCGCAGAATCGCTTTTGTGCAGAAAACAGTAACACTTGTTCAGAACGAAAGAAAGCACAGAGCCCCAGATTCTATGTTGTCCTGGAGAGCTTGCAGAGCACTGGGGAAAGGCAGGCAGAGAATTCCCTGCTAGCACCTTCTCTGTGCCTGGGAAGCAGAAGTGTTCATATTGCTTCGCAAGAATCGCTTTTGTGCAGAAAACAGTAACACTTGTTCAGAAGGAAAGACAGCACAGAGCCCCAGATTTTATGTTGTCCTGGAGAGCTTGCAGAGCACTGGGGAAAGGCAGGCAGAGAATTCCCTGCTAGCACCTTCTCTGTGCCTGGGAAGCAGAAGTGTTCACATTGCTTCGCAAGAATCGCTTTTGTGCAGAAAACACTAACACTTGTTCAGAAGGAAAGAAAGCACAGAGCCCCAGATTTTATGTTGTCCTGCAGAGCTCGCAGAGCACTGGGGAAAGGCAGGCAGAGAATTCCTTGCTAGCACCTTCTCTGTGCCTGGGAAGCAGAAGTGTTCACATTGCTTCGCAGAATCGCTTTTGTGCAGAAAACAGTAACGCTTGTTCAGAAGGAAAGAAAGCACAGAGCCCCAGATTCTATGTTGTCCTGGAGAGCTTGCAGAGCACTGGGGAAAGGCAGGCAGAGAATTCCCTGCTAGCACCTTCTCTGTGCCCGGGAAGCAGAAGTGTTCACATTGCTTCGCAAGAATCGCTTTTGTGCAGAAAACACTAACACTTGTTCAGAACGAAAGAAAGCACAGAGCCCCAGATTCTATGTTGTCCTGGAGAGCTTGCAGAGCACTGGGGAAAGGCAGGCAGAGAATTCCCTGCTAGCACCTTCTCTGTGCCTGGGAAGCAGAAGTGTTCACATTGCTTCGCAAGAATCGCTTTTGTGCAGAAAACACTAACACTTGTTCACAAGGAAAGAAAGCACAGAGCCCCAGATTTTATGTTGTCCTGGAGAGCTTGCAGAGCACTGGGGAAAGGCAGGCAGAGAATTCCCTGCTAGCACCTTCTCTGTGCCTGGGAAGCAGAAGTGTTCACATTGCTTCGCAGAAACGCTTTTGTGCAGAAAACAGTAACACTTGTTCAGAACGAAAGAAAGCACAGAGCCCCAGATTCTATGTTGTCCTGGAGAGCTTGCAGAGCACTGGGGAAAGGCAGGCAGAGAATTCCCTGATAGCACCTTCTCTGTGCCTGTTCACATTGCTTCGCAGAATCGCTTTTGTGCAGAAAACAGTAACACTTGTTCAGAACGAAAGAAAGCACAGAGCCACAGATTTTATGTTGTCCTGGAGAGCTTGCAGAGCACTGGGGAAAGGCAGGCAGAGAATTCCCTGCTAGCACCTTCTCTGTGCCTGTTCACATGGCTTCGCAGAATCGCTTCTGTGCAGAAAACAGTAACACTTGTTCAGAAGGA
This sequence comes from Strix aluco, assembly GCF_031877795.1. Taxonomy (NCBI): domain Eukaryota; kingdom Metazoa; phylum Chordata; class Aves; order Strigiformes; family Strigidae; genus Strix; species Strix aluco. The sequence goes on from NW_027436569.1 coordinate 590,037, forward strand.
AAGAAAGCACAGAGCCCCAGATTCTATGTTGTCCTGGAGAGCTTGCAGAGCACTGGGGAAAGGCAGGCAGAGAATTCCCTGCTAGCACCTTCTCTGTGCCTGGGAAGCAGAAGTGTTCACATTGCTTTGCAAGAATCGCTTTTGTGCAGAAAACAGTAACACTTGTTCAGAACGAAAGAAAGCACAGAGCCCCAGATTCTATGTTGTCCTGGAGAGCTTGCAGAGCACTGGGGAAAGGCAGGCAGAGAATTCCTTGCTAGCACCTTCTCTGTGCCTGGGAAGCAGAAGTGTTCACATTGCTTCGCAGAATTGCTTTTGTGCAGAAAACACTAACAGTTGTTCAGAAGGAAAGAAAGCACAGAGCCCCAGATTTTATGTTGTCCTGGAGAGCTTGCAGAGCACTGGGGAAAGGCAGGCAGAGAATTCCTTGCTAGCACCTTCTCTGTGCCTGGGAAGCAGAAGTGTTCACATTGCTTCGCAAGAATCGCTTTTGTGCAGAAAACAGTAACACTTGTTCAGAACGAAAGAAAGCACAGAGCCCCAGATTCTATGTTGTCCTGGAGAGCTTGCAGAGCACTGGGGAAAGGCAGGCAGAGAATTCCCTGCTAGCACCTTCTCTGTGCCTGGGAAGCAGAAGTGTTCACATTGCTTCGCAAGAATCGCTTTTGTGCAGAAAACACTAACACTTGTTCACAAGGAAAGAAAGCACAGAGCCCCAGATTTTATGTTGTCCTGGAGAGCTTGCAGAGCACTGGGGAAAGGCAGGCAGAGAATTCCCTGCTAGCACCTTCTCTGTGCCTGGGAAGCAGAAGTGTTCACATTGCTTCGCAGAAACGCTTTTGTGCAGAAAACTGTAACACTTGTTCAGAACGAAAGAAAGCACAGAGCCCCAGATTCTATGTTGTCCTGGAGAGCTTGCAGAGCACTGGGGAAAGGCAGGCAGAGAATTCCCTGATAGCACCTTCTCTGTGCCTGTTCACATTGCTTCGCAGAATCGCTTTTGTGCAGAAAACAGTCACACTTGTTCAGAACGAAAGAAAGCACAGAGCCACAGATTCTATGTTGTCCTGGAGAGCTTGCAGAGCACTGGGGAAAGGCAGGCAGAGAATTCCCTGCTAGCACCTTCTCTGTGCCTGTTCACATTGCTTCGCAGAATCGCTTTTGTGCAGAAAACAGTAACACTTGTTCAGAAGGAAAGAAAGCACAGAGCCCCAGATTCTATGTTGTCCTGGAGAGCTTGCAGAGCACTGGGGAAAGGCAGGCAGAGAATTCCCTGCTAGCACCTTCTCTGTGCCTGGGAAGCAGAAGTGTTCACATTGCTTCGCAAGAATCGCTTTTGTGCAGAAAACAGTAACACTTGTTCAGAACGAAAGAAAGCACAGAGCCCCAGATTCTATGTTGTCCTGGAGAGCTTGCAGAGCACTGGGGAAAGGCAGGCAGAGAATTCCTTGCTAGCACCTTCTCTGTGCCTGGGAAGCAGAAGTGTTCACATTGCTTCGCAGAATTGCTTTTGTGCAGAAAACAGTAACACTTGTTCAGAACGAAAGAAAGCACAGAGCCCCAGATTCTATGTTGTCCTGGAGAGCTTGCAGAGCACTGGGGAAAGGCAGGCAGAGAATTCCTTGCTAGCACCTTCTCTGTGCCTGGGAAGCAGAAGTGTTCACATTGCTTCGCAAGAATCGCTTTTGTGCAGAAAACAGTAACACTTGTTCAGAACGAAAGAAAGCACAGAGCCCCAGATTCTATGTTGTCCTGGAGAGCTTGCAGAGCACTGGGGAAAGGCAGGCAGAGAATTCCCTGCTAGCACCTTCTCTGTGCCTGGGAAGCAGAAGTGTTCACATTGCTTCGCAAGAATCGCTTTTGTGCAGAAAACACTAACACTTGTTCAGAAGGAAAAAAGCACAGAGCCACAGATTTTATGTTGTCCTGGAGAGCTTGCAGAGCACTGGGGAAAGGCAGGCAGAGAATTCCCTGCTAGCACCTTCTCTGTGCCTGGGAAGCAGAAGTGTTCACATTGCTTCGCAGAAACGCTTTTGTGCAGAAAACAGTAACACTTGTTCAGAACGAAAGAAAGCACAGAGCCCCAGATTTTATGTTGTCCTGGAGAGCTTGCAGAGCACTGGGGAAAGGCAGGCAGAGAATTCCCTGCTAGCACCTTCTCTGTGCCTGTTCACATTGCTTCGCAGAATCGCTTTTGTGCAGAAAACAGTAACACTTGTTCAGAAGGAAAGAAAGCACAGAGCCCCAGAATTTATGTTGTCCTGGAGAGCTTGCAGACCACTGGGGAAAGGTAGGCAGAGAATTCCCTGCTAGCACCTTCTCTGTGCCTGGGAAGCAGAAGTGTTCACATTGCTTCGCAAGAATCGCTTTTGTGCAGAAAACAGTAACACTTGTTCAGAAGGAAAGAAAGCACAGAGCCCCAGATTTTATGTTGTCCTGCAGAGCCTGCAGAGCACTGGGGAAAGGCAGGCAGAGAATTCCTTGCTAGCACCTTCTCTGTGCCTGGGAAGCAGAAGTGTTCACATTGCTTCGCAGAATTGCTTTTGTGCAGAAAACAGTAACACTTGTTCAGAAGGAATGAAAGCACAGAGCCCCAGATTTTATGTTGTCCTGGAGAGCTTGCAGAGCACTGGGGAAAGGCAGGCAGAGAATTCCTTGCTAGCACCTTCTCTGTGCCTGGGAAGCAGAAGTGTTCACATTGCTTCGCAAGAATCGCTTTTGTGCAGAAAACACTAACACTTGTTCAGAAGGAAAGAAAGCACAGAGCCCCAGATTTTATGTTGTCCTGGAGAGCTTGCAGAGCACTGGGGAAAGGCAGGCAGAGAATTCCCTGCTAGCACCTTCTCTGTGCCTGGGAAGCAGAAGTGTTCACATTGCTTCGCAGAATCGCTTTTGTGCAGAAAACACTAACACTTGTTCAGAAGGAAAGAAAGCACAGAGCCCCAGATTTTAAGTTGTCCTGGAGAGCTTGCAGAGCACTGGGGAAAGGCAGGGAGAGAATTCCCTGCTAGCACCTTCTCTGTGACTGTTCACATTGCTTCCCAGAATGGCTTTTGTGCAGAAAACAGTAACACTTGTTCAGAAGGAAAGAAAGCACAGAGCCCCAGATTCTATGTTGTCCTGGAGAGCTTGCAGAGCACTGGGGAAAGGCAGGCAGAGAATTCCCTGCTAGCACCTTCTCTGTGCCTGGGAAGCAGAAGTGTTCACATTGCTTCGCAGAAACGCTTTTGTGCAGAAAACAGTAACACTTGTTCAGAACGAAAGAAAGCACAGAGCCCCAGATTCTATGTTGTCCTGGAGAGCTTGCAGAGCACTGGGGAAAGGCAGGCAGAGAATTCCCTGCTAGCACCTTCTCTGTACCTGGGAAGCAGAAGTGTTCACATTGCTTCGCAAGAATCGCTTTTGTGCAGAAAACAGTAACACTTGTTCAGAAGGAAATAAAGCACAGAGCCCCAGATTTTATGTTGTCCTGGAGAGCTTGCAGAGCACTGGGGAAAGGCAGGCAGAGAATTCCTTGCTAGCACCTTCTCTGTGCCTGGGAAGCAGAAGTGTTCACATTGCTTTGCAGAATCGCTTTTGTGCAGAAAACAGTAACACTTGTTCAGAAGGAAAGAAAGCACAGAGCCCCAGATTCTATGTTGTCCTGGAGAGCTTGCAGAGCACTGGGGAAAGGCAGGCAGAGAATTCCCTGCTAGCACCTTCTCTGTGCCTGTTCACATTGCTTCGCAAGAATCGCTTTTGTGCAGAAAACAGTAACACTTGTTCAGAACGAAAGAAAGCACAGAGCCCCAGATTCTATGTTGTCCTGGAGAGCTTGCAGAGCACTGGGGAAAGGCAGGCAGAGAATTCCTTGCTAGCACCTTCTCTGTACCTGGGAAGCACAAGTGTTCACATTGCTTCGCAAGAATCGCTTTTGTGCAGAAAACAGTAACACTTGTTCAGAAGGAAAGAAAGCACAGAGCCCCAGATTCTATGTTGTCCTGGAGAGCTTGCAGAGCACTGGGGAAAGGCAGGCAGAGAATTCCCTGCTAGCACCTTCTCTGTGCCTGTTCACATTGCTTCGCAGAATCGCTTTTGTGCAGAAAACAGTAACACTTGTTCAGAAGGAAAGAAAGCACAGAGCCCCAGAATTTATGTTGTCCTGGAGAGCTTGCAGAGCACTGGGGAAAGGCAGGCAGAGAATTCCCTGCTAGCACCTTCTCTGTGCCTGGGAAGCAGAAGTGTTCACATTGCTTCGCAAGAATCGCTTTTGTGCAGAAAACAGTAACACTTGTTCAGAAGGAAAGAAAGCACAGAGCCCCAGATTCTATGTTGTCCTGCAGAGCCTGCAGAGCACTGGGGAAAGGCAGGCAGAGAATTCCTTGCTAGCACCTTCTCTGTGCCTGGGAAGCAGAAGTGTTCACATTGCTTCGCAGAATTGCTTTTGTGCAGAAAACAGTAACACTTGTTCAGAAGGAATGAAAGCACAGAGCCCCAGATTTTATGTTGTCCTGGAGAGCTTGCAGAGCACTGGGGAAAGGCAGGCAGAGAATTCCTTGCTAGCACCTTCTCTGTGCCTGGGAAGCAGAAGTGTTCACATTGCTTCGCAAGAATCGCTTTTGTGCAGAAAACACTAACACTTGTTCAGAAGGAAAGAAAGCACAGAGCCCCAGATTTTATGTTGTCCTGGAGAGCTTGCAGAGCACTGGGGAAAGGCAGGCAGAGAATTCCCTGCTAGCACCTTCTCTGTGCCTGGGAAGCAGAAGTGTTCACATTGCTTCGCAGAATCGCTTTTGTGCAGAAAACAGTAACACTTGTTCAGAAGGAAAGAAAGCACAGAGCCCCAGATTTTAAGTTGTCCTGGAGAGCTTGCAGAGCACTGGGGAAAGGCAGGGAGAGAATTCCCTGCTAGCACCTTCTCTGTGACTGTTCACATTGCTTCGCAAGAATCGCTTTTGTGCAGAAAACAGTAACACTTGTTCAGAAGGAAAGAAAGCACAGAGCCCCAGATTCTATGTTGTCCTGGAGAGCTTGCAGAGCACTGGGGAAAGGCAGGCAGAGAATTCCCTGCTAGCACCTTCTCTGTGCCTGGGAAGCAGAAGTGTTCACATTGCTTCGCAAGAATCGCTTTTGTGCAGAAAACACTAACACTTGTTCAGAAGGAAAAAAAGCACAGAGCCCCAGATTCTATGTTGTCCTGGAGAGCTTGCAGAGCACTGGGGAAAGGCAGGCAGAGAATTCCCTGATAGCACCTTCTCTGTGCCTGGGAAGCAGAAGTGTTCACATTGCTTCGCAGAAACGCTTTTGTGCAGAAAACAGTAACACTTGTTCAGAACGAAAGAAAGCACAGAGCCCCAGATTCTATGTTGTCCTGGAGAGCTTGCAGAGCACTGGGGAAAGGCAGGCAGAGAATTCCCTGCTAGCACCTTCTCTGTACCTGGGAAGCAGAAGTGTTCACATTGCTTCGCAAGAATCGCTTTTGTGCAGAAAACAGTAACACTTGTTCAGAAGGAAATAAAGCACAGAGCCCCAGATTCTATGTTGTCCTGGAGAGCTTGCAGAGCACTGGGGAAAGGCAGGCAGAGAATTCCTTGCTAGCACCTTCTCTGTGCCTGGGAAGCAGAAGTGTTCACATTGCTTTGCAGAATCGCTTTTGTGCAGAAAACAGTAACACTTGTTCAGAAGGAAAGAAAGCACAGAGCCCCAGATTCTATGTTGTCCTGGAGAGCTTGCAGAGCACTGGGGAAAGGCAGGCAGAGAATTCCCTGCTAGCACCTTCTCTGTGCCTGTTCACATTGCTTCGCAGAATCGCTTTTGTGCAGAAAACAGTAACACTTGTTCAGAACGAAAGAAAGCACAGAGCCCCAGATTCTATGTTGTCCTGGAGAGCTTGCAGAGCACTGGGGAAAGGCAGGCAGAGAATTCCCTGCTAGCACCTTCTCTGTGCCTGGGAAGCAGAAGTGTTCACATTGCTTCGCAAGAATCGCTTTTGTGCAGAAAACAGTAACACTTGTTCAGAATGAAAGAAAGCACAGAGCCCCAGATTCTATGTTGTCCTGGAGAGCTTGCAGAGCACTGGGGAAAGGCAGGCAGAGAATTCCTTGCTAGCACCTTCTCTGTGCCTGGGAAGCAGAAGTGTTCACATTGCTTCGCAAGAATCGCTTTTGTGCAGAAAACACTAAAACTTGTTCAGAAGGAAAGAAAGCACAGAGCCCCAGATTTTATGTTGTCCTGGAGAGCTTGCAGACCACTGGGGAAAGGCAGGCAGAGAATTCCCTGCTAGCACCTTCTCTGTGCCTGGGAAGCAGAAGTGTTCACATTGCTTCGCAGAAACGCTTTTGTGCAGAAAACAGTAACACTTGTTCAGAAGGAAAGAAAGCACAGAGCCCCAGATTCTATGTTGTCCTGGAGAGCTTGCAGAGCACTGGGGAAAGGCAGGCAGAGAATTCCCTGCTAGCACCTTCTCTGTGCCTGTTCACATTGCTTCGCAGAATCGCTTTTGTGCAGAAAACAGTAACACTTGTTCAGAACGAAAGAAAGCACAGAGCCCCAGATTCTATGTTGTCCTGGAGAGCTTGCAGAGCACTGGGGAAAGGCAGGCAGAGAATTCCCTGCTAGCACCTTCTCTGTGCCTGGGAAGCAGAAGTGTTCACATTGCTTCGCAAGAATCGCTTTTGTGCAGAAAACACTAACACTTGTTCAGAAGGAAAGAAAGTACAGAGCCCCAGATTTTATGTTGTCCTGCAGAGCCTGCAGAGCACTGGGGAAAGGCAGGCAGAGAATTCCTTGCTAGCACCTTCTCTGTGCCTGGGAAGCAGAAGTGTTCACATTGCTTCGCAAGAATCGCTTTTGTGCAGAAAACAGTAACACTTGTTCAGAAGGAAAGAAAGCACAGAGCCCCAGATTTTATGTTGTCCTGGAGAGCTTGCAGAGCACTGGGGAAAGGCAGGCAGAGAATTCCCTGCTAGCACCTTCTCTGTGCCTGGGAAGCAGAAGTGTTCACATTGCTTCGCAGAAACGCTTTTGTGCAGAAAACAGTAACACTTGTTCAGAAGGAAAGAAAGCACAGAGCCCCAGATTTTAAGTTGTCCTGGAGAGCTTGCAGAGCACTGGGGAAAGACAGGGAGAGAATTCCCTGCTAGCACCTTCTCTGTGCCTGTTCACATTGCTTCCCAGAATCGCTTTTGTGCAGAAAACAGTAACACTTGTTCAGAACGAAAGAAAGCACAGAGCCCCAGATTCTATGTTGTCCTGGAGAGCTTGCAGAGCACTGGGGAAAGGCAGGCAGAGAATTCCCTGCTAGCACCTTCTCTGTGCCTGGGAAGCAGAAGTGTTCACATTGCTTCGCAGAAACGCTTTTGTGCAGAAAACAGTAACACTTGTTCAGAACGAAAGAAAGCACAGAGCCCCAGATTCTATGTTGTCCTGGAGAGCTTGCAGAGCACTGGGGAAAGGCAGGCAGAGAATTCCCTGCTAGCACCTTCTCTGTGCCTGTTCACATTGCTTCGCAAGAATCGCTTTTGTGCAGAAAACACTAACACTTGTTCAGAAGGAAAGAAAGCACAGAGCCCCAGATTCTATGTTGTCCTGGAGAGCTTGCAGAGCACTGGGGAAAGGCAGGCAGAGAATTCCCTGCTAGCACCTTCTCTGTGCCTGGGAAGCAGAAGTGTTCACATTGCTTCGCAGAAACGCTTTTGTGCAGAAAACAGTAACACTTGTTCAGAAGGAAAGAAAGCACAGAGCCCCAGATTTTATGTTGTCCTGGAGAGCTTGCAGAGCACTGGGGAAAGGCAGGCAGAGAATTCCTTGCTAGCACCTTCTCTGTGCCTGGGAAGCAGAAGTGTTCACATTGCTTCGCAGAAACGCTTTTGTGCAGAAAACAGTAACACTTGTTCAGAAGGAAAGAAAGCACAGAGCCCCAGATTCTATGTTGTCCTGGAGAGCTTGCAGAGCACTGGGGAAAGGCAGGCAGAGAATTCCCTGCTAGCACCTTCTCTGTGCCTGTTCACATTGCTTCGCAGAATCGCTTTTGTGCAGAAAACAGTAACACTTGTTCAGAACGAAAGAAAGCACAGAGCCCCAGATTCTATGTTGTCCTGGAGAGCTTGCAGAGCACTGGGGAAAGGCAGGCAGAGAATTCCCTGCTAGCACCTTCTCTGTGCCTGGGAAGCAGAAGTGTTCACATTGCTTCGCAAGAATCGCTTTTGTGCAGAAAACAGTAACACTTGTTCAGAATGAAAGAAAGCACAGAGCCCCAGATTCTATGTTGTCCTGGAGAGCTTGCAGAGCACTGGGGAAAGGCAGGCAGAGAATTCCTTGCTAGCACCTTCTCTGTGCCTGGGAAGCAGAAGTGTTCACATTGCTTCGCAAGAATCGCTTTTGTGCAGAAAACACTAAAACTTGTTCAGAAGGAAAGAAAGCACAGAGCCCCAGATTTTATGTTGTCCTGGAGAGCTTGCAGACCACTGGGGAAAGGCAGGCAGAGAATTCCCTGCTAGCACCTTCTCTGTGCCTGGGAAGCAGAAGTGTTCACATTGCTTCGCAAGAATCGCTTTTGTGCAGAAAACACTAACACTTGTTCAGAAGGAAAGAAAGTACAGAGCCCCAGATTTTATGTTGTCCTGCAGAGCCTGCAGAGCACTGGGGAAAGGCAGGCAGAGAATTCCTTGCTAGCACCTTCTCTGTGCCTGGGAAGCAGAAGTGTTCACATTGCTTCGCAAGAATCGCTTTTGTGCAGAAAACACTAACACTTGTTCAGAAGGAAAGAAAGCACAGAGCCCCAGATTTTATGTTGTCCTGGAGAGCTTGCAGAGCACTGGGGAAAGGCAGGCAGAGAATTCCCTGCTAGCACCTTCTCTGTGCCTGGGAAGCAGAAGTGTTCACATTGCTTCGCAGAATCGCTTTTGTGCAGAAAACACTAACACTTGTTCAGAAGGAAAGAAAGCACAGAGCCCCAGATTTTAAGTTGTCCTGGAGAGCTTGCAGAGCACTGGGGAAAGGCAGGGAGAGAATTCCCTGCTAGCACCTTCTCTGTGCCTGTTCACATTGCTTCCCAGAATCGCTTTTGTGCAGAAAACAGTAACACTTGTTCAGAACGAAAGAAAGCACAGAGCCCCAGATTCTATGTTGTCCTGGAGAGCTTGCAGAGCACTGGGGAAAGGCAGGCAGAGAATTCCCTGCTAGCACCTTCTCTGTGCCTGGGAAGCAGAAGTGTTCACATTGCTTCGCAGAAACGCTTTTGTGCAGAAAACAGTAACACTTGTTCAGAACGAAAGAAAGCACAGAGCCCCAGATTCTATGTTGTCCTGGAGAGCTTGCAGAGCACTGGGGAAAGGCAGGCAGAGAATTCCCTGCTAGCACCTTCTCTGTGCCTGTTCACATTGCTTCGCAAGAATCGCTTTTGTGCAGAAAACACTAACACTTGTTCAGAAGGAAAGAAAGCACAGAGCCCCAGATTCTATGTTGTCCTGGAGAGCTTGCAGAGCACTGGGGAAAGGCAGGCAGAGAATTCCCTGCTAGCTCCTTCTCTGTGCCTGGGAAGCAGAAGTGTTCACATTGCTTCGCAGAAACGCTTTTGTGCAGAAAACAGTAACACTTGTTCAGAACGAAAGAAAGCACAGAGCCCCAGATTCTATGTTGTCCTGGAGAGCTTGCAGAGCACTGGGGAAAGGCAGGCAGAGAATTCCCTGCTAGCACCTTCTCTGTGCCTGGGAAGCAGAAGTGTTCATATTGCTTCGCAAGAATCGCTTTTGTGCAGAAAACAGTAACACTTGTTCAGAAGGAAAGACAGCACAGAGCCCCAGATTTTATGTTGTCCTGGAGAGCTTGCAGAGCACTGGGGAAAGGCAGGCAGAGAATTCCCTGCTAGCACCTTCTCTGTGCCTGGGAAGCAGAAGTGTTCACATTGCTTCGCAAGAATCGCTTTTGTGCAGAAAACACTAACACTTGTTCAGAAGGAAAGAAAGCACAGAGCCCCAGATTTTATGTTGTCCTGCAGAGCTCGCAGAGCACTGGGGAAAGGCAGGCAGAGAATTCCTTGCTAGCACCTTCTCTGTGCCTGGGAAGCAGAAGTGTTCACATTGCTTCGCAGAATCGCTTTTGTGCAGAAAACAGTAACGCTTGTTCAGAAGGAAAGAAAGCACAGAGCCCCAGATTCTATGTTGTCCTGGAGAGCTTGCAGAGCACTGGGGAAAGGCAGGCAGAGAATTCCCTGCTAGCACCTTCTCTGTGCCCGGGAAGCAGAAGTGTTCACATTGCTTCGCAAGAATCGCTTTTGTGCAGAAAACACTAACACTTGTTCAGAACGAAAGAAAGCACAGAGCCCCAGATTCTATGTTGTCCTGGAGAGCTTGCAGAGCACTGGGGAAAGGCAGGCAGAGAATTCCCTGCTAGCACCTTCTCTGTGCCTGGGAAGCAGAAGTGTTCACATTGCTTCGCAAGAATCGCTTTTGTGCAGAAAACACTAACACTTGTTCACAAGGAAAGAAAGCACAGAGCCCCAGATTTTATGTTGTCCTGGAGAGCTTGCAGAGCACTGGGGAAAGGCAGGCAGAGAATTCCCTGCTAGCACCTTCTCTGTGCCTGGGAAGCAGAAGTGTTCACATTGCTTCGCAGAAACGCTTTTGTGCAGAAAACAGTAACACTTGTTCAGAACGAAAGAAAGCACAGAGCCCCAGATTCTATGTTGTCCTGGAGAGCTTGCAGAGCACTGGGGAAAGGCAGGCAGAGAATTCCCTGATAGCACCTTCTCTGTGCCTGTTCACATTGCTTCGCAGAATCGCTTTTGTGCAGAAAACAGTAACACTTGTTCAGAACGAAAGAAAGCACAGAGCCACAGATTTTATGTTGTCCTGGAGAGCTTGCAGAGCACTGGGGAAAGGCAGGCAGAGAATTCCCTGCTAGCACCTTCTCTGTGCCTGTTCACATGGCTTCGCAGAATCGCTTCTGTGCAGAAAACAGTAACACTTGTTCAGAAGGAAAGAAAGCACAGAGCCCCAGATTCTATGTTGTCCTGGAGAGCTTGCAGAGCACTGGGGAAAGGCAGGCAGAGAATTCCCTGCTAGCACCTTCTCTGTGCCTGGGAAGCAGAAGTGTTCACATTGCTTTGCAAGAATCGCTTTTGTGCAGAAAACAGTAACACTTGTTCAGAACGAAAGAAAGCACAGAGCCCCAGATTCTATGTTGTCCTGGAGAGCTTGCAGAGCACTGGGGAAAGGCAGGCAGAGAATTCCTTGCTAGCACCTTCTCTGTGCCTGGGAAGCAGAAGTGTTCACATTGCTTCGCAGAATTGCTTTTGTGCAGAAAACACTAACAGTTGTTCAGAAGGAAAGAAAGCACAGAGCCCCAGATTTTATGTTGTCCTGGAGAGCTTGCAGAGCACTGGGGAAAGGCAGGCAGAGAATTCCTTGCTAGCACCTTCTCTGTGCCTGGGAAGCAGAAGTGTTCACATTGCTTCGCAAGAATCGCTTTTGTGCAGAAAACAGTAACACTTGTTCAGAACGAAAGAAAGCACAGAGCCCCAGATTCTATGTTGTCCTGGAGAGCTTGCAGAGCACTGGGGAAAGGCAGGCAGAGAATTCCCTGCTAGCACCTTCTCTGTGCCTGGGAAGCAGAAGTGTTCACATTGCTTCGCAAGAATCGCTTTTGTGCAGAAAACACTAACACTTGTTCACAAGGAAAGAAAGCACAGAGCCCCAGATTTTATGTTGTCCTGGAGAGCTTGCAGAGCACTGGGGAAAGGCAGGCAGAGAATTCCCTGCTAGCACCTTCTCTGTGCCTGGGAAGCAGAAGTGTTCACATTGCTTCGCAGAAACGCTTTTGTGCAGAAAACTGTAACACTTGTTCAGAACGAAAGAAAGCACAGAGCCCCAGATTCTATGTTGTCCTGGAGAGCTTGCAGAGCACTGGGGAAAGGCAGGCAGAGAATTCCCTGATAGCACCTTCTCTGTGCCTGTTCACATTGCTTCGCAGAATCGCTTTTGTGCAGAAAACAGTCACACTTGTTCAGAACGAAAGAAAGCACAGAGCCACAGATTCTATGTTGTCCTGGAGAGCTTGCAGAGCACTGGGGAAAGGCAGGCAGAGAATTCCCTGCTAGCACCTTCTCTGTGCCTGTTCACATTGCTTCGCAGAATCGCTTTTGTGCAGAAAACAGTAACACTTGTTCAGAAGGAAAGAAAGCACAGAGCCCCAGATTCTATGTTGTCCTGGAGAGCTTGCAGAGCACTGGGGAAAGGCAGGCAGAGAATTCCCTGCTAGCACCTTCTCTGTGCCTGGGAAGCAGAAGTGTTCACATTGCTTCGCAAGAATCGCTTTTGTGCAGAAAACAGTAACACTTGTTCAGAACGAAAGAAAGCACAGAGCCCCAGATTCTATGTTGTCCTGGAGAGCTTGCAGAGCACTGGGGAAAGGCAGGCAGAGAATTCCTTGCTAGCACCTTCTCTGTGCCTGGGAAGCAGAAGTGTTCACATTGCTTCGCAGAATTGCTTTTGTGCAGAAAACAGTAACACTTGTTCAGAACGAAAGAAAGCACAGAGCCCCAGATTCTATGTTGTCCTGGAGAGCTTGCAGAGCACTGGGGAAAGGCAGGCAGAGAATTCCCTGCTAGCACCTTCTCTGTGCCTGGGAAGCAGAAGTGTTCACATTGCTTCGCAGAAACGCTTTTGTGCAGAAAACAGTAACACTTGTTCAGAACGAAAGAAAGCACAGAGCCCCAGATTCTATGTTGTCCTGGAGAGCTTGCAGAGCACTGGGGAAAGGCAGGCAGAGAATTCCCTGCTAGCACCTTCTCTGTGCCTGTTCACATGGCTTCGCAGAATCGCTTCTGTGCAGAAAACAGTAACACTTGTTCAGAAGGAAAGAAAGCACAGAGCCCCAGATTCTATGTTGTCCTGGAGAGCTTGCAGAGCACTGGGGAAAGGCAGGCAGAGAATTCCCTGCTAGCACCTTCTCTGTGCCTGGGAAGCAGAAGTGTTCACATTGCTTTGCAAGAATCGCTTTTGTGCAGAAAACAGTAACACTTGTTCAGAACGAAAGAAAGCACAGAGCCCCAGATTCTATGTTGTCCTGGAGAGCTTGCAGAGCACTGGGGAAAGGCAGGCAGAGAATTCCTTGCTAGCACCTTCTCTGTGCCTGGGAAGCAGAAGTGTTCACATTGCTTCGCAGAATTGCTTTTGTGCAGAAAACACTAACAGTTGTTCAGAAGGAAAGAAAGCACAGAGCCCCAGATTTTATGTTGTCCTGGAGAGCTTGCAGAGCACTGGGGAAAGGCAGGCAGAGAATTCCTTGCTAGCACCTTCTCTGTGCCTGGGAAGCAGAAGTGTTCACATTGCTTCGCAAGAATCGCTTTTGTGCAGAAAACAGTAACACTTGTTCAGAACGAAAGAAAGCACAGAGCCCCAGATTCTATGTTGTCCTGGAGAGCTTGCAGAGCACTGGGGAAAGGCAGGCAGAGAATTCCCTGCTAGCACCTTCTCTGTGCCTGGGAAGCAGAAGTGTTCACATTGCTTCGCAAGAATCGCTTTTGTGCAGAAAACACTAACACTTGTTCACAAGGAAAGAAAGCACAGAGCCCCAGATTTTATGTTGTCCTGGAGAGCTTGCAGAGCACTGGGGAAAGGCAGGCAGAGAATTCCCTGCTAGCACCTTCTCTGTGCCTGGGAAGCAGAAGTGTTCACATTGCTTCGCAGAAACGCTTTTGTGCAGAAAACTGTAACACTTGTTCAGAACGAAAGAAAGCACAGAGCCCCAGATTCTATGTTGTCCTGGAGAGCTTGCAGAGCACTGGGGAAAGGCAGGCAGAGAATTCCCTGATAGCACCTTCTCTGTGCCTGTTCACATTGCTTCGCAGAATCGCTTTTGTGCAGAAAACAGTCACACTTGTTCAGAACGAAAGAAAGCACAGAGCCACAGATTCTATGTTGTCCTGGAGAGCTTGCAGAGCACTGGGGAAAGGCAGGCAGAGAATTCCCTGCTAGCACCTTCTCTGTGCCTGTTCACATTGCTTCGCAGAATCGCTTTTGTGCAGAAAACAGTAACACTTGTTCAGAAGGAAAGAAAGCACAGAGCCCCAGATTCTATGTTGTCCTGGAGAGCTTGCAGAGCACTGGGGAAAGGCAGGCAGAGAATTCCCTGCTAGCACCTTCTCTGTGCCTGGGAAGCAGAAGTGTTCACATTGCTTCGCAAGAATCGCTTTTGTGCAGAAAACAGTAACACTTGTTCAGAACGAAAGAAAGCACAGAGCCCCAGATTCTATGTTGTCCTGGAGAGCTTGCAGAGCACTGGGGAAAGGCAGGCAGAGAATTCCTTGCTAGCACCTTCTCTGTGCCTGGGAAGCAGAAGTGTTCACATTGCTTCGCAGAATTGCTTTTGTGCAGAAAACAGTAACACTTGTTCAGAACGAAAGAAAGCACAGAGCCCCAGATTCTATGTTGTCCTGGAGAGCTTGCAGAGCACTGGGGAAAGGCAGGCAGAGAATTCCTTGCTAGCACCTTCTCTGTGCCTGGGAAGCAGAAGTGTTCACATTGCTTCGCAAGAATCGCTTTTGTGCAGAAAACAGTAACACTTGTTCAGAACGAAAGAAAGCACAGAGCCCCAGATTCTATGTTGTCCTGGAGAGCTTGCAGAGCACTGGGGAAAGGCAGGCAGAGAATTCCCTGCTAGCACCTTCTCTGTGCCTGGGAAGCAGAAGTGTTCACATTGCTTCGCAAGAATCGCTTTTGTGCAGAAAACACTAACACTTGTTCAGAAGGAAAAAAGCACAGAGCCACAGATTTTATGTTGTCCTGGAGAGCTTGCAGAGCACTGGGGAAAGGCAGGCAGAGAATTCCCTGCTAGCACCTTCTCTGTGCCTGGGAAGCAGAAGTGTTCACATTGCTTCGCAGAAACGCTTTTGTGCAGAAAACAGTAACACTTGTTCAGAACGAAAGAAAGCACAGAGCCCCAGATTTTATGTTGTCCTGGAGAGCTTGCAGAGCACTGGGGAAAGGCAGGCAGAGAATTCCCTGCTAGCACCTTCTCTGTGCCTGTTCACATTGCTTCGCAGAATCGCTTTTGTGCAGAAAACAGTAACACTTGTTCAGAAGGAAAGAAAGCACAGAGCCCCAGAATTTATGTTGTCCTGGAGAGCTTGCAGACCACTGGGGAAAGGCAGGCAGAGAATTCCCTGCTAGCACCTTCTCTGTGCCTGGGAAGCAGAAGTGTTCACATTGCTTCGCAAGAATCGCTTTTGTGCAGAAAACAGTAACACTTGTTCAGAAGGAAAGAAAGCACAGAGCCCCAGATTTTATGTTGTCCTGCAGAGCCTGCAGAGCACTGGGGAAAGGCAGGCAGAGAATTCCTTGCTAGCACCTTCTCTGTGCCTGGGAAGCAGAAGTGTTCACATTGCTTCGCAGAATTGCTTTTGTGCAGAAAACAGTAACACTTGTTCAGAAGGAATGAAAGCACAGAGCCCCAGATTTTATGTTGTCCTGGAGAGCTTGCAGAGCACTGGGGAAAGGCAGGCAGAGAATTCCTTGCTAGCACCTTCTCTGTGCCTGGGAAGCAGAAGTGTTCACATTGCTTCGCAAGAATCGCTTTTGTGCAGAAAACACTAACACTTGTTCAGAAGGAAAGAAAGCACAGAGCCCCAGATTTTATGTTGTCCTGGAGAGCTTGCAGAGCACTGGGGAAAGGCAGGCAGAGAATTCCCTGCTAGCACCTTCTCTGTGCCTGGGAAGCAGAAGTGTTCACATTGCTTCGCAGAATCGCTTTTGTGCAGAAAACACTAACACTTGTTCAGAAGGAAAGAAAGCACAGAGCCCCAGATTTTAAGTTGTCCTGGAGAGCTTGCAGAGCACTGGGGAAAGGCAGGGAGAGAATTCCCTGCTAGCACCTTCTCTGTGACTGTTCACATTGCTTCCCAGAATCGCTTTTGTGCAGAAAACAGTAACACTTGTTCAGAAGGAAAGAAAGCACAGAGCCCCAGATTCTATGTTGTCCTGGAGAGCTTGCAGAGCACTGGGGAAAGGCAGGCAGAGAATTCCCTGCTAGCACCTTCTCTGTGCCTGGGAAGCAGAAGTGTTCACATTGCTTCGCAAGAATCGCTTTTGTGCAGAAAACACTAACACTTGTTCAGAAGGAAAAAAAGCACAGAGCCCCAGATTTTATGTTGTCCTGGAGAGCTTGCAGAGCACTGGGGAAAGGCAGGCAGAGAATTCCCTGCTAGCACCTTCTCTGTGCCTGGGAAGCAGAAGTGTTCACATTGCTTCGCAGAAACGCTTTTGTGCAGAAAACAGTAACACTTGTTCAGAACGAAAGAAAGCACAGAGCCCCAGATTCTATGTTGTCCTGGAGAGCTTGCAGAGCACTGGGGAAAGGCAGGCAGAGAATTCCCTGCTAGCACCTTCTCTGTACCTGGGAAGCAGAAGTGTTCACATTGCTTCGCAAGAATCGCTTTTGTGCAGAAAACAGTAACACTTGTTCAGAAGGAAATAAAGCACAGAGCCCCAGATTTTATGTTGTCCTGGAGAGCTTGCAGAGCACTGGGGAAAGGCAGGCAGAGAATTCCTTGCTAGCACCTTCTCTGTGCCTGGGAAGCAGAAGTGTTCACATTGCTTTGCAGAATCGCTTTTGTGCAGAAAACAGTAACACTTGTTCAGAAGGAAAGAAAGCACAGAGCCCCAGATTCTATGTTGTCCTGGAGAGCTTGCAGAGCACTGGGGAAAGGCAGGCAGAGAATTCCCTGCTAGCACCTTCTCTGTGCCTGTTCACATTGCTTCGCAAGAATCGCTTTTGTGCAGAAAACAGTAACACTTGTTCAGAACGAAAGAAAGCACAGAGCCCCAGATTCTATGTTGTCCTGGAGAGCTTGCAGAGCACTGGGGAAAGGCAGGCAGAGAATTCCTTGCTAGCACCTTCTCTGTACCTGGGAAGCACAAGTGTTCACATTGCTTCGCAAGAATCGCTTTTGTGCAGAAAACAGTAACACTTGTTCAGAAGGAAAGAAAGCACAGAGCCCCAGATTCTATGTTGTCCTGGAGAGCTTGCAGAGCACTGGGGAAAGGCAGGCAGAGAATTCCCTGCTAGCACCTTCTCTGTGCCTGTTCACATTGCTTCGCAGAATCGCTTTTGTGCAGAAAACAGTAACACTTGTTCAGAAGGAAAGAAAGCACAGAGCCCCAGAATTTATGTTGTCCTGGAGAGCTTGCAGAGCACTGGGGAAAGGCAGGCAGAGAATTCCCTGCTAGCACCTTCTCTGTGCCTGGGAAGCAGAAGTGTTCACATTGCTTCGCAAGAATCGCTTTTGTGCAGAAAACAGTAACACTTGTTCAGAAGGAAAGAAAGCACAGAGCCCCAGATTCTATGTTGTCCTGCAGAGCCTGCAGAGCACTGGGGAAAGGCAGGCAGAGAATTCCTTGCTAGCACCTTCTCTGTGCCTGGGAAGCAGAAGTGTTCACATTGCTTCGCAGAATTGCTTTTGTGCAGAAAACAGTAACACTTGTTCAGAAGGAATGAAAGCACAGAGCCCCAGATTTTATGTTGTCCTGGAGAGCTTGCAGAGCACTGGGGAAAGGCAGGCAGAGAATTCCTTGCTAGCACCTTCTCTGTGCCTGGGAAGCAGAAGTGTTCACATTGCTTCGCAAGAATCGCTTTTGTGCAGAAAACACTAACACTTGTTCAGAAGGAAAGAAAGCACAGAGCCCCAGATTTTATGTTGTCCTGGAGAGCTTGCAGAGCACTGGGGAAAGGCAGGCAGAGAATTCCCTGCTAGCACCTTCTCTGTGCCTGGGAAGCAGAAGTGTTCACATTGCTTCGCAGAATCGCTTTTGTGCAGAAAACAGTAACACTTGTTCAGAAGGAAAGAAAGCACAGAGCCCCAGATTTTAAGTTGTCCTGGAGAGCTTGCAGAGCACTGGGGAAAGGCAGGGAGAGAATTCCCTGCTAGCACCTTCTCTGTGACTGTTCACATTGCTTCGCAAGAATCGCTTTTGTGCAGAAAACAGTAACACTTGTTCAGAAGGAAAGAAAGCACAGAGCCCCAGATTCTATGTTGTCCTGGAGAGCTTGCAGAGCACTGGGGAAAGGCAGGCAGAGAATTCCCTGCTAGCACCTTCTCTGTGCCTGGGAAGCAGAAGTGTTCACATTGCTTCGCAAGAATCGCTTTTGTGCAGAAAACACTAACACTTGTTCAGAAGGAAAAAAAGCACAGAGCCCCAGATTCTATGTTGTCCTGGAGAGCTTGCAGAGCACTGGGGAAAGGCAGGCAGAGAATTCCCTGCTAGCACCTTCTCTGTGCCTGGGAAGCAGAAGTGTTCACATTGCTTCGCAGAAACGCTTTTGTGCAGAAAACAGTAACACTTGTTCAGAACGAAAGAAAGCACAGAGCCCCAGATTCTATGTTGTCCTGGAGAGCTTGCAGAGCACTGGGGAAAGGCAGGCAGAGAATTCCCTGCTAGCACCTTCTCTGTACCTGGGAAGCAGAAGTGTTCACATTGCTTCGCAAGAATCGCTTTTGTGCAGAAAACAGTAACACTTGTTCAGAAGGAAATAAAGCACAGAGCCCCAGATTCTATGTTGTCCTGGAGAGCTTGCAGAGCACTGGGGAAAGGCAGGCAGAGAATTCCTTGCTAGCACCTTCTCTGTGCCTGGGAAGCAGAAGTGTTCACATTGCTTTGCAGAATCGCTTTTGTGCAGAAAACTGTAACACTTGTTCAGAAGGAAAGAAAGCACAGAGCCCCAGATTCTATGTTGTCCTGGAGAGCTTGCAGAGCACTGGGGAAAGGCAGGCAGAGAATTCCCTGCTAGCACCTTCTCTGTGCCTGTTCACATTGCTTCGCAGAATCGCTTTTGTGCAGAAAACAGTAACACTTGTTCAGAACGAAAGAAAGCACAGAGCCCCAGATTCTATGTTGTCCTGGAGAGCTTGCAGAGCACTGGGGAAAGGCAGGCAGAGAATTCCCTGCTAGCACCTTCTCTGTGCCTGGGAAGCAGAAGTGTTCACATTGCTTCGCAAGAATCGCTTTTGTGCAGAAAACAGTAACACTTGTTCAGAATGAAAGAAAGCACAGAGCCCCAGATTCTATGTTGTCCTGGAGAGCTTGCAGAGCACTGGGGAAAGGCAGGCAGAGAATTCCTTGCTAGCACCTTCTCTGTGCCTGGGAAGCAGAAGTGTTCACATTGCTTCGCAAGAATCGCTTTTGTGCAGAAAACACTAAAACTTGTTCAGAAGGAAAGAAAGCACAGAGCCCCAGATTTTATGTTGTCCTGGAGAGCTTGCAGACCACTGGGGAAAGGCAGGCAGAGAATTCCCTGCTAGCACCTTCTCTGTGCCTGGGAAGCAGAAGTGTTCACATTGCTTCGCAGAAACGCTTTTGTGCAGAAAACAGTAACACTTGTTCAGAAGGAAAGAAAGCACAGAGCCCCAGATTCTATGTTGTCCTGGAGAGCTTGCAGAGCACTGGGGAAAGGCAGGCAGAGAATTCCCTGCTAGCACCTTCTCTGTGCCTGTTCACATTGCTTCGCAGAATCGCTTTTGTGCAGAAAACAGTAACACTTGTTCAGAACGAAAGAAAGCACAGAGCCCCAGATTCTATGTTGTCCTGGAGAGCTTGCAGAGCACTGGGGAAAGGCAGGCAGAGAATTCCCTGCTAGCACCTTCTCTGTGCCTGGGAAGCAGAAGTGTTCACATTGCTTCGCAAGAATCGCTTTTGTGCAGAAAACACTAACACTTGTTCAGAAGGAAAGAAAGTACAGAGCCCCAGATTTTATGTTGTCCTGCAGAGCCTGCAGAGCACTGGGGAAAGGCAGGCAGAGAATTCCTTGCTAGCACCTTCTCTGTGCCTGGGAAGCAGAAGTGTTCACATTGCTTCGCAAGAATCGCTTTTGTGCAGAAAACAGTAACACTTGTTCAGAAGGAAAGAAAGCACAGAGCCCCAGATTTTATGTTGTCCTGGAGAGCTTGCAGAGCACTGGGGAAAGGCAGGCAGAGAATTCCCTGCTAGCACCTTCTCTGTGCCTGGGAAGCAGAAGTGTTCACATTGCTTCGCAGAAACGCTTTTGTGCAGAAAACAGTAACACTTGTTCAGAAGGAAAGAAAGCACAGAGCCCCAGATTTTAAGTTGTCCTGGAGAGCTTGCAGAGCACTGGGGAAAGACAGGGAGAGAATTCCCTGCTAGCACCTTCTCTGTGCCTGTTCACATTGCTTCCCAGAATCGCTTTTGTGCAGAAAACAGTAACACTTGTTCAGAACGAAAGAAAGCACAGAGCCCCAGATTCTATGTTGTCCTGGAGAGCTTGCAGAGCACTGGGGAAAGGCAGGCAGAGAATTCCCTGCTAGCACCTTCTCTGTGCCTGGGAAGCAGAAGTGTTCACATTGCTTCGCAGAAACGCTTTTGTGCAGAAAACAGTAACACTTGTTCAGAACGAAAGAAAGCACAGAGCCCCAGATTCTATGTTGTCCTGGAGAGCTTGCAGAGCACTGGGGAAAGGCAGGCAGAGAATTCCCTGCTAGCACCTTCTCTGTGCCTGTTCACATTGCTTCGCAAGAATCGCTTTTGTGCAGAAAACACTAACACTTGTTCAGAAGGAAAGAAAGCACAGAGCCCCAGATTCTATGTTGTCCTGGAGAGCTTGCAGAGCACTGGGGAAAGGCAGGCAGAGAATTCCCTGCTAGCACCTTCTCTGTGCCTGGGAAGCAGAAGTGTTCACATTGCTTCGCAGAAACGCTTTTGTGCAGAAAACAGTAACACTTGTTCAGAAGGAAAGAAAGCACAGAGCCCCAGATTTTATGTTGTCCTGGAGAGCTTGCAGAGCACTGGGGAAAGGCAGGCAGAGAATTCCTTGCTAGCACCTTCTCTGTGCCTGGGAAGCAGAAGTGTTCACATTGCTTCGCAGAAACGCTTTTGTGCAGAAAACAGTAACACTTGTTCAGAAGGAAAGAAAGCACAGAGCCCCAGATTCTATGTTGTCCTGGAGAGCTTGCAGAGCACTGGGGAAAGGCAGGCAGAGAATTCCCTGCTAGCACCTTCTCTGTGCCTGTTCACATTGCTTCGCAGAATCGCTTTTGTGCAGAAAACAGTAACACTTGTTCAGAACGAAAGAAAGCACAGAGCCCCAGATTCTATGTTGTCCTGGAGAGCTTGCAGAGCACTGGGGAAAGGCAGGCAGAGAATTCCTTGCTAGCACCTTCTCTGTGCCTGGGAAGCAGAAGTGTTCACATTGCTTCGCAAGAATCGCTTTTGTGCAGAAAACAGTAACACTTGTTCAGAATGAAAGAAAGCACAGAGCCCCAGATTCTATGTTGTCCTGGAGAGCTTGCAGAGCACTGGGGAAAGGCAGGCAGAGAATTCCTTGCTAGCACCTTCTCTGTGCCTGGGAAGCAGAAGTGTTCACATTGCTTCGCAAGAATCGCTTTTGTGCAGAAAACACTAAAACTTGTTCAGAAGGAAAGAAAGCACAGAGCCCCAGATTTTATGTTGTCCTGGAGAGCTTGCAGACCACTGGGGAAAGGCAGGCAGAGAATTCCCTGCTAGCACCTTCTCTGTGCCTGGGAAGCAGAAGTGTTCACATTGCTTCGCAAGAATCGCTTTTGTGCAGAAAACACTAACACTTGTTCAGAAGGAAAGAAAGTACAGAGCCCCAGATTTTATGTTGTCCTGCAGAGCCTGCAGAGCACTGGGGAAAGGCAGGCAGAGAATTCCTTGCTAGCACCTTCTCTGTGCCTGGGAAGCAGAAGTGTTCACATTGCTTCGCAAGAATCGCTTTTGTGCAGAAAACACTAACACTTGTTCAGAAGGAAAGAAAGCACAGAGCCCCAGATTTTATGTTGTCCTGGAGAGCTTGCAGAGCACTGGGGAAAGGCAGGCAGAGAATTCCCTGCTAGCACCTTCTCTGTGCCTGGGAAGCAGAAGTGTTCACATTGCTTCGCAGAATCGCTTTTGTGCAGAAAACACTAACACTTGTTCAGAAGGAAAGAAAGCACAGAGCCCCAGATTTTAAGTTGTCCTGGAGAGCTTGCAGAGCACTGGGGAAAGGCAGGGAGAGAATTCCCTGCTAGCACCTTCTCTGTGCCTGTTCACATTGCTTCCCAGAATCGCTTTTGTGCAGAAAACAGTAACACTTGTTCAGAACGAAAGAAAGCACAGAGCCCCAGATTCTATGTTGTCCTGGAGAGCTTGCAGAGCACTGGGGAAAGGCAGGCAGAGAATTCCCTGCTAGCACCTTCTCTGTGCCTGGGAAGCAGAAGTGTTCACATTGCTTCGCAGAAACGCTTTTGTGCAGAAAACAGTAACACTTGTTCAGAACGAAAGAAAGCACAGAGCCCCAGATTCTATGTTGTCCTGGAGAGCTTGCAGAGCACTGGGGAAAGGCAGGCAGAGAATTCCCTGCTAGCACCTTCTCTGTGCCTGTTCACATTGCTTCGCAAGAATCGCTTTTGTGCAGAAAACACTAACACTTGTTCAGAAGGAAAGAAAGCACAGAGCCCCAGATTCTATGTTGTCCTGGAGAGCTTGCAGAGCACTGGGGAAAGGCAGGCAGAGAATTCCCTGCTAGCTCCTTCTCTGTGCCTGGGAAGCAGAAGTGTTCACATTGCTTCGCAGAAACGCTTTTGTGCAGAAAACAGTAACACTTGTTCAGAAGGAAAGAAAGCACAGAGCCCCAGATTCTATGTTGTCCTGGAGAGCTTGCAGAGCACTGGGGAAAGGCAGGCAGAGAATTCCCTGCTAGCACCTTCTCTGTACCTGGGAAGCAGAAGTGTTCACATTGCTTCGCAAGAATCGCTTTTGTGCAGAAAACAGTAACACTTGTTCAGAAGGAAATAAAGCACAGAGCCCCAGATTTTATGTTGTCCTGGAGAGCTTGCAGAGCACTGGGGAAAGGCAGGCAGAGAATTCCCTGCTAGCACCTTCTCTGTGCCTGGGAAGCAGAAGTGTTCACATTGCTTTGCAGAATCGCTTTTGTGCAGAAAACAGTAACACTTGTTCAGAAGGAAAGAAAGCACAGAGCCCCAGATTCTATGTTGTCCTGGAGAGCTTGCAGAGCACTGGGGAAAGGCAGGCAGAGAATTCCCTGCTAGCACCTTCTCTGTGCCTGTTCACATTGCTTCGCAGAATCGCTTTTGTGCAGAAAACAGTAACACTTGTTCAGAAGGAAAGAAAGCACAGAGCCCCAGATTCTATGTTGTCCTGGAGAGCTTGCAGAGCACTGGGGAAAGGCAGGCAGAGAATTCCCTGCTAGCACCTTCTCTGTGCCTGGGAAGCAGAAGTGTTCACATTGCTTCGCAGAATGGCTTTTGTGCAGAAAACAGTAACACTTGTTCAGAAGGAAAGAAAGCACAGAGCCCCAGATTTTATGTTGTCCTGGAGAGCTTGCAGAGCACTGGGGAAAGGCAGGCAGAGAATTCCCTGCTAGCACCTTCTCTGTGCCTGTTCACATTGCTTCGCAGAATCGCTTTTGTGCAGAAAACAGTAACACTTGTTCAGAAGGAAAGAAAGCACAGAGCCCCAGAGTCTATGTTGTCCTGGAGAGCTTGCAGAGCACTGGGGAAAGGCAGGCAGAGAATTCCCTGATAGCACCTTCTCTGTGCCTGTTCACATTGCTTCGCAGAATCGCTTTTGTGCAGAAAACAGTAACACTTGTTCAGAAAGAAAGAAAGCACAGAGCCCCAGATTCTATGTTGTCCTGGAGAGCTTGCAGAGCACTGGGGAAAGGCAGGCAGAGAATTCCCTGCTAGCACCTTCTCTGTGCCTGGGAAGCAGAAGTGTTCACATTGCTTCGCAAGAATCGCTTTTGTGCAGAAAACAGTAACACTTGTTCAGAAGGAAAGAAAGCACAGAGCCCCAGATTTTATGTTGTCCTGGAGAGCTTGCAGAGCACTGGGGAAAGGCAGGCAGAGAATTCCCTGCTAGCACCTTCTCTGTGCCTGGGAAGCAGAAGTGTTCACATTGCTTCGCAGAATCGCTTTTGTGCAGAAAACAGTAACACTTGTTCAGAACGAAAGAAAGCACAGAGCCCCAGATTCTATGTTGTCCTGGAGAGCTTGCAGAGCACTGGGGAAAGGCAGGCAGAGAATTCCCTGCTAGCACCTTCTCTGTGCCTGTTCACATTGCTTCGCAGAATCGCTTTTGTGCAGAAAACAGTAACACTTGTTCAGAACGAAAGAAAGCACAGAGCCCCAGATTCTATGTTGTCCTGGAGAGCTTGCAGAGCACTGGGGAAAGGCAGGCAGAGAATTCCTTGCTAGCACCTTCTCTGTGCCTGGGAAGCAGAAGTGTTCACATTGCTTCGCAAGAATCGCTTTTGTGCAGAAAACAGTAACACATGTTCAGAACGAAAGAAAGCACAGAGCCCCAGATTTTATGTTGTCCTGGAGAGCTTGCAGAGCACTGGGGAAAGGCAGGCAGAGAATTCCCTGATAGCACCTTCTCTGTGCCTGGGAAGCAGAAGTGTTCACATTGCTTCGCAAGAATCGCTTTTGTGCAGAAAACACTAACACTTGTTCAGAAGGAAAGAAAGCACAGAGCCCCAGATTTTATGTTGTCCTGCAGAGCTTGCAGAGCACTGGGGAAAGGCAGGCAGAGAATTCCTTGCTAGCACCTTCTCTGTGCCTGGGAAGCAGAAGTGTTCACATTGCTTCTCAGAATCGCTTTTGTGCAGAAAACAATAACACTTGTTCAGAACGAAAGAAAGCACAGAGCCCCAGATTTTATGTTGTCCTGCAGAGCTTGCAGAGCACTGGGGAAAGGCAGGCAGAGAATTCCTTGCTAGCACCTTCTCTGTGCCTGGGAAGCAGAAGTGTTCACATTGCTTCGCAAAAATCGCTTTTGTGCAGAAAACAGTAACACTTGTTCAGAACGAAA